>NC_000076.6:105437658-105748794 GCF_000001635.26 Mus musculus | reverse complement strand
GCCATGTCTCCAGCCCTACATACACATTCTTGCTGAGAGAGCAATGTTTTTCAGTTGGTTCTCTTCTTTCACCTTATTGTTTGTTCCAGGAGTCAAACTCACGTTGTCAGACTTGCATCTTCTGGTTGGGTAGCAAGCACCTTTACCCACTGAGCCATGCCACTACCCCATCTTTCATTCAACATTATGTAACAACCCATTTTATATAATCTCATACTCTACTATGATTAAAGTTTTAATGGATTCATGAGGTCCATCCATTCTAATGAAGGATATTCTTATCCAGTGTTTTATTTTCAACCTTTTAGGTTGCTTTAAACTAATTGCTATCAATACCTAAGACTGCTATGAGTACCTCTTAGCCTAAAATATTGTTGTTCTTCTGCCCATTTGGGCTCCCACCAGATACATTCCCATGAGTTACATTTTCTGTATTATTAATTAGGAGCTTCTATTTTTTTTATCCAAAAGACACTTGGAAGTTGAAAGTTATTTATTGACTCTGTTTACCTTGGGAAGATGTTGATAGTTGAAAACAAGATCTTAATAACCTCCTGAGTAGTTATTTGTACGTAAAATATCAGGAAATATAAAGATCCAATCTCTTAATGGTTTGAGAAACAATCAATTTAGATAACTAAAGTCTTCTATGTTGGGGCTTGGTGTGGTGCTGCTACATATTCAAATGCTGAATTCTATACCTTACAATCTGCTTGCCCCAAGACAAGCAAATTCCCAAGTATACCAGCCTTTGTTATGTAAACTTTCAAACTATTGGTTAATTTAAAAATGGCTGCAGCCAATTACTGGCGAGAATGGGGGAGGCAGTGTTTGAGTGACTAGCTGGCAGTGTTGCAGGTAAGAACCTTGAAGAGAGGAAAGAGGAAAACAAGGGGAGAGAAAAGGAGGGTGAAGGAGGAAGGAGACAGAGAAATCAAGAGGTCTTCATTGGATGTGTCTGAGTAAAAGGTTCCCCCCAGGACTGACTACTGGAGCAGAAATGACCTGGAAAGACTCTAAACGTATTTGCAAAGCACAGTGGGAATTAGCAGTCTAGCAAATAGAAATATAGATTAGGGGCACCCCCCCCTAGTAATTGGGCTAAGCTAAACTGATAAATCATAGTCTGAGTCTCACTCATTTGAAAGCTACCCACGGTTAAAAATAATTTACATATATGCATGCATATACATAAATGTGCCAGGAAAATTATTTCAAATACCTTCCACTGATGCACAAATGATCACTCACCGGGTATATATAGGCTGCTTTCTATGTGCCCTATGTAACTAAAAAAAAAAATGTCTATCACTTAAATATCTTAAACTGTCTTCCCATCCCCAAAAAGTTACCTCTAAACTAGAATATGCAAAAGGTATACAATTCAACTGAAATTCTGAAGGATCAAGAAGCCTAGTGGAAATAGATAGCATAATAAAGAATTACCTTACTCACTTGTATAAACTAATAGGTGTCAAAATGGCCATGTTGACAGCAATAGAAAAATGTGTCCACTTTAGTTATAGATTTCACAGAGCCCCTCGGAATTTCCATTTATTGGCCTCATACACAGCTCTAAGGTGTTATATAAGTCCTTCCTGGCAAGCAGGAACATGTCATTTTTTGACAGTTTCGAAAGTCTCTTATTCTAACTGATGTAAAAATAAAGCATACTATACATTAACATAATTCCGCAAGCAACTCTCTCTGAAGCAATTTTCTCATGACCTAAGCTGTTTGGAAAAAAATTAGATGTGATTGGATCTTTGTTCCATACATGCATATCATTCATGCACAGTTTCCTTGGCAACAACTCAATATTTAAAAGCTTTTGAATGTGCAAAATGGCACAGTGAAGTATAATAATGCCAAACAGATATTGACTGTGTGCCTCCTCTGTGATAGGTACCACTCTAAGCACTCCAAATGGTTTATAATCCTTAAAATAATCCTAAGAGGAAAAGGCTATAGTATTTCTAGTGCTTTACAGAAAAGGGAGTTGAGTTATGCAGATGACAAGCAGCTGGCTCCAAATAAAGAAAGGTAGAGAAAGCTATAAAATTAATAATAATAATAATAATAAAGTGTCAAAGTCAAGGCTTCTAACCTGAAAAATCTAACCATTTAACTGCTGTCTTACTCCTTAGTTATTTTAATGATCTCTATCCTGTTCTTCTGACCTTTTCAATAACCCTTTAAAAAATGCTTTCACTCACCACATAAACATTGAGGCCATAAACAATTAATGGTGCCCATGTGACCTACCTCTAAATAAATACAACTTACGGTTTCCCAGTGAGATAAGACACTTTCGTAGGTGAGTAGATTATTTGACTTTATTTTTGTAGTAACCCAGTAAAAATGAAGGAAAAGATAAATACAACTAAAATCACATGGTACTGGCTGGTTTTGTGTCAACTCATCAGAGAGGAAGGCGTCTCAGGTGAGGAAATGCCTCTATGTGATCCTGCTGTAAGGCATTTTCTCAATTAGTGATCAGTGTGGAAGGGGCTCAGCCCATTGTGGGTGGTGTCATCCTTAGGCTGTGGTGGCCCTGGGTTCTATAAGAAAGCAGGCTGAGCAAGCCAGGAAGCAGCACCCATACATGGCCTCTGCATTAGCTCCTCCCTCCAGGATCCTGCCCTGTGTGAGCTCCTGCCCTGACTTCCTTCAATTATGAACAGCAATATGGAAGTGTAAGCTGAACAATTCTATCCTCCTCAACTTGCTTTTTTTTTTTTTTTTCTTCATGGAGTTTCATTGCAGCAATAAAAACTCTAAGACACAGATGTAAAGAAAATTCGAATTTCTGATGTGATAGACATTTGCTTAATTTCTACATTAGAAAAGTCACTTAGATAAAAATTTGAAGACTTTAAAATTCAAAATAAATAAATAATGACTATATTCAGAAAGGCCACTAAGTGAACTAGCTGATAAATTGGAAATCCCGTTTTTTCTTTCCTCCTTTATCAGCAGCAGTGACTGCTGCAGTACTCTCCCATGACTGCCAGTCCTCTTGGAGATCAGGTTTTTTTTTTTTTTTTTTTTGGTTTTTCGAGACAGGGTTTCTCTGTATAGCCCTGGCTGTCCTGGAACTCACTCTGTAGACCAGGCTGGCCTTGAACTCAGAAATCCGCCTGCCTCTGCCTCCCGAGTGCTGGGATTAAAGGCGTGCGCCACCACGCCCGGCTGGAGATCAGGTTTATAGACTAGGATTAAGCTTTGGGTCCTCTCAGCTTCTTGATAGCATCCTCTCCAAAAGAGGACTCAATGACTTTGAATCCTCCGACCGCTATGCACATACCCACATCCTGTGAGAAGTTCCCATTTATAGGATCAGCTTCTAGTTTCTTTGGAGTATAATTTTTCTAGCCTTCAGAAGGTGAACAAGTCTAATATAAACTATTGCTATGCTTTTAGTGTTGTTTGTTTGATGAGTTCTGTGTGTGTGTGTGTGTGTGTGTGTGTGTGTGTGTGTGAAGTTTATTTGATGTAAAATAGAATTAAGGCTCACTAAAACCCAGTATTTGCTGGGGGAGGGGACCTCCAGATAGTAATTTGGATAAGTTGAATTTAGCAAATTGTTTAGGTAGTCAATATACTACTCAGTAAGGACCATAGCACATAAATGATTATTGTTTACAAATTTAAAAATTATTAACATGGAGATAAAAATTGGTTCTATGAAGATCACTCATCATAGAAAGGATGAGACAGGAGAATGGAATATAAGTCCTGACTGCTGAAAGAACTCCAACAGAAAAAGCTATGGAGAAGGCCAAACAACAAAGAAGGCCAAGAAAGCTCACATAGAAAGACCAGGGAAGCACAAAGACCAGAGGCACATCATCACATCAACTAGAAAGACATTGTTCCAAGGCCTGGGAAGTGACCAGCCGTCTGAACGGAGCGAGCAAATGCAACTGAAAAATTCCCTTTGAAGCTCATCACTGATACGTTTCCTCGGATTTTTAGAAGCTGAAGAAGCTAGATTAAGTAGATGAGGAGATACATATGAAATCAGCTGATTCAAAATAAGGACATATAATCTTCTAGAATGGACAGTGTGAAGGTTTTATAAATAGTGATTAGAAGTGACAGTTTCAAGAATTACATGATATAGCTTGAATTCAAATTTTGTCTTTTATTAGATGTGTGACATTAACTTCTTGTTCATATCTATTTCACATCTACCAACTAGGGGAAACATGGGTATATGAAAGGGAGAGACCAATAATTTAAAATTCTTGAATATAGACATTCCTAAATATTAAATAAGTAAATACTAGAAACAACCATTGCACAAATGTGAAATGGCATGGTAGCAACATGAATTTGAAAACTGACTAATCCAAATAGTGTGGAGATAAAACCAGAGAGGCTAATGAGTTCTAGAGAATAACGACCTTTAATGTCCTCATTACAGGGGTGGATTTCTTTTCAAGCCATGAGGAGTCATTCAGGAAGTACAGGGTTGTAGTTCTAAGATTAGCATGTTTAAAATGAGGCATGCTGGTCAATCCTACCATCCCTCTGTTTCTTCCTGTGAGAGGACTTCTCCACCCTAACCTGAAAAAATCATTCTAGAATTCTCCCATGAAAAAATTAAATCATGTTCATTCTGCTTGTTTTATATCTGTCTGCTGCCACTCCTTTCTAATCTCAGGCTAGTGTCTAAATTCAGCACAGACCAACCACTCTTTTTCTGTTCTTTGGCATCTGGCTCCTTGTCCTACCTCACTACTGACATCTCATCTGCTTACGAGGAATCCCCAGTAGTGTGTTTAATATTTTGGTGTACCAAATCGTTAGTTTAATTGTGACATTTTTATTCTTATATAATAATCATTGTAATTTTCTTCCACTGATTCATTCCCTCCCTGAAATAGAAAACCTTCATCATTGTGTTTTTGCATCACACATTGTGTGTGAGTGTGTGTGCATGTATGTGCAATTGTGTAAGTGAGTGTATGTCTAGATTATTCAAGGGGAAACCTCTCCTATTAACTTGTCTTGTTCATCTTCCTTCCATCCCTTTAGTCTTTAGACCCATTCTTTCCCTCCAAAAGTTTCACTTCTAGTTTCATATCATACAGAGGAATAGACGGATAAATGGATAGATAGATAGATAGATGGATAGATAATGGATAGATAAATGATAAATAAATAGATGGTAGATAAATGATAGATAGATAGATAGATAGGTAGGTAGATAGATAGATAGATATAGATGATAGATAGATAGATAGATAGATAGATAGATAGATAATGGATAGATAGATAGATGGTAGATTGATAGCTACATAGATAGATAGATGATAGATAAATAGATGGTAGATAAATGATAGATATATAGAGATAGATGATAGATAGATAGTAGATAGATAGATAGATAGATAGATAGATAATGGATAGATAGATAATAGATAGATAAATGATAAATAAATAGATGGTAGATAAATGATAGATAGATAGATATAGATAGATAGATGATAGATAGATAGATAGATAGATAGATAGATAGATAATGGATAGATAGATAGATGGTAGATTGATAGATAGATACATAGATAGATGATAGATAAATAGATGGTAGATAAATGATAGCTATATAGAGATAGATAGATAGATAGATAGATAGATAGTAGATAGATAGATAGATAGATAGATAGATAGATGATAGATGGACAGACGGACAGACAGACAGACAGATAGATAGATGATAGATGGATAGATAGATAGATGATAGATAGATAATAGATGGATAGATAGATAGATAGATAGATAGATGATAGATAGAAGATAGACAGACAGATAAATAGTAGATAGACAGACAGACAGACAGACAGACAGACAGATAGATAGTAGATAGATAGACAGATAGATAGATGATAGACAAATGCCAGATGTTTTATATCTAGATTCCTAATATGAAAAAAATGTGGTCTAAAAGCCTTAAGTGCAACATTCAAATCCCCTACAATGCTTTCCCTGGCTACTTCGCCAGCATAATCTTTAGTTGCATGTTATCTAACAAGATTTTTCAAATTACACAGAAAATTGTGCTCATTGTTATCTCCATCTGGACATTGTTCCCTCGTTCCTGTTCCAAACAAGGCTAGCTTCCCTTTCTCCTGCTGTCGACACTTCCTGTGCAATCCTCAATATTTATTATTCTGCCTCCACATTTGGATCACCGAATCACTTCGTTTTTATTATGTCTCCACAATACTTTATGCAGTGCACTTCAGCGCACTTAATCTAAAAACCTTTGTGTTGGAAGGGCATAAAATATGTGATCCTATCTTTTTGTCCTCTGCTTGGTAGTGAAGGCATTCCGGATATGCTCAAGAGAAAGGGAGGATGTGAACACGCTTGACACTTTCTGGGAATGAAAAACTAGCCTAGCCTCAGAAAGAGAAGAAGGCCAGGTTAAGTCTCATCATGAAATGTTACAGAAGTTTCCATTTAATTCACATCCTAATGCCCCACCCCCCCAGCCTTGAGGAAAGGTAGCACCCTCTTCCTCAGAAACTGTAATGTGCTCTATGCAATTAGAAGCACATACATACATACATACATACATACATACATACATACATACATATACGCTACTGGTTTCCCTCAGGATAGCTAAGCAAAGGCTACATGTCCTGGACTAAATAGAGACGTCCTCGGCTACAAAGCCCTCCTGTCACGTCCTCATCATTCACAAGACAATGAGAAATGGGCAGCTAGGATTTGTTCCATTGAGATAAAGGAAAGTGACCCTGTCACAGAGGTACAGCCTCAGGTATGGCAGCAGACAGGAGGCAGAGAAGGCTGTCACAGCTTTTAACGGAGCTGAGGAGTCAATTAGTCCCTAATTAGCTGAGGAGACACTGCTGCCGCTGGGCTAATGGAAGTGCTGTAATCACACTGGAAGCAGAAACGTGTCTTACTAATCATCTTTGTTTGAATATAACTAATGGCTTATTTAATCAAGAGAGGGACTCCTTTGCTCTAGCTGGACTGTTCTTGTGTGGGTGGCTGATGAAGAAATTGAGTCTGTATGTAAGCACCCAGGTGTTCCAACCACTTGTATCCCCCTGGACAAAGAATACAATCACATGCCACCTTTATTCTCGCGGTGAACGCAAGGGGCTCAAGCCAAAGGCTGAAGAAGGATTTAGGGCAATGAAAGGACCTTGCCAGAGGGCTTCTTTGGCTAAAGGCTCTGTTGGGATCTCAGTCCCTCCACTTGAGGTGTTGCCTAGTTATAGAAGGTGGCCAGTTTAGAGGTTTCCATTGCACTGGGTAGCTTAGTATTCTTGTGGGATTCCTAACAGTGGGAATGAGGGCTCTTTTGCCTACTGTGAGACCCTTCTGTTCCCACTGGATTGCCTCATCCAGCCTTGATGCAATGATATGTGCCTAGTCTTATACGAGTTTGTTATGTTATATTGGGCTGATGTCCCTAGGAGACATACTCTTTTCTGAGGAGAGGCAGAGTGAGGGGCCTGGGTGGTGGTGGTGGGGGGAGGGGGAGAGGCGTAGTAGAGGAGAGATGTTGGAGAGTGGTTCTAAAGCTTTGACTCAATCAGGAATCTGAGTGTCCAGATGCTGAAGGTCCTTGTCCCAGATTGGTTTTTGATCTATCAATAAAGATCCCACTGGCCAATAGCTGCGCATGGGGTGGAACACTAAGAGTTGCACAGTTTGGATGCTGAGAGGAACAGAAAGAATCCAGATGTCTCAGGGTAGAAGGATGGGACACAGGAGTGGCAGGAGATAGAACCTATCAGCCATGTGAGATTTTGGGTGGCCGGCCACTGGCTACTTCCTTGATTGGAAATGGGGTAGGAGGCGAAGGTTTAGGAGTGCCCCTCCTTTGAGGTAGCCAAGACATTTAAAAAATAAGGTAACGTGTGTGAGTGTGTTACATCTGCAGATCCAAAGATTCCCTGGACAGGTGGCTGGAAGGGCCAGGAGCACAAGACAGTGAAGCAAGAACAGAGGGCTACAGAGAGATGCTGGAGAAAGAGGAGGGAGGGGACACTGAAGTCAGGATGTAATATGTGGCAGAATTTTTTAAATTAAAGTATAATTACATTTTAAAAACCTGCATTGCTTATTCTTTGCCCCAGGCTTCACATAGAATTGTAACATTCTTGTTCCCCTCCTCTGTATAAAACAGAATCTTCCCACTCGACCTAATACCCTCACAGCCTTTGGGCTAAAGGACCTGTGCAAAGCTTTTCCCGGTGTTCTGCTCTTCCATAAACCGCCACTCCAGAGGAGTAAGAATACCATGCATTATATTCTGTGATAGATTGGGGCTGACTCTTCCTCCCGGGCCTACATTGATGTCAAGCATCCACTATGATTCTGCCAGCAGGTGGTTGAACCTATAAGAGGTATAAGCTAAGCATCAAGTTTTCAGATGACTTGGGACGTGCCCCTGGAGAATCATGGAACCCCCTGTCCACTATTCATGATTTTTGCCTTGTAGTTGTGAGCTGGATGATTTTGTTTATCAAAAGCTCAAAGCACTGGGGCCATCGAATCATGCCTCAGAACTCCAACACTGTTAAGCTGAAATAAACCTTTTATCTGTATATGTACCTTACGTCAAGTACTTCGTTATAGTGGTGAAAGCTAGTCTGCTTCGAGACATACTCACTGGCTCACATAAACAGTGACCTGTCAAGGCTCACATTCATAAACTGTTTATGTCTCCAGATTTGGAAAGGGATCCTTGTCCAGTTGCACACATTCATTTAACACTTATTGAGTTAAGCAGTTGGTGGAAGATGGGCATTCTGATGCACAAACTACTTCTATGCCATGGACTTTTAACCATATGTTAATATCTTTGCATCTCTTCTCAAGCAGTCTTTGGCATAATTATGTTATACACAATGGAAACTAAAAATATACCTAGAAGAAAATGGAACAGAAAATCTTTTGTGTCTTTTGAACTAAAAAGTATTTACTAGACTACAAAAATTATAATTAAAAAGCTGAAATAACATTGATTTCATGGGTTGCTTGTTATTATGAAATAGCAGTTTTATGTCTGGACATGGTGGTACATACCTTTGATCTTAGTAATAGAGAGGCAGAGACAAGTTAGATCATCTCTATGAGTTCAAGACCAGACTGGTCTGCATAGTGAGTTCCGAGGCAACCAGGGCTACATAGTGAGAACCTGCCTCAAAACAATTGAAAATTAGTGCTCTTTCAAAGGCACTAAGTCAAAGAAAAATTGTAATAAACCAGATTACTCTTTAAAAACTACTGCAACATGGAGCTCAAGAGATGGCTCAGTGGTTAAGAACACTTGTTGCTCTGACAGAAGACCCAGTTCAGTTCCTAACACCTAGATGTTGGTCCACAGCCATCCATCATTCCAATTCCTGGCGTTGGCACCTTCTTCTGTCCTCTGTCAGCAACGTGCACACTGATGGTACACATACGTTTATACATGCAAAGCATTCATATACAAAATAAAGTAAATCCAAGAAAAATTAAATATTGCAAAGCACACATGAGAGAAATTGCAAATTATATTTTGTCACTTATGTTAAATTACCCTACTCGAGGATTCAACCTCAGGATTGGCTTCCCCAACCCCAAATAAAAGATGTTCATATCCAGACTAAATACAGAAGGAACAGATGCACTGGCTCACTGTCTTACAGGATTTGTGTGCTATGTAGAAATTGGATCGCTTTGACGAATTACTTGTTAGCCAGCAAAAGCATTAAGGGATTATTTGTCCAACGTGGTTTTCAAGTTTTCCCTAATGATAAACTCATTTTGAAATAAGAAGGCAGCCAAAGTAGTTTTACTTGGAGATATTATTTCATCCATGTCAGGAACACCAAAGGCATGAAAAGAAAGTTCACTCCAGCTTTCAATTTTGTTATTTAAGGCTTATGAATAACAGAACCAAACCATTTTAATCCTAAATAGTACATATTTCAGAATTCCCTTGAAATGCCTGTTGGTTTAAAGACTTGCAGTCTCCTATGGGTGTGGCTGTTGCAAACCGTGCTCTGCATTTTGAATCTTCACTTTCCAGTCCACTCTAATAGCTACTTCAGTGTTGCTTGAGGACGCTGTCAAGTGGTGCTGTGCTAGTGACTGATCGGTCATGTGTCCCAATGCCTTGCTACCACACTATAGCACATTTTATTTTAAGGGGCCACTAGATTATTCCAAGAAGCGTTCTTTGCAAATAAGTGGTATTTTCTTCAAATATACAAAGAAGGGCCTAAACCTTCAGGTAAATTTTTCATTTGTCAACAGAACTAATGTTTGTTTTCAATTGGTTTCTCTGTAGCTATCAAATTGAATGAATTCATTCTTGGTTTTATGCATTATCAAAGTACTTGCCTTATGATAGTGGTTTCCATGAGCCGAGGAATTTAATTCACACACACATACATCTGTATATATGTATACATACACATGTTTATGTATACATTTAAATATGTAGTAAATATATATATATATATATATATTAAATACACAAATACATGTGCACTCCTGTGCACATGCACACGCACACACATAACCCTAAAAACCAATAAACTGGATGTATGTTTTAGTTTTCAATTTTTCTTGGATACGTGTAACCACTTCTTATTTCTTCACGGGGCCTGTTAAATTGTTTATTTTGAACTCCTGATGTCCAGCACATCATTGCAGTCCATATGAGAATATTTGAATCTACTCCATTAAATAATGTAGAAAATACAGTACCCTAGACACACTAGACAAACCTGGGCTCACACCGTTCATATCTGTCTTCTTGTGCAGGACACATTTCAACATCTCCATCTTTGGAATGGTGCTAATGTCACAGTAGTCTAGGCCAGAGTCAGAAAACTTTTTTCTTAAAAGGATTGATGATAATAATTAGAGTTTATAGTCCAATGGGAGAAACTGGGGCTATTATAGGATACTTTTATCTCCACCTCAAAAAATAGACCCATTAAAAGATGGGAAAGCCACTGTGAACTCGAAGACATGAGCAGACAGCTGGCTGAGTCGGAGTTCTCGTTTTGAGTATCCCTCAGACAGGTCATCTCATTTTTGTCTGCCCAACAAGTCTTTACTAATAATGACCATCTTCAAAATGCTGCTGTCGAATTCGAAATTAGAGTTAACTATAGAATTACCAAAAAGAAACCATAGTCCAATCCTCCTGGAGTTAGAAACTGAGCAATAAAGATGTGCCAAAAGTTAAAGATGAAGCCGGTGTGATTTCATGGATACAATGAGAGAACTACTGGGTGTTGTGAAAAAAGAAGTAAGGGAACCTAAACAGGTCAAAAAGGTAATTTGATACAAAAAAACAATTTTCAGCTACAATTGCTAGAAAATGTGTCCATTTTAATTTCTTCTTATTATTTGTAGCTTACCTATGTAAGAAGATGCTGTAAATGAGTTTAGATAATTTTCCTAAGCATACTCATGTTCAAACACATGGCATTCTTATATGCCATCTCAGTGTCATATATCATAAATATATATATAACAATAAAATTAATTAAAAATTGTTATTTTTCTGTTTTCATCTACTTATAATTTTTGAAAAATAAATACATGTAAATTATTTTTGTAACCAGAAAAATCTTAACACTGATTACTGCTGAAAGTAACCCCAATTTCCTATAAATTGCTTATATTACGTTCCAAATTCAGTTCCTCATTAAACAAAATATTGTGAATATAATTACCTAACTTTGATATATTCTATTTTTAAGCCATAGCTTTTTTTTTTTTAATTATTAAGTCTCAGTAGGCATAATCAACAGGGCAAAACAAAATTAAAAGGTGCCCTAATTTTTCTATGTATTGGCAATGTGCCTGAAGATTCTAATTTCTTTTCATTTTTTAAATGAAAAATACATGTATTTTGTGTGTGTACTGGTATTATTTGGCTTGCATGTCTGTGTGAGGAAATTAGATCCACTGGAACTTGAGTTACAGACAGTGTGAGCTGCCAGGTCAGGGTTGGGAATTGGACGTAGGTCTTCTGGAAGAGCAGCCAGTGCTCTTAACCACTGAGCCATCTCTCCTGGCCCCTGTAAGTTATCCCAAAGCCCATCGTACATGTTGCATTGCATTTTACTGGTTTACTACTATTATTTTATCATCATCATCACCACCACCACCATCCTCCTCCTCCTCATCATCATCATCAATTGCATACATCTAAACGCTCGAAAACTGATTTTGTGAGATCCTGTATGAAGTGGTGACAGGCCACCAGACTGCAGTTGTCTAGTGACTCTCATGTGTCATACATCTGCTTATTTTTCTAAACTCAAATTGCTTAATATGGTTGATTATTGACATTGGGATGAAGATAGGGAGAACGAAATATCCCCCAAAGTCGTGACATTGTGTTTTGATACTTTCGTTTCTCTAAAATCGCTTTTACTGGCTCAGGTCTACTTTGCTCTTTATGGTAACAAATGAAGTGTACTAAGAAATTAGAATCTGACTTTTCTTTGATGAACAATGAATACTGGAACTGTGCCAAGAACACTGGAGGTTAAAACCCAAGGGGGGGAAAAAAACCTTGAAGACTGAATCCATCAAGGCAAGAGTATCCGACTTCTGAATCCCTGACGATAGCACAGCTTTTCTTCTTATCATCTGCAGAGTTCACAGCCCACAGCTGGCACTGTTCATTAATGCAACTATTGGTGCACACATGAACATTTCTGGAACCTTCAAGGCAAATGTCCTCTGTTCACTTTCATTAAAATGGAAAAAATTTACATACACCTAGTTCTCACACCTCCTCTACAGTTAAGAAGGTCTCCACGTCTCTGAAATAGAGTCAGGAAGGATGTTAGTAGCTGGCTTGCATTTTCCCTGTGGACCCAAACCATCTACGGAGCCACTGGAGATCTGTGGCTGAGCTCATCCCAGATGTCCTCTGCACGGAGATCCATCCCATCCCCAGGGTGGAGTTAGGTTCTGGTATGTTCACACGATGCCATCAACACCTTTCTAAAAGTTGCCATTTGTGAGAACCTGGCCTTGGGGATTCACAGTAGAGTCATTGTAGAAGAGGGATATGTCTGCTTCTGGAATTAGGCATAAAAGGTGATCATAAAGACATACTTCAGAGGCTGAAATGGACATTTAAAAACAGCAAAACACAAAAAATACTAAAGTTCTAGATTTTTTTTGTGCTTATACCTAAAGAAAAACTTAAGTGTCTTATTAAATATAGTGTTGAGAAGAATGTGCATATATAATATATTTATATACAATATATAATTATATCTAATAATTTACATGTAATATATTATTTTATAATATTATAATACAGCAATATATGTGTAGCACACATATATCATATGTGCCTATATAATATGTGTAAGGATTATATATATGTTATACACTTACATATGTATTTTTTCTACTTTATTTTTGTTTCTTTTGCTGCAGTTTCCCACGGGGCTCAGGATGCTCTGCTTGTGATGTAGCTGAGGCTAGCCTTGATCTCCTGACCACACTGCCTCAGGTTTCTGGCAGTGGGATCATGGGTGAGTGCTCCTGCACTGACTGGATTCCTAAATATTTTAAATGAAATATTTAAATATTTGAAAAAGTGTAAAGACAGTCCTGTCATTGTGCAGTGTGGGCTAACCTCAAACTCACCATCCTCTGGCTTAGCTTGAGTACTGGGCTCACAGGTGTACATGTCTGAATGGCTTTAAACATCTTTAAGCCACAGGATGTTTTCAAGCTCACGTTCCACATCTAGTTTTGTCTTCTTAAACTCTGAACACAGGATTATCAATTGAAGAAAGGATCTAAAGAAGCAAAGGATGCTCATACATCCATACACGAGAAAAGACACTGAATGACACATTGATTTTATGAGCTGGCCCTACTGTGTTGGATACTTTAAAGGCACAAGTCACGTGAACGATATACCTTCAGTTTGGGATGGCTTTAGACTTAACAGAAAAGTAGCAGAAGGAGACTTCCCACATATTTCTGTATCTTTCTTCCTCTTACATCGCACATTCCTTGGATGCCTTTGTCAATTCTAAGAAAACTGTGTTGGAATATTAATGTCCACTTAGCCCAAGGCTTTAGTTTTGTTTCACCAGCTACCCAAGAATGTTGCCATGCCACAATCTAATTGAGACTCCCACACTGTTGTTCCCAGTGTTGCAGTGTTTTTTTAAATCCATCCTTTGTCGTGTTCTAATTTTTTAATTCTCCGTCCTTCCTTTGCTTCCATCCATCGAAGCGTTTCATGCAGCAGTGTTCTTTGGAGAACCGCTTCTGAGGGCCAGCACTCCATGTCTTTCACACTCTTGATTCCCCGCAGATCTCTAAAGACAACTTGTTCCTTATTTATGACACTATATATTAAAGAACTGAAAATACTCACTATAATGCCCACTCTGTGCAGAGTCCACGAACTCCAACCAGAACACATAAATGTCAAGCTTGAGTCATAAATTATGATTGATTTAAAATTTCCACCCAAGCTACTATTTTTATAAATAGATGTTCATGGAAAAATATAAAATACTGTTTAAAAAAAAATGTTTCTAATGGGACCTGAAACATCTTTAGTTCTATCTCCAGGAAAATTCTTGAATAACTTAAACACTTTCTCAGATTGTCAAAATGATCAATTTTTTAAAAAATATTTTGTTCCAATAATTTATTACTCAGGATTGCAGTACTCCAAACCCTGTATTTTACACTTCAAATAAACAAGTATTATATCTGATTCTTTTTCATTTTGTGTATTCTGCTCCAGAATGTTTTCAAATTAAAAAAAAAAAAGTTTATTCTCAGGGCCACTTGTAAATGTGCATGAACTATTGTATCAATAGAAAACCATTATACGATTGAGGATTAAATAAGGAAATGGGTTATAGTTCCATTATAAACATCAAAATATTCCTGGGAAAGCTACAAAAATGTGCTTTTAAGTTAAGAGAAAGCACTTATCAGTGCTGTTGGTCCCAACAAGATGATCAATAATAGAAAGCAGGCATATTTTATACCAAGCACGAGGAGGGCTTTAGCCTTGGTGATATTCTGTCTTCCAGGTCTGACAACTTCTGAAAGTAACTTTAGAGTTCTCACCGACCAAAGATAATTACAAAGCTTGGCATCAGTTCTCAGGATAGCCATGATTCTGATTAAAGGTCTCCATCCAGTGTGCCACTCTAACGGCTTAAGATGGCTTAACCTAGAAATAAAAATACTGCAGTGTGGATTGTACCCTGGTAGTCTGTAGTCTTTGGAGATCCCGCCCAGATAGTGAGTTTCTTTATTTTCAATATTTGAATTAGCTGCTGAGCTCCTAAGCATTTGCAGATCATACTACAAAAATCAAAGTTATCCTTTTTTTTTTTTAATACATGTCAGTCAAAGTAGAGATGAGTCCCTGCCACAAGCAATGAACCCTGGGAACCCAACTACACATGGCCCTCATTCAATATGCAGCTGTTTTCTCAGATAAAGACGCACTGTGTCTATGATGCTGCAAAAGTAGGTAAAGGTAAGTGTGACAAGACAGCTCAGTGAATACAGGAGTTTGCCGATAAGCCTGGCAAGTTCCGTTTGATGCCTAGGACTCATGGTGGAAGGAGAAGATTGACTTCTGTAGGTTGTCCTTGGACACACACACACAGAGAGAGAGAGAGAGAGAGAGAGAGAGAGAGAGAGAGGGAGGGAGGGAGGGAGGGAGGGAGGGAGGGAGGGAGGGAGGGAGAAGGAGAGAGAGGGAGAGGGAGAGGGAGGGAGAGGGGAAGGAAGGGGAAGGGGAAGGGGAAGAGGGGAAGGGGAAGGGGAAGAGGGGAAGGGGAAGAGGGGAAGGGGAAGGGGAAGAGGGGAAGGGGAAGGGGAAGAGGGGAAGGGGAAGGGGAAGGGGAAGGGGAAGGGGAAGGGGAAGGGGAAGGGGAAGGAAGGGGAAGGGGAAGGGGAAGAGGTACCGTTCAGGCTTTAGAAGAGTTGGGGGATACCTTTCAGCTACTGATGTTCCTGAAACCCTGAAACTAGGACTCATGAATAGGCATGGCCGTGCCACAGTAACCTGAAACTTGAATCTCACATAACAGAGACAGACTCTCCTTTTCACTGATTGTACGCAATAGAAAAACTATTCAAATGTTTTCTTTTTTGATCATCTTCACAACTCCCCACCTCTGAGGCATAAGGAACAGGTAGAGGGTTTTAGTCAGAGATTATCTGCTGGGAGACTGCCCAGTTCTCTCTGGAAGACAGTGATGGGGCAGCATTGGCAAATTGGGTGGGGGGGCAAAACGACATTTTTCAAAGGCTTAAATGTTGCTTATTTTGTAATATTTATTTTTCTTCATTCTTCACTATTCTGAGGCCAGAAACTGCTGACTTCAGGCATTTAACAACTGCTGCTTAATAGTGAGGGATTAAGTAAAGGATTTATTGCTAGGGCTCCTTTCTCTGGCCAAGCAGCCAGGAGCCCCTTGCTGGCCAGGCCAGAGGCTCTGGGCTTGATAATTCTTTGTGAACCAGAAAGAAAAGAAAAAGAAGACAGGGAAAATTCAAGCACTCACATAGAAATACACACACACTTTCTGGTCAGCCCAGCCACCTGTCTCATCAATTCTACAAGTGTTCATATACATACATACATACATACATACATACATACATACATACATACATACGTACACATGCACACACACACACACACACATACGTATGTAAGTATGTATAGACAAACACATATATATGGTGGATGGGGCTGACCCCCAGATGCCATACACATACTTTTGGTGGGTGGATAAGACAGAAGCCCAGGTGTCACACTTTATACCTTCTCTCTGACTTTTTAATACTTTCTTAGACAAAAATTATTTAGAAAATTACTTCATAGATAAAATGTTACATAAAAGGGTAATTACAGAAGTTCAAAGCAGTGTTTTATTCTATAAGCTCATTATAAGTTCAAAGCAACAGTTTCACATGGCATCTTATCATGGTGTACTGTTGTGGATGGGCCTGGTGCCGTACTTGTGAACCAATCCCCTAATGAATAAAGGAGACAATCACTGGATGAGTAGGAGGAACTTCCAGGTTGTACAGGGTAAGAGAGGAAGCAGGAGAGAGTTAGGTCTTTTTGGATGGGGATAGCATGAGGACAAGATGTAATTACGAATGCCTCCCCATTTTAATAGCGGATCTGTCAGGATTCACCACTGGAGGATTTAGATTTACTAAGACTTATAAGTTAACAATTGAGAGTTTTGCTGGGTATAGTAGCCTGGGCTAGCATTTGTGTTCTCTTAAGGTCTGTATAACATCTGTCCAGTATCTTCTGGCTTTCATAGTTTCTGGTGAGAAGTCTGGTATAATTCTAATAGGTCTTCCTTTATATGTTACTTGAACATTTTTCCTCACTGCTTTGAGTATTCTATCTTTATTTAGTGCACTTGTTGTTCTGATTATTATGTGTCAGGAGGAAAGCCATTTCTGGTCCAGTCTATTTGGAGTTCTGTAGGCTTCTTGTATATTGCTATCTCTTGTGAGGCTATGCCAGTGCCTGGCAAATACAGAAGTGGATGCTCATAGTCATCTATTGGATAACACGGGGCCACCAATGAAGGAGCTAGAGAAAGTACCCAAGGAGCTAAAGGGGTTTGCAACTCTATCAGAGGAACAACAATATGAACTAACCAGTACTCCCCAGAGCTTGTGTCTCTAGTTGTATATGTAGCAGAGGATGGCCTAGTCAGCCATCAATGGGAGGGAAGGCCCTTGGACTTGTGAAGACTATATGCCCCAGTATAGGGGAATTCCAGGGCCAGGGGGCACGAATGTATAGGTTGGGGAGCAGGGCGGGGGGAAGGTATAGGGGACTTTTGGAGAGGAATCTAGGAAAGGGGATAGCATTTGCAATGTAAATGAAGAAAATATCTAATTAAAAAAAAAAAGACTTACAAGTTAAGACTTTAGTTATTGTGCCCAGCAATTGAGCTACTGTTGTTTCTGAAGTAAGTTAGTGTTGCATTTTCCTTCACATGACAACTCATCTGGGCTCAGGAGAGTAAGGTACAAGAAAGACAAAGCATGGCTTTGCCTGAGGTGCAACACAAAGGTCATGGGGGGTTTGAAGCATGGGGCTGACATGGTAACAACCTGCCAGTGAGAACCTAGAGAGCTGGGTGGAGAGACTTTGGAGCTCTGAATCAGAGAGTTGTCACAGATAAAAACAGGTCAGCCATTGCCCACCAGTGCATGGCCAGCCAGGCTGCCAGGGCAGAGAGTTGCTTGTACAAGCATAGAAACGAGATGGCCTTTTAAAAATATATTTCCTGCAACAGTGCACACCTGTGGCTTCATCCTTGAATCTGACCTAGAATGAATGTTTTTCCTTGATCACAAATTTGTCCCAAGCCTATTTTTCTTTTTAGTGTAATTGTATTCCTTAATGCACAGCCTTTACTTACTATTCTATGTGGAGTCGGCCATTGATTCTTTTGTGTCTGACTTTTTTTTTTCCCCGAGGCAGGGTTTCTCCATATAGCCCTGGCTGTCCTGGAACTCACTTTGTAGACCAGGATGGCCTTGAACTCAGAAATCCGCCTGCCTCTGCCTCCCAAATTCTGGGATTAAAGGCGTGCGCCACCACCGCCTGGCTAGATTCTTTTAAAGATCATTTTATTTTTTTATATTTCAAATGATATCCCCCTTCCCGTTTACCCTTCCACCAATTACCCATCTCATCCCTTCTTCACCCCTGCCCTTTGCCTCTACGAAGGTACTCCTCTACCCATTCACCCACTCCTATCTCACTGGTCTAGCATTCCCCTACACTGGGGCATCAAGCCTCCCTCCCCTCCCACTGATGTCAGATTAGACCATCCTCTGCTACATATGTATGTGGAGTACTGGCTTCCTTCATTTATAATCTTAAGTTGGTGGGTTAGTCCCTGGGAGCTCTGGCCCAGTTAGTTGATATTGTTCTTCTAGTGGGGTTGTTTGATTCTAACTTTATTATATCTTTCTGGCAAAACAACTAAAATTATCTCTTAAAACTTTCTAAAATTACTTTAATCAAATCAGGAATTCTATGAAACATTAAATCATTAAACAACATTCACTCATGAAAGTTCATCTTTATGTTGATCTGTAAGAAATCTGTCCAATAGGGTAGGCCCAGGAATCATTAGACTATGGAATGCTGATATGAAAAGGAATATCAGGTACAAGAAGCAATCCTGAGATGAAGTCTCTTGGGATCTTGCCTCTCAGAGCTCACCCGTCATAAGCTATGCAAAAATGGTGGACCACCTCCATGATGGTCACCTGATAGACTTAGCTTCTCCTTGATGGCTCTTGATATTATCATGTGGACATTTTTGCTGAACAGTGAAGTACCCTAGGCTCTACTGAGGATATGATTGAAATCTTTTGTAATCCTGGGCTCTACTGATTGAAAATCTTTTGGATGGTAAGACCGTGGAATCTGAAAAGTGAAAACACACACATATTCCATTGATGTGTTTCTACATGAGAAACATCTCAAGGCCTTCAACTGTACAGACACTTTCTCTTTCTTTTGACTGAAACTTTTTGGGAAGAGATCTAGAATTGATTTGTGAAGGTGAAGTAAAGCAAGCACTCTAACGCAGAAGTGAATCGGAACACTTTTGAAATAAACAACTTGCCTTTGATTTATATGTGCTTTTACTGTGATCACCAAAGCTTGCTGTCTATACAGGTCATTCCTTTCCTCTAATCTCTTTGAGGGATGTGGGAGCAACCCCAGATTACCCTAAAATAGCCAAACGTTGAAGAAATCTCATTTTAAGGTTTGGTAAATGTAGTAACATTTACGTGTTTATTGGCACATTCTTTGTGATGAACAAAAATTTATTTAAAAAAAAAAGCCAGAAACTGTTCTAATGGACAGTCCTGACACATCTTGACTTGAAAATTATGCATTACTTGAAATATGGTGCTTCTGTGTGAGCAGTTAGTGTGAGCTATAGTCCTGAGCTGGAAGGGAACCAAAGGATGCTGACATAATAACAAAGGTGAAATGTAGGCTGATAGGTACAACACTTTAGGAAGAAAACATGGGCTGAAGAAATGGCTCAGTGCTTTAGAGCATCAGCTATGCTTCCAGAGAGTCCAATTTCAACTCCTAGCACCCACATGGCAGCTGACGACTATCTCTTAATGCCAGTCCATGGGTATATGACACCTTTCTGAATGACTCCAGCAGTAGGGACACACATGGCTTTACACAGACACACATGCAGGCAAAAATCCCACACACCCAAAATGAATAAATGAATGATAACAAATTTAAAAGAAAACACTCTGATAATATTCATTATTCCAGAAGAATAAAACTGAAGATGGGAGAAAAGATCATTTAAGTTGCATTTTCCAAGTATCCTCTCTCTTTCTCCCTCCCCCCACCCCGTGTCCGTGTGTGTGTGTGTGTGTGTGTGTGTGTGTGTGTGAGTTTCTCTGTCTTAGCTTCAAAGGGTTACAGATCTAAGCAAAGGAGATTTAAGATTTTAAAGATCACTTTTTAAGATTTACTTTATAAATTTAGTCAGACTGCAAAGCAACACAATAAACATCATGTTTCTTTCTCATCTCAAGTCATTGGTTCAAGAGTCTGAAAGGTAATTACCTTTATAGAAACTTCTTCTCAAGTTAGGTAGAACCTTGACTCTGAATCAGGCTCTGCTTTGACAACACAAACTAGTACGAACTCCTTTATACTGTCTGGCCCTAATTTTCAGCGTGAAGAGTATAATTTTAACAGGCAGGCTACTGTTTGTTCCATTACAGAGAGATTCTTGGAAATGTAACCCATTTAAATAATTGCTAATTACACAGTTTCAGTTAGACTTCCACTTTGCCCTACTGTTTTTTCAGCAACAGATTTTTAAAAGAATTATAGAGAATACTATTATCAAATCTTGTCTAAATTATTCTATCTCATTTGGGCACAAGTGTCCTTCCCATGTAATTACGTTCGAGCGCTGGAGAACTAAATAAGAGAGAAAAATAGAATAGTCTGATAAATGCATGAAATAATCCGAAATTAGCTATCCTCCAGTACAAAGTGAACATTTCAAGACTAGAAGGGACTGCACGCTCTAATTGCAATTTCTCCTTTTGTTCATGTGCAATTTATCTTTTACTGTGTCAGGACCCATACTGGTTAATTTACATCTTTCGACTCTGTAGCAATCATCCTCTTCTTACTCTCTGGTGATAAACAGGCTTGGAAAAGGCAGTTAATGTGTATGCCATCACTTCCTCATAACCACACGAGCAATAAACTCGGGTCTATTCCGTGACTGCAATGACACAATGACAGGAGCTGGTCTGGGTTCTTGACAAATCTGCATAACTGCAGAGGTCTGTGCTTTTGTACATAACATTTTACAGGTGACTGCATTGGAAAGGAGGTTACATAAATGGTAAACCTGGCAGCCAGACTACAGAGCATTCCATCTGAACCATAGCACTAGATAATCCTGCCCATCTCTGTGTATATGTTCATGTGAAAACAAGTGCACGTGGAAGGTCAGGCTAAGGATGCTGGTCTTCAGTGGCCATCCATCTTGGGTTTTTGATACAGGGTATCTCATTGGCCAAGATCTCACTGATTAGGCTCACCCAAGTGGTTAGTTAGCTCCAGGTCCCCACCTCTCTCTGCCTTCCCAATGCTATGAGTGTAAGAGTGCAGTCCAACATTGGGCTTTTCTGTATGGATTCTGAGGATTGAACTCAAATTCTCATCCTTGCAAGGTAAGCACTTTCCCAAGAGCCATCTCACTAGCCTTAGGTCTTTCCCAACCTAATTGTCTGGGTGTTCTAATGCCCTACTTGGGAAGGCAATCCACACACATAGGACAGATAGAGTGAAATGACTTAGGACTGGCAGTTCTTGCATTTGGAACCCTGTTGTGTTAAGAGACTTCAAATGCCACCCAATGTATTCAGGGGAATAAATAAAGGCCATTGCGGCACAAAACTGAGTTATATTTCTCCCAAATTCGTGTGTTATCTATTCTCAAATATAGCTGAATTTAGAGATGGAACTTATAAGAAGATTATTCAGACAAAATAAAGTCATGAGGATGGGGCCTTGATACTTAGTATCCTTCTTAGAAGCGACATAGCTTGTGGAATGTTCAGTTACAAATGACACACCACTATCTCACCCCGTTCCTCAGAGAAAGTTGTAATAGAGGGGACAGAAAGTTTATAAGAGCCAGAGGTTGGGAAGAATCAAACCAAAGCATTGCTGTCTTCTGTCCGTAACAAGGCCAGTACACTCGTGAACTCAGTAGTCTTGGTTACCCATATAAGACCTACATGAGATCAAGCTAGCCTACATTCCAGGAGAGGGGCCAAGGAGCTCCTGTCCCTAATTTATGAGCTGCTGACATTTGGTGACTTCTGGGGTTTGGAGAGTCAGAGTTTTGAAGGATGACCCTGCTGGGTCAGTCAACACACTCCAGTGGATGGCTTCATTCTAACAAGTAAATGAACAGCACTCATTGGATTTTACAGGCTATTAAAAAAAAAGTGACACATAATTATAAGGAAGTGCAGAGTAGATCTGGGAGGAGTTCAGGCGAAGAGTGAGGGAAAGAGTGTGGTGAAAATACATTGTATGCAGGTACGAAACACAGAATAATAAACACATTGTATTTATAAAGCATCAGGGCTGGAGAGGTGGCTCAGCGGTTGAGTACTGACTGTTCTTCCAGAGATCCTGAGTTCAATTCCCAGCAACCACATGGTTGCTCACAAGCATCTGTGATATTATCTGGTGCTCTCTTCTGGTGTCTGAAGACAGTGATAGTGTCTTCACACACACACACACACACACACACACACACACACACACACACACACACACACACACACACATTTATAAAATATAAATAAATAAAATCTGTTTTTCTATTGCATCTCTATTTCTTTCCTTTCTTTTTTTATTGGATATTTTATTTATTTACATTTCAAATGTCATCCCCCTCCCTGGTTTCTCCTCTGCAAATCCCCATTCCATTCTCCCTCCCCACTGCTTCTAACCTTTTTTTTTTTTTTTCCTTTTTTTGTCTTTTCGAGGCAGGGTTTCTCTATATAGCACTGGCTGTCCTGGAACTCACACTGTAGACTGGGCTGGCTTTGAACTCAGAAATCTGCCTGCCTCTGCCTCCCAAGTGCTACTGCCTGGCTTCTTTTAATCTAAAAAACTAAATTAATTAAAAAAGAAAATAAAAAAAGAAGTAGCACACCAGAGGTGGCTGGTTTGTTCTCTTTCACCCTCTTCAAACACCATGAGACAGACTGACCATGTTGTGAGGACACAGCTATCTGCAAGCCAAGAGGATCGAAAGTCAGGTTGTAATTAAGTTTGTTGACCTCTTTGAGGGGAGGCACTTTTCCCTGAACTAATCACTGTGACCAAAGCAATGCATAAAGGGTATGCCTGCTGACTAATCCATGACTACAGCCTGGGATCAGTTCCTGCTGAACTGCAGGCTACACGTTGGAACAGAGGTTGTCTGCTAAAAGAAAGACAGACCAGCACCAGAGGAGAGGGGAAGGTACATCTGGCAGATACAGCTAGAGAGTCCGCCATGCTTCATATGAGAGGTTCATAAGAGTACTCCATCAACTCCAGTTGCAAGTGACAGTAGAGGAGTTTGTAAACATTACAGGTGTCAGGTGTAATGTTTCTCTACTTTCAGAAGTAGAGAAAACTAGTCAGCTTTCTGAGGACACTTGCTAGGATACAGGAACTGGGAACTCTGGTTTTAGATTGCTTATTTTGTACTCATTAATGATACTGGCATTCAGTCTTAGCAGGGATAGGTTCCTGGGAATAGTAAGAGATTCCTAATCCAACTTCTTCTTTAAGATTGCATTGATTTGTTCACTTACGTGGCAGGCAGAGCACAGTATTGGTGCAGAGATTAGAGCTGGCAGGAGTTGGTTCTCTTCTTCCGTCACGTGCGTCCCAGGAATCCAAATCACCTCCTAAGGCTTGGCAATGGGTGCCTTTGCCCAATGCCGTTTCAACTGACTGCAGTTCAACTAATTTTTTACATTGATAAAATACCCCTACAAGACACACATGTACCCAAAAAATTACATGGTCCCTTTCTAAATGAAAGTCATCAGTAAAGAGAAATAATGTTCTCTCTCTAGAAGCGAATGGTAATCCCTGCAATCAGTGGATTAGTGTAGAAACAGGCAAAGCACATAAAGGGAACTGGGACGTTGCTCAAGGCCAACAGGACCACAGGCCTGGAATGTTTGCCTGCTGGTTTATTTTTTCGAGTGGGTATGGATAAATAAACACTCTTTGGTTCAAATGATGAGAACTTCCATGAGGAGAAGGTTGGCTGTGTGTTTTACATCAGTTTGAAGATTTCCTCCACGTCCTGATCGCTGCTAGATATTCAAAGATAAAGGAATTGAATGGCTCTCCTATGGGACAACCGTCATCAGCTTTCAGGAATGCAGAAACATCTATGAATATGGGTGTTAACAGGGTTGTAAAGTCTTGCTCTAAAAGTGTTAGGGCAGAAAATAGAAATTATAAATTAAATAGCCCTTGGAAAATAGTTGTGATATACCCTGTAGGCAATAGGGTGGGGCATGGGACAGGCTTTGGATATGAACAGAGATGGAATCCACTCAAAGCATATGACTTAACATGAGAAGCATCGTGGGACTGGACAAGTGAGCTTAGGATGTAGGTAGAAAGAGGTTCAGGTCAGAATCCAAATCACACCAGAAGCTAGACCAACGACACCATTGCTGCTTCCATGGGTATCTGGACCTGAAGTTTATTCTTCAACCCTAGATACTGTGCCCCATTCTGCACTGCTCTCTTTTATATACCCAGTGCAAATGATGACTTCTGAAGTAGCAACACTTTGATCTTAATTGTCATCAGAGTGCTTGTCTTTAATTTTTCTTAAAAACGGTCAACTTATCCCTGTTTAGTACTGATGTCTGCTCCTGACATCCCTCAGTGATTTTGTGTTGGGATGCTTGCCTTAGATTTACCTCAGGATACTCAAGGATCTATAAATCAAGAGATGGCCACTGAAGAACTTTCCTAGCCAACTCTTTCATCCATGGATAAAGCAAAGATCATACTCAAGGATAAATAATTGATTAACCACCAAAGTCCAAAGCTGGAATACAAGACTAGTTAGTTTTCAAACATCAGTCTTTTTGAATAAGAAGAGAGACTTCAAGTTCATCCAAACGGCTTGAACCCTGGGGCAAAATGAGCAGAATGGATTCTAATGTGTTAAGATTTTCTTCAGTTCCTTTGGGTACCCACGTCCAAGCACAGGATGGAACAGAGCTGGCTTCTGCTTGTATTTCCTATGGAAATCACTGGAGGGTTTTGAGCTGACCACAAACCTAATATGCATGCTAAATGACAGCAGAATGAACTCTGCTCTTAGGTTACATCTGGGCCTGGTGTTCAGAGGAAAGAAGACATAACTGTCTTCTACTGCAAGGAGGGGGAAATCTTAAAAGCGTGGAATTCCAGCTAAGCCTGAGCTGTATTCCTCTAGGAGATAAAACATGAGCAAATGGCTGGAAACCCCATGAATATGGATTCTGTTTAAGTTTGCAAAAGATCTTTCCGACATCTGTAGGTTTCCAATAGTTTAATGAGGTAGTGATTTGCTGCTGGAAGTCATCAAGAAGAAATTGACAGTTTTCTTGTTACTCATTATTGGGTGAGAGATTTTTTTTTTTTAAATAGCTTACAATTTCTTGATGTTCTTTTGCATTTTAAATTTTTATTTCTTTAATAAGAAAATAGACCTACAGGGTGAAAAAGGAATATTAATAGCATTGAGAGCATAATAAGTTCAAGGTGTTTTAAATGACCTTAGTCAGAAGCCATGGGGGATAGAGAACAGAATAGCCCCATTGCGCAGTCCGAAGCGGGAAAGAGAGAGACGAAGACAAGGTTATTTTAGAATTATATCCCTTCCTGTGTAAGTACAGGATGAGGTAGATCTGACACGGGAGGCTATTTTCTATGAAAATAACTTGAGGGTTTCAGTTAATGACAAGCCCAATCTGCTTGTTCTAGAATAGCATGCCTTATACAAAGTTATTATAAAAATTACCTTATTTCTGCCTCTTCCTTTAGTGCTGCTCAGTGGGGCTATCCTTTTCCTTCTTGGTTGAAACTTGGCCGAGGCTCCGACTTCACTCTGTACCCTGTCATGGTCATCCATAGTCGCTTTCAACTGCAAAGGGCTATCTAATTCATCACCGAAGCATCTGTTGTTCTCCCGTCCAAAGTCTGACCTTGATCGAGACTGGAAATGCTTTCTCCTTCCTATTGTCTGGATATTGTCTTTGTATTTTCAAGGGAAACAGTAATTGAAAAAACAAAACAAAACAAGAAAGAGCAATAGGTTCAGAGGTGAAGTTTTCCCCCACAAACTCTTCTGTAAGGCAGCAGTGGGGTCTACAGAAAGGAAGAACTCGGGAGAGGAATGGGTGCCATTGATTGCTCTCCCATGGGAACCTTCTGAGTATTGAAAACTCCTGGTTGCTGGGAAGGCCTCAGCTTTGGCTACCTTTCTGAGCTGATCATACTCCTCCTCGCCCACTTAGGCAGTCCCAGAGATCAAATCCAGAACCTCGCACATGCTAGGCAATCGCTCTACCATGGACCTACACCCCCATCCAGCAGAGGCTGGAGACTGGTGTTTGGTATGCCATGTACTCACACAGGATCTCTTTAGTAAACCTCCCCAACGCAGGTGTGATGGTACCTGGAATTCCAACTTGGGAGGTTGAGGGAGGAGGATGAGATTAAACACAACCCTGGCTATGGGGAAAATTCAAAGCCAGCCAGGGCTACATATGATTATATTTCAGAGACAGAGGTAGATGCAGAGGCAGAGGAAGAGACAGAAACAGAAATAGAGAAACAGGGAGAGACAGAGAGTCAAGGGGGTCTGGGTGGGGGGGAGAGGGATGGGGGAACAATAACAACAGCAACAACAACAACAAACAGGTTGATGGTTGACATGGCAGTAAGTTTCCTGTGTAGCCCTGGGGCCTAGGCATATTAAATGTGTCAGTGGAGAAAACAGCAGTGGTCCCTCTCCAGGGGTAGATATGCTCTTCTGTCAGTACTACTTTTTTTTCCCCTTAATCACGTTTAAACCAATCATCTTAACCTAGGAACACCGGGCCCACTCTGGATAATGGTCTTAATCTAGTCTCCTCTGTCACTTCATCCAATATGGGAGGTAACACCTCCATACCCACCTCAGAGGACAGCAAGGGTACAGCTGTCACCTGAGAGTTCTTACACACCCTCCCCAAATCCTGACTCCACTGAGATTTTAGGACCATTCTCTAGGCCAGGTTAAAACTGTCTTTTAGATTTGCATTTGGGGCCAAACCACACCTACAGGTCTGTAGTAGAACATACCTACAAATCCAAACACTGGGGAAAGCTGAAGCAGGAGGATGGCTACAAGTTTGAGGCCAGCTTGATCTACAGAGTGAGACCCTTTCTTCCAAAACAACGAAACGGGTTTAAAAGATTTCTCATCATTTAAGGGCTCCTCCTGCTCTTGTAGAGGAAATCAATTAATCCAGTTGCCACCACCGGAGAAGGGGGCAGTTCCAAACTGCCTGTCACCCCAGCTCTAGGAGAATGGATTTCCTCTTCTGGCCAAGGGCACCTGTACTCTTTGCATGTGCCCTCATACTAACTCATAGTTAAAATTATTATGCTTTAAATCATCAAACAAAGGTCTACTTTGTGGTATACTATATCTTATATTTATCTTATCTTGATGCATTGGTCAAAAATTCCAACTTAAATATCTTTTTTGGGGGGAGGGTTCAAGACAGGGTTTCTCTGTGGGACAATGGGCTATGCACAAACAGCCTGCTCTCCAGTTGAGCTGAGGTCTTGAACCCCAGTAGGATCTGGTGGTGGTAATTTTCACCTATATGGGATGGAAGGTATTCCCTCATGTCTTCTGGACCCCTGGCTCCTGTCAAAGTTACCGCCCACACAGTTCCCATAAGAGAGGCTCATGGCTTTTAGTCACATAGACTATATCCTAAGCTTCTGGCCTTCTGGCCTGACTCCTCCCTACAGTTACCTAACAACAGCAAGATAACAAGTCTACTATATGAGGGGCTGTTTGGCCTCTTCTTGCTCTCTAAGCTCTCTTACTTTCTAAGCTTTCACCTTTCTTATTCTCTTTCTCTCGTTCCCTTCCTCCCCCCCTCTCTCTCCGTGGCCATAGCCGGTCTCTCTCTCTCTCTCTACCTTCATTCCTTCTCCCTGCCTTTTTACATTAAAGCTCTAAAACCATAGACTGTCTCTTTTCATCAAGGCCCGCCGTGCTTGGACGATGGGATGGGCTTTCTTCTAACGAGCCACTTCTAACCGCCCATCAGAAGGCCTTCCTGTGCTCCAGCCATGGACCAAACTAAAGACTCTTGCCTGCGTGGGAACCACCCAGTGCCCCTCTCCTCCCCTCCTGCCCTCTCTTCCTGTATCTCTGGGGCCTAGTGCTGCCCCCGGGCCCTATTCTGTTCTCCATCATATTGGCTTGTGGATGGAGGTATCTTCTCCATTTCTAATTGATGGATGAGGGCTCCACTGTGGGTGGTACCATCCTTAGGCCAAGTAGGTCTGGAATGTTTAAGAGAGGATCTGAATACGAGCCTGTAAGAAAGCCAGTGAGCAGATATGGGTCCACCATGGTTCCCCCTTGAGTTCCTGCTCTGACTTACCTCAATAATGGACTGAGATTGGGGCATAGAAGTCAAGTAATCCCTTTCCTTCCCAATTTGTTTCTGGTCATGTGAGGAAGGCAAACTAAAAACAATGTTCTTACCGCTTGTAATTTGTGAGTTGGGCTATAACTCCAGAATCTGTTCTTGGTGCAGGTTTGGCTTTGCTGATGTCAAGAGAGAGCACAGGCAAATGATGTGTGTAATTTTCACTGGAAGCCAGTGGCGGGTGAGTGGGCAGCATTGCTGCTGTGGGGCTGAAAACACTGCGTTTTAGTCAATGGCAACGTTGTAGGTTGGCATATCTCATGTGAGCAGAAATACAATTAATTGCTTTGTGTGTGTGCTCCTCTGTCCTTTATCATTGCAAAACATATTACAATTAGTGTTTGTTGAGCACGTACTAAATCCCATGCAGTGTTCTGAGCCCCTTTTCCAAATGATCTCATGATGGACGTTTTCTCCCTTTACTGATAAAGAAAAACAAGCCTAAACAAAGACATTGGGAGAAATATCTCTCTCTCTCTCTCTCTCTCCCCTCTCTCTCTTTCTCTCTCTCTCTCTCTCTCTCTCTCTCTCTCTCTCTCTCTCTCTCTCTCTCTCTCTCTCTCACACACACACACACACACACACTTGAACAGCCTTACTCTGTCATTTGCTATCTATCACCCAGCCAGTCGAGTTATTCCTTAGGGACTATGTTTTCGTCTCCTCTATAAAACAGTAAGAAACACAATTCTATCTGCTTTGCAAGATCTTTCGAGAGTCAAATAAGACAGCAGATGGGGACAGACTTCTAAAATTCACAAAGGACTCTCTACATCCAAACAATCATGGTATCTATGCTATCTCTAAAATGACCAGCCCAGTAAAGGTGTCTGTAATTCACACAGCTGGAAGTATATCCTCAGCTGAGAGACAGGACAAGGACTCCAAACATACTGTCCAAGGGAGAGCTGCTCACATGCTCTGCAGAGGGAGACCTTTCCGGAAAATCATTTGACAAAAGGAAAGCAGGCTTAGATTTTTTTTTTTAAAGAAAGAAACTAGAAAAATAGTTTCAGCATTGCTGAGACAGGACAAAACTGGGAGACCTTGGGGAAAGTTTGTTGCTCTCAAGAACTATCAGGCTTGAAAATGAGAGCCAGGTGGAGACAAAAGCCTGTGTTCACAATAGGGGAGGAGAGAGAGAGAGAGAGAGAGAGAGAGAGAGGGGGGGGGGAGAGAGAGAGAGAGAGAGAGGGAGAGAGAGAGAGAGAGAGAGAGAGAGAGAGAGAGAGAGAGAGAGAGAGAGAGGAGACATAAACAGACATTCAGTGAATGCTAGCATCAGGACATGGAAAATAATATTTGAAAATCTCCCCCAAACTGACTAGAGATATTTCAGATTCTACAGTCCAGGAGAGAAAGATGGAAACTTTCTTTTCTCTACCAAGACATAACAAAAGCAGAGCTGATATAATTAATGAAAAAAAGATGGCCATTCGGAGCAGTGAAGGCTCGGAACAAGAGAATAGAATGGAAACGAAGTCCGAGCTTAGAGACAATTCATTTATCTCTTGTACTTTCTATGCAGACCATGCTCTGCTAATATTTCCCTCTCCAGAGGAAATATCAAACCAGTAGGTAAGGAATACAAGCATGAACAGTATGATATAAGCTTGGGACTCACGGAGTCATTCCTTGAATATCAATTAGCATAACCATCCAACATGAAGACCGCTACAATTGAATACTTCAACTTAATGGATCTGTTTTCAAATTCCCTTTAATGGCCCTTCTGTGACCATAAGATCTACTTTTCCAGACATCCTAAGTAGAAACCATTATGGACAATATATATATAGAATCCCCTAAGGATGGCATATGGAGAGGAGAGTGTGGTTGCCAAATTTAGCAGCTTGGGAGAGAGCATTTTTGAATTAAACTTGAAATCTGTGGGGGATTACAGTCCATTTATGACTGGCAAAACACATCTTCCCAATTCTTAAAGATAAACCCCAGTGATATACATTTGGATTCCACAAGGTTTTGCAAAAAAAAAACTATGTGAAAAACAATCTTCAAGAAAAAACTCTAAGTTCTGTAACATTTGGAAGTTATGGGAAGTCATATTATTCTGCCAATGCTCCTACTACTAAATGGGAAATACCGGAAGAGCCATGTCTACTCGGAATTGAGGAAGCTCAGACCTTAAGTCTCAGCCCTGGGACATTAGGATAATTCTTTGAAAAAATCTTGAAGAAAGTGGAGATTGGGCAGAACATGCCTACAGCTTGGAGGTTTCTTAGAAATAGGCAAATTTTCAAAGATAGAGGAGAATGGAACTTGTATATCATCAGGTTGTTCTTTGGGTAAATAAGAGTGGTTTGAATTCTAATTTTAAAATTCACCTTAATTTTATTCTATTTTATTTTTCATTTTAAGAGATATTTTTGTTTGGCTGCATGTATTTTTTTTAATGTGTGTGTGTGTGTATGCATCCATGCATGTGACTGTGTGTATATGTGTGTCTGTGGGGGAGGCCACAGGTTGAAATCAATTCTTTTCTATCTCTTGCCAACTTAGCTGTTGCCCCAGGGTCTCTCCCTGAACTCAGAGCCTACCACTGATTAAACAGGCTGGCCGGCAAACTTCACGGATCAGGCAGTTTAATCTCCAGCACCCAAGCTTTACAGGTATATAAAGGTGGACCACCGTGCCCAGCACGGAACTGTGAAGGTGGACCACCATGCCCAGTGTGGAGTTCTGAATGTGCACTGCCATGTCCAGCATTTCCACGGATGCTGGGGGTGAGTTATCAAGTTCTTATGCTTGCAGAACAACTGTTGTACAAACTGAACCAGCCCCTGTAATTGACAGCACAAGCAGTATAAATTACAGGCTCTAAAATGTAATATACTTAGCTTCTTCATGAAACAATGTCTTCACTTACCTTGGAATTCTAGTTGCACTGTGGAACAGTAAAAATATGATGACCAACCAAACCTTATCTATAGAAATCACCGGATTGCTGTGTGCTGTTGCTATATACTTTTTTTAAACACTGAATGACTATTAAAATAATTTAAGAGCTTTCCCTGTCTAAGTAAAAGGCAAATACCTTGTGACCTGAGACAGAAAGAATTTTTAGTGAACATTTAATGCAGAGCGGTATTTTATTTTGTACTTAGCTAATAGATTATTTGGAATAAAGTAAGTTTTCACCCTACATTCAAGGACTTGATAAAGCTAAGATTTTATCTGTCTGTGATCAATTTTGTCACAAGCATTGGGAAACATTAGTGAAGCTTCTAATTTGCAAATGCAGAATTCTAGCTACCCCGTCCTCTTCTTAAAATTTTCATAAGACAATGTATGACAAGGATGCATCTCTATCATCCAATAAAAGCCACTGAAGTTCTAGGATTTCTTGTTTTGACTGGCATTGCCTTCTGATAAATACCTCTTAGAGAGATGTGAGTGGAGCTTGAAGAAGTTTTGTAATTTAGGAATTTTAGTATTTTTTTTTAAAGGCATATGGCCTGTGGTGGAAAAAGAACTTATTTATGATGATTGAATGGTTTTGCAGTGAAAGAAAGAAACGTAAAGAGTCAACTTTTCTTTATCTGGTCATTTGAAAACCCACATTAAGGACACCTGCATTTAACTACACTCTGCCCTTCTGCCTGTCCATTTGGATATTAGTCTTAGCTGCTCCAACACTTTAAATTATCTAAGCCAGGCTTGGTGGCTCACACTGACAATCTCAGCACTCAGAAGTCTGAGGCAGGAGGATTGCCATGGGTTCAAGACCATCCAGAGCCACACAGGCAGGCCTTGTCTCAAGAAAGCAAAGCAAAACATGGACTAGATAAGTATTCTCTTGCCAAGAGTTGCAGACAACTTTCTGGAATGTTCAGCTCTAAGGGCACGGAAAGTGTGTCTTTATTTCCTTAATGAATATTTTTGCTCCTTATCTTGTTAGCCTGAAAGTCAATGTGTGCTTAAATTTTAATCTTCCAGAATTCAATGTTTGCAATGCTCTTATTCCCAGACTCTCTGCATGCTGTGCCAGGAGAATCCAAGTAGTTCCAGTCCTGTATTGAGGGATGGTTCATTTAGTAAAACAGCACGCTACAGGACTAAGGACCTTCCTTCAATCCCTACTACTCACGTAACACCACCAGGGTATGATGGTGCCCATGTGTGGTAGGCAGGCCTCTACACACACACACACACACACACACACACACACACACCTAGACTACAGAACAGAGAAGCTTGAGTATGCAGCTCAGTAGACTCCTTGCCTAGCATTCAAAGGACCTTGGTTTAATCCCCAATACTGGAAAAGTTTATTTTATTTTTTTTAAATTTTATATCATATGATAAATCAATCCGAATCCTGGAATGCTTAGGCTACAGAATATCCCCTCTTACTGCTCACTTATGGAATGCTTGGTTTTTTATTTACAAGCCATCACTTGTAAAAGTAAATCTCCATCAAGCTTGACTTCCTAAGGTTAAAAGATACTTGTAGTAAGATCTACCTTCGTTCCTCTTTTCAGGGCAGAAGGCCGGTCTATCACCCCAGGCATGGGTTATGCAGAAGTGCTCAACAGCACTCACCTTGAAAACTACAGTTCCAAGTATTACATTCGATAATCAAAATACATGTTTTATGAAATCTATACCAAATTTGCATTTTTGCCCTAAAAATAAAAGCTAAATTAACACAGACGGGAGTGAGATCAAAAATGCATTTCTTGAGCTAAAGGGCTTATTGAATGTAAAACTCAAATCTGCATTAAAACCAGCCAGGGCTGTTACTTCTCCTAAGCTTTTACTTCTTCGTTCTTCTTATGCAGGAAAGAAAAGAAATTGCTGAGTCAAATCGCCTTGGCTATACCTCATATGACCAGTAGAGGGCGTCATCTACCACAGTCTAACATTTCACAGGCGGAAAAAAGAAAAAGAAAAAAGAAAATCCCCAAAGACCCCGAACATTTGTTTGATTGGTTAATAAAATGCACAAAAGGGTCAGAAGTTTTCAATATGAAGCTTTCCTTTTGGAAGCTTTGCATAATTGAACCAATATTCAAGTCATAGGGAAAAAAGCATAAATAAAATAATGAATACAAGATGTTGGTGTACTAGAACTTCAAAAACCAGAATTTCTTAGAAATGGCATAAAAATTCTTCAAGTTGACTTAGTTAATACAAATCCTTTTTTATGTCAAAATGTTGGAAAGTGAACCTCAGACTGTTATCAGATCCCAACACAGTTACATTTGTGTATTTGTGAAACGGCTTTGTGGTCTCTTCATACCACTATGTGTTTGGAGCTCTTAAAAAAGTCTCAAATGTTTGTTTTTGCCCTGATTTACTCTGAGCCTTATGCTCCGTGTTATAACTTTTTTTTCCCGACTGCATTAGTTTTTAACTACACAGTTAGAGGTAAGTCAGCATAGGGCTAATGTGGTTTGTGGCTACCACAGTTTACAAAGCACAGTGAAGCTGTAGAACGGAATGATTGCTGTCCACTTTCCCCAAAGGAAGTTTAAAGCTTAAACCATTTTCTCTAAGCACAACTTAACTAACAAGTAAAAGTGGAGCTATATTTTGATGGTAGAATCTGTACTTTTCTTTTTTTTGTTTTTAATAATGAATAACACATCCTTTGCAAAGGGGAATAAGTTTATGGTTGGTAATGCCAGAAAGACCACCTTTTAATTCTTAGGTTTAAAATTTTTAATAGATGATATTTCTATTGTCGACACAGTAGTTCATGGGTGTAGTGATTTCTAATGTAATAAATATAAAAATAAAGAAAAGATTGAGGAAGATGGGCATTGTCTTTCTGCGTAGCCCAGGCTGGCCTCAAAGGCATGATTGTTTTCTGCCTAAATCTCCTGACTGCTGAGATATCTGGTACGTGCCTTACCCAGTGTTTTGACAAAATTGCCTTTCAAGGTCATGCACTACGCTCAAGCTGTGAGTAATGGCTGGCTGACAACTCTCTGTGCAAATTCAGGGACCCAGATTCTCCTTAGCTTATGCTGCCACCATCTCCTCTGTTTGACGTACTTTGCCCCACCCAATGGGAGGAGAGAGAGAGACAGAGAGAGAGAGAGAGACAGAGAGAGAGACAGAGAGAGAGAGAGAGACTTCCCATGGAACTGCCTTTTCCTGGTGATGGCACTTTTCCTTACGATTATCCACTGTAGAGAAACCTGCCATGGGTCTCATCAATTCTGGGGGGAAAAAATAGAGAGGCAAGCTCTAATGCAAGATCTTTTGCACAGCCCTGGCAACAAAATATCTGTCTATATCCTTCTAACCATATATAACATGGGCACTTTGTTTCAAGAAGGGCATACAGAGTAGCGAACAATAAATTCATTCACCTAAAACTCCAGAATCCCTTGGTGATGTCCAACCCTGATATTTCCTCTGTCCTACATCAGTATCATCCCCCCCCCCCCATCTTCTCACATCCTCCACTGTGTAACTTTATCCATTCACCATGGAAACAAGTATCTATTCACCGTGGAAACAAGTGTTGATCTCCCAGCCTTTGAACCCAGGTTTAGCCATATGGCTTCCTTTCACCACTGACAATGCTCGCAGGCATGGTATATACCGAAGCTCATTCTCTATCCTTACCATGAGAACAAGCTCATGCGGAGACTACAGAAAGAGAGGCAGATTTGAAGCAGAGCTGGTAGTCTCAGCCAAGGTATCTTAAACTAGTTGACAACTAGCCAACCTCAAGATATTTGAGATAACTAAGCCAAGACAGAGTCTCCTGGCCAGCCCCCAGCTGATTCTAGACACGTGAGCCATAAAATACTTAATTCCCTATGACACTCTGGTTTTGTAATTGTTTATTATGCAGCCTTATCTGGGTCACAGACAACTGAAACCATTACCAAACAAAACTATGGACTCTGAGAATCGTTCTGAGTTTTGTTTTGTCTAAAGTCAGTTTGCTATTTTAGTCTTTAACATTTCCAAATTAGAATTCAAAGTGTTATTAAGTTAATATGCACAGAATGTAGCTAGAAGAAAATGCTTTAAATATTGTGAAGTATAAACATGAATTGGGGTGCTAGACAGAAGGTTCAGTGTTTAGAACACATGGCTGCTCTTCCAGAAGACCTGGGTTCAATTCTCAGCACCTACCCAGTAGGTGACAATCATCCATAACAAGCATGCAAGTGATATACACATGTACATACAGGCAAAACACTCAACAATATAAAACATATTTTAAAGATTAAAATAAGAATGAGGTTTTATGAAATTATGGTGACTTTATCTTTCAGATTAGTTCAGATATAATTTCATTTGATTTTTCATGCCAAGGTGAATAGAGATAAAATATTATGCCTTTCTTTCTGACTACTAAGTCTCAATAACCAAATTACTTACTGCAATTATGAATGATTCATAAGCACACTATAGTCAACATAACCTGGCCCAGGATATATTCCATTGTTGAAGAGGCCTTTCAAGAGCTGAGAACATAGCAATTCCCCATATGTATTCTGTGACAAACATGGCAAAAACATTCGTCCTCATTTCTGGTTTTTTCAAGCTTAAACTTTAACAGAAATCACTGATTGCAGTTTATGAATATTCTGTCTAGTGAAATGCTTGTTTTCTACCCTAAGGGGCTTTGGGGGTGACCTATAAAAAGAGGTGAAACATTGATACTTTTGACCTATAAGAGAGTTTCATTTTTAATTCTTTTTTGTAACTCTTTTAAATTTAAGATTTATTTATTTTATGAGTGCTCTATCTGAATGTATACCCACATGTCAAAAGGTAGCACTAGATCACATTATGGATGGTTCCCTATGGTTGTTGGAAATGAACTCAGGACCTTGGGAAAGGCAGACAGTGAGCTCTTAACTGCTGAGCTATCTCTCCAGCTTCTTTATTTCTTAACTAAATAGAATTATATCATTTCCTCCCTTTCTTTTTATCCCTCCAACCCTTCCCATGTGCCCCTGCAACTACCCCACGAATCTATAGCCTCTTTCTCTTTATTTTTGGTATACAATTTAAATGCATAAATATGCAAATACTACCTGATGAGTCCATTATTGATTGATTATGCATGTATGATTTCAGGGTTGGCCACTTGGTACTGGATAATCAATTACTGCTCTCATCGCTGGGGAAGACAATTTCTCCCTCTCTCACATTCCTTAGCGCCCTCCCTCATTCCACCTTTACCCCCAGCCGCCGTGAGATTTCCCTCTTCCACATTAGCAAATCTATTGTCATTATCCTTGTTCAGGTCTTGTTTAGGGAGACATTGTGCTTCTTTCTTCATTTTTTAGATTTATTTTAAATGTATGAGAGTTTGCCTGCATATATGTACATATGTATAAACATGTATGACTGGTATCTGGGACAGTCAGAAGAGGATGTCAGTTACCCTGGACCTGGAGTTACTGATGGTTATGAGCTGCTGATGGCTGCTGGGAACCACACTGGGTCTTGTACAAGAATATTAGCAATGGTATCTTTGGAGGGTCCCTGACTCATAATGCCATGCCAACGTCTTGCTTTCTTTCGTCTTGTCTTTCCATTTTTTAATTTTCATTTTATTTTTATTTTATTATTTTATTTTATTTTATTTTATGCATACATGTTCTCCCTTTCTACCCTACAGGCCCTTTGCGTGGATATGATGGGTTCGAGTTTAGTGTTTCTTCTGAGATTCCAGAGTGTATGGGTCTCTGCATCTGCATCTGTTTCTTGTGCCTTTTCTTGGGTTCTTCTGCTTATTTGTTTATTTTACTCTGTTCTAATTTGTTATTTTTGCTTTGTCTTATTATATTATATTTTATTATTATCACATAAAACTTGTTTGTTTGCTAATGAGAGACAGAAGGTAGTGGATCAGCATGAAAGGGAAGAAGGGGGGGGGGAGAAACTGGAGAAAGTAGAGGGAGAAAAAACTATAATCGTGATTATCAGGATATATTAGGTGAGGAAAAACATTTTTCAATTAAAAATAAAAAAAAGAAAAACCTCTTCACTACTGCAGCATCTCTCCCATCCTAACTATCGTTTCTTCGTCTTAGTACTATGGGCGTGGTCCATGAAAAAAACTCTTGTTATAGTGGCCCATTCATTGGCGCATACTTAGCATCTCCTTGTTCTGTATCCACTAAATTTCTGGAATATTCTTTTGGAATTATGGCAAGCAATAAACATCTCTTCAGATATTGTCAAATATTACCTCCGATATGATATTGTGTACATATTACAACCTACCAGGATTTTCCATAAGCTTCTGATTTTTCACAATACAAGAGCTATAGCCTAAGGGATGAGTTTTGCTAACCATTGCCTTTATTAAGGAAATAAACTCTACCCGAAGCACTGTGAAAGCCAAGGAACTAAGGCCATTGCCCTCGTCAAATCGTTTCATTTCCTTTGTATATTATCCGCTTTACTCTGCAAGTGCAATTACAGGATTTGGGATAGTGTTTGCAGCCTCAGTTCCAGCTCTGGGTCCATGACTTACTAGCCTGAATGCTGAGTAAGTACAGACCCCTCATCCTACCTCACTGATGCCTCAAACATTTTCGCTTCTGGCTTCTCTTCTTGGCCTCTATAACTTACCCATAACACTGTCCCTGTTTGCCATGGTCCCCTAGGTCAGCCCCTAGTGACAATTTTTTTTCTTCATCTGTCTTTAGCTTTTAATTGGTACCAAGACTGATTTCTTTGACTTAGTCTAAATTTTATCTCCTCCTTGTGCTCTTCTTATTTTAAATGTTCTTTTTTTATTAGCTATTTTCTTTATTTACATTTCAAATGTTATCCCCTTTCCTGCTTTCCCCTCCGAAAACCCCCATATCCCCCTCCCCCTGTTCACCAACCCATCCTGGCCCTGGCATTCACCTTTACTGTTGCATAGAAACTTCACAGGACCAAGGGCCTGTCCTCCCACTGATGGCCGACTAGGCCATCCTCTGCTGCATATGCAGCTATAGCCATGAGTCTCACCATGTGTTTTCTTTGGTTGGTGGTTTAGTCCCAGGGAGCTCTGGGGGTACTGGCTAGTTCATATTGTTGTTCCTCCTATGGGGCTGCAAACCCCTTCAGCTCCTTAGGTACTTTCTCTAGCTCCTTCATTGGGGACCCTGTGTTCCATCCAATGGATAGCTGTGAGCATCCATTTCTGTATTTGTCAAGCACTGGCAGAGCCTCTCAGGAGACGGCTATATCAGGCTCCTATCAGCAAGCTCTTGTTGGCATCCACAATAGTGTCTGTGTTTGGTGGTTGCATAAAACATGCTTGCCAGTCCACTGTTTTAGCGTTTTAACCATCTACTGTCCTGAGACAATACCTCTTGAACACAAGAACTCCTTGTTCAGCCCCCAGGAGGGATAGCTCCTTATTGGTTTTATTACTTCCCACCCAAATTTCTATTCAGGCATTCATGAGTCATGTTTATCCCTTAAAAACAATCAAACAGTTTTTCCTTGGGAGTTTCCATTGCTGCTTTTAAAGTGAGTACTGTGTTTCTCAGCACCCAGATCTCTTACCCACTCTTTTAGTAAAACCCAGTATCACTGAGTTTTGTTTTGTGGCCTCCATCCTTCTTGGGAATAGGAAATGAACAAAAGAAAATAGCCATTATCAAAACATGGATTAATAATATATTGGTCCTTTTGGAATGCTATTTTATGAGTATAATACAGAATAATTACTTGATAAGAATGCCAAACTCAAATGAGAAGCCCATAATTACAAAGCTTTATTGTGTTCAAAGAGGAAACTGTCACCTGTGCGTATTCAGAAAATTGACTTCTTTCGCTACAGCCTATCAAGAATAGAATCTATTTTTAACACAATTATGTATTAACCTGTTATACACTTTTAATGTACTTTGGGATAAAAAGAGTAAGGAGGAAAAAACAGACATCCGTAGTATACTAAAAATGGTTAGTTTTTAAAAATTCTTTTTGTTTGCTTCAAGAGCAGTTATCCACTGGCTTTTAAATTATTTTCTTTAGCTCAGCGGAAGTCCACTTGCCTAACATGGGCAAAGACAGCATTAAGTTTGAGACCAAGCACAGTAACAAAAAATAAATATGTTGATTTATTTAGAAAAATGTAAAATTAGAAAATTTAGGAAAAGACTCAAAATCTCCACTGATACAAATAAAACAAGCAGAAGATCCAAAATGCGAATGCAATTATAATCTTGTCATGGTTATAGATGTACTGCGACTTCTCTGAAGATCTACAAAATGGACAGCTCAAAATTGAGCAAGACGTGCTAGGCATGGAGCCCACACTTGTCATCTCAGCACTCAGGACAAGGAGACAAGGGGATCACTACAAGTCTGAGAGCAGCTTGGTCTCCGTAGCAAGTTCCAGGCCAGCCAGAAAGAAAGAAAACACAAGTGAGAACACCTCATCCCTAAAAATGAGGCATAGCCGTCTAAATTAGTATGAAGTTCCAAATGATCCATTTCCTCCTGGGATAATTAAGTATCGCCTGAAACGGTTATAAAGAATGAATTCTCAGCTCTGATTTCAAGTTACTTATTTCACATGGTTACTAATTTCAGTAATTTATGAGCCTGAGAAAATATTTGAGGGAGATCCAGTCTAACAGCAGAGACCTCACAAGACTAGAATTTGCATCAGCTTCCCCGCTTCTGCCTCCAAAGTGCCGAGATTATGAACATTCCTCAACGTACTTGACATTGGAGGCATTTTAAAGACTTTGGTTGGGTTAACCTCTGTATAGCTATGGGGATAGTGTTATTATCCATGTTTAATGTAGGCTTTCCAGTGTGGCTGTTTTGTAGTTATCCTTACTCCAGTCAACCCCCATTTGGTTTATAAGAAAGCCCAAAACACTAATTGGTTCTCCAATGTAAACATTTGGTGAAGTGCTTTGGTTTGTTGTTAGAATCTGACGAGGAGGATGAAGTTGCATTTACCAAGCTCTAGAATGTTATCATTGAGGTATATATACTTAGAAGTTGGCAGGGTTCTTATATTGGTTTCCTGACCTGAGAGGTGTGGGCTATCCTGGTTGGAAAGGACAAATGGAAGCCGATAGTTAGTGCTACCATCAAAGAATTGAAAGATACATGACTAAAAATTTTGAGACGGGTGGGTGGCCCTATTCCTCAAGGTAGTTATATATGATTGGGCATAATGTTGACCTGGCTATTGTTTTAATTTGGAAATTAAATATACTATGGGGCAATACATAGGCTCATTACAGGAAAACATGTATTGCAACGTCATGGCTGCACTAGCTATGCCTATGAAATACCATGCACAGAAGACAGCAGTCTACAGCCCTTCTCCAGGTCTTTTAGCCCTTACAGTCTTTTTGCCCCCTCTTCTGCAATAATGTCAGATTTAGGTCTGAGCGCTCAACCATCACTTTCTCTCAACACCTTGATCAGTCATGCATTGCGTTCACTACTGTGCATTTGCAAGGGGGGTTTCTCTGATGAACGCTATATTAAGAAAACAGTTTAGCATTATGGCAGATTAACTAGGCAGAATTAAGTTTGCCCCTAGGACCTACAACACCCTCAGCCATCAGTTTATGACTGACATGTGTATGTTTACAGTATGTAAATTTCTTTCTATGGAGGAAAAGCAGTTACCCCCATAACAATAGTCCTCTGATTGTACCAGCGGATTCATCTTGCCAGGTAGACTGTTGACAATTTTTTCCTGAAGTAGCCTGTATAGTATTATGAGAGCTTAGACAAGCAGGAGGAGCTTCTACTTCAATTCTATCATTTTCTGTCCACACCTTGCAAATAAAGTATGCTGTGTCTTCAGCAATAAGGTTTTGTATTGTTAGGTTCTGGTTGGTTTAAAAAAAAAAAAGTAGGGTGGCAAGAACCTGTGTGGCTTTGGGAGATCCAGGAGCCTCCATGACTAGCAGTTCAAAAGGAAGCATTTCACATCTGGCACTGGGGCTTTTGTTTACTAATCCTTGACTTTCAAGAACACCATTATTGAGAAGAAAATATTTTGCTTATAGTTACACATTTTAAAGAAATTCAGTGAGTTTTTGTATTTTATTTGGAGAAAAACAGTCATGAGTGACATTTATAAAACATGTATGAAACATTTAAGTTCTCATACACACAGATATATATATTATATATACATATATGTGTACATATAATATTATCATATCTTAAACATATATGAGAACAGCAAATAATATCTTGCACAAATATAGTTACTAGCAAATCTGACAACTAGAGTTTGACACCCAGGACCTGCATAGAATGAAAGAACCAGCTCTCTAGCTCTCAAAAATTATGCTCCGAAGTCCATATATATTTTGTGACCCCTTCAAGAATACATATAAATCATAAAACACTTAATAGTTATGTATATTATTCAAATGCCTATGTCATATAGTAATAAGGATTTAAGTGTGATTTGGTTTTGAGGAAACCTGTTCTATATAAGATGCTTCTCCTTAAAGTCAGCTATTACACATCAGGGTTCTGTTACAGAGTTATGCACAAGGCCAGAACCTAGACTCTTGTTAGAAAGAGTACTGTGTTGAGTGCATGCTGACAAGGATGTGGGGCAAAGCGAAAACTCCTCCATTGCTGGTGGGAGTACAGACTTGTACAGTCATTTTGGAAATCACTTTGGCAGTTTCTCAGTAAGTTGGAAATAGTTCTACCCCAAGACCGCACTATACCACTTCTGGGCATATACTCAAATGACACCTTACCACAACACACGAACACTTGCTCAACTATGTTCATAGCAGCTTTATTCGTAATGGCCAGAAACTGGAGAAAGAAAATGTGGTACATTTACACAATGGAATATTAGTCAACTATCAAAAACACTGACATCATGATATTTGCAGGCAAGTGAATGGAACTAGAAAATATTATCCTGAGTGATGTAACCTAGACCCAGAAAGACAAGCATAGTACGTACTAAATTCCAAGTGGATATTAACCATTAAGTACAGGATAGCCATGCTACAAAACACAGACCCAAAAAAGCTAAGCAACACTGAGGTCCCAAGGATGGACTCTTGAATCTCACTGAGAAGAAATCAAATAGACATTGGAGGGGCGGATGGAGGGAGAGAACTGTGTAGGGAGGGAAAGAGGAGGAAGTGTAAGGAGAAGAGAGAACTGAAAGACTGGCAGGCGGTGGGGAGGTCATCTCTGGGATGAGCTAGAAACCTAGGACAATGGAAACTCCCAGGAATCTATGAGGGTGACCCTATCTAAGACTCCTAGCAATGGGAGATATAGAACTTGAAACAGCCATCTCCTTTAACCAGGCAAGACTTCCAATGGAGGGATTGGGACACTAACCTAGCAACAAAACCTTAGATCCACAATTTGTACTGCTTACAAGATGTGCAGAGGGAAAGATGGAGCAGATATTGAGGGAATGGCCAAACAAGGATTGGCCCAGCTTTAGACCCATGCCATGAAAGAGAGCCCACCGCTGACACTATTAATGATGGTCTGCTATACTTGCAGACAGGAGCCTAGCATGATTGTCATCTAGGCGGACACCCAGCAGCTGATGAGAGCAGATGCAGAGAGCCACAGCCAAACACTCAGCAGAGTTTGGGGAATCCTATGGAAGCGAGGGAAGGAAAGAGTGGAGGAGCCAGAGAGGTCAAGGAAACCACAAGAAACCTACAGAATCCACTAACCTGGGCCTATAGGAGCCGGCAGAGACTGAACCAACAAACAGGAGCATGCACAGGATGGACCTAGGCCCTCTGCACATATAGAGTACAGCTGGGTCTCCATGGGGGGCGGGGCAGGGGCTAACTCCGACTCTTGCCTGCCTTATGATCCTTTTCCCCTAACTGGGCTGCCTTGTCTGCCTCAATAGGAGAGGATACACCTAGGCCTACTGAAACTTGATAAGCCAAGCATGGTTAATATCCAAGCCTTGACTCTCTGGCTCCTTCAATCCATCCTGAGGACAGGAGGATGGAGGAGGGGAACTGAGAGGAAACGGCTGGGAGGAGAGAAAGGTGGGGGAAGCTGCTATTCGGATGTAAAGCAAATTAATAAAAAAAAAAAAAAGGAAAAAGAGAGATGAGAGAGGGAGGGGGATTGAAGGAGACAGAGGGAAAGAGAAGGAGAGAGGGACTGGGAGAGAGAGAGAGAGAGAGAGAGAGAGAGAGAGAGAGAGAGAGAGAGAGAGAGCTGTTTTTGATGTAGGAAGGAGAAGCTACTGGCTGGGCAGATTTCCTTCTTCCGCTCCACAGAGTTGATGGCATCTTGCTGTTACATTTGCTTGTTAGTCCAGCACTGTACCAAGATCTTAAAGTGTGCCACCGAGTGTCATCCAGGCTCAGTCACACTGGATTTATAAAGGAATATAAAGGAATGAGTTGGAGATAAGAACAGAGTGATAATTTTAGACTTTTTTTTTAATTTAAAGAGCTTTATGCCCATTAAATTAATATTCAATTATGAGATGGGTTTTAGGCACATATAACATATCCTATTATACAGAAGAAAATTAACCCTTCATCTGTCAACTGCCTTTGGAGTCACACTTTTGGAGGAAATTAATTTTTATCTATCTATCTATCTATCTATCTATCTACCTGTTTATGTGTTGTTTTGTTTTTAATTAATTAATTTATTCTTTCATGTATTGCATCCTGAGTGGATTTTCCCCTTCCTCCTCTCCTCCCAGGACGTTCCTGGCATCGTCCCTCTCCCCACAATCCTCTCCTCCTTTATGTCTCTTTAGAAATGGACAGGCCTCCCAGGGATATCAAATGAACACAGCACATCAAGTTGCAATAAGACTAGGCACCTACCCTCATATTAAGGTTGGAAGAGGCAACCCAATAGGAGGAAAATGGCCCAAAAGCAGGCAGACAAGTCAGCCCCTGCTCCCACTGTCAGGGGTATCATAAGAACACAAAGCTACATAACCATAACAAATATACAGAGGGCCTAGGTCAGACCCATGCATGCTTTCTGTTTGGCATGCTCTGTACCCTTTTAGATGGTTATATGAATTTTCTTGTGGTATCCTTAGTACTTCTGTCTCCTTCCTCTACATCTTCCATCATATTCCCCAAGCTCCTCCTAATGTTTGGCTGTGGGTTTCTGCATCTGTTTCCATCAGTTTCTGGATGAAGCTCCTCCAATGATGATTGGGATAAACATCAACCTGTAAGTATATCATAGCATCATTAAAAATCATTTCATTGTACCGGTCCTTGTTTGGCCACTTCCGCAATTGCTCTGACACCTTTACCCCAGCACATCTTGTAAGCAGGACAAATGTAAGCCAAATGAAGGACAAATTGTAAGCAGGACAAATGTAAGACAAATGAAGGTTTTGCGGTTGGGTTGGCGTCCCAATCCCTTTACCAGAAATCTTCCCTGGTTATGGGAAGTGGTTGGTTCAGGCTCTTTAACCCACATTACTAGGAATCTTAGCTAGGGCTACCCATGTGGATTCCTGGGGGTTTCCCTGGCACTAGGTTTTTACCTAGAACATTTTACCTGAAATGCACACCAATTCACGTCGTCTCTCCCAGAACTCTCTCTCTCTCTCCGTCCTCTCAGCACCTGATCTCTCCTGTTCCTCTCCCAACCCACCTGCAATATCTATTCTCTTTCCCCTTCCCAGGGAGACTTATGTATCCCTCTTTGAGCCATTCTTGTTACTTAGCCTCTCTGGGTCTGTGGATTGTAGCATGGTTATCCTTTACTTTACAGCTAATATCCCCAGAAAAATGAGTATGTACTGTATTAGTCTTTCTGGCTCTTGATTACAGCACTCAGTATGATTTTTTTTTCTAGTTCCATCCAGTTGCCTGCACATTTCATGGTGTCACTGTTTTTAACAGCCAAGTTTTATCTATCTATCTATCTATCTATCTATCTATCTATTTATTTTCAAACAGGGTTTCTCCATGTAGTCCTGGCTCTCACAGAGATCCATCTGTCTCTGCCTCCTGAGTGCTGGGATTACAGACATGCACCACTACAACCAGGAGTATCATTTTGTTCTCAGTCTCTCCATGGAAGCCTGATGTGATGGAGTCCCTCTGTCATCAAAGCACTTGGGCAGTGGAGACAGGAAGAGTGACTACCTTAAGCTACATAAATTCCCCCATCTCCAAAGCAATAGCGAGATCTTCTTTGTAGGAGTAACAATTCACTCTATAGTTGGAGAAAGAGCGTACAACCTGCTAATAAAGAAATCCTCTGGGGTTCATTGTTTTCTAGTTCTACATGGAAATTAATCTACCAATTACTTCCTTCCTTCCTGGTATCTGCCTGGTAGTAGCACAAAAGCTCAATTAGGCCAGAGAGGAAAACAGACACAGGGTCATGTGTACACAAAAGCAATTGAGTTAGAATAACAAGAGAAACCTGTTGCCAGTATGACTAATCTCCATGTATCAATGATTAGTTCTGGCCAATTGTTGGCATTAGAAGCCTACCTTTGACAAATATGCACACTTACGAAAATCCTTTTAAAAATCAAGTGTGAGCAAGTAATTTAAATGAAATGAAAAGATGTATTTAGTAGGTCTTCCTTGGCCTGGAAATAAGTAGATATAAATAAACAAACGAATGCAAGCACGAGACAAATTAGACCACAGTTTATCCAGGTAAGCTGCCATAGCAAGTAATCAAATCAGAAATCAGACTGTTAGGAACATCAAATACTATAGGAAAAAGGTGTCAACATTTTTTGGTTGTGGGGAGTGGAAAATTCAACTCCAAGTGCCTTCCTAACAGGGGAGAGAACTACTTGTTGCCCATCAGTGAAGAATTCAGACCTGCACTAAGGCTCTGGTCAGCATGGATCCACAGTTCACATGGTGTCAATATCATTTCTCCCTACTCCTTGCTCTCAGCCTTCCAAGATGTCTTCTTTTCAACCTACACATGGCAATACTCGGTAGATTTAGAATTTTCTATTTTTTTGGTTAAAGAGTAGCTGAGACAATTTAACACTGTATCTACTAAGAGAAAAAGTACTTTAAGTCCCACAGGTAATAATAAGTTTCTTTTTTTTTTTTCCAAAAAACAGGAAGACTATAATTTCTTTTAATAGTTACTTACTAGGAGGGTGTAAACAGAGTCTTCAAATGCTATAGCCAGGTGATAGAATTAGCATTTAGCTTACACTATTCAGTTTGGAGATTTGTTGAAAAATGTCTGTCTAATAATATGTTAAGAATGAGGGAAAGTACGTACATTTTTGCCCACTAAGGATTCCTGCTGCAGAGGAATGGAATTAAACTCACAGATATAAACAGTATCTGTCTACATGATAATGTGCAGGCCATCAAGGAAACTGAAAGGAAAACATAGACATAGGAGAAGAAAAGGAAACAAATGCAAAGATTTCATAATGCAAAGGAATGGAAACTGTCCACTGTAAAAGGAGCAGAGGGAGAGGGAGGGACCGATGAAGAGAGGGAAAAGGAGAGGGAGAAGAGAAGGAGAGAGATTACTGCTCTCAGTTGCTGTTGTCATTTTAAACTAAGATCTTTCTGATTAATATATAAAATGTGGAAATCATAAATGAAAAGGTGTATAAGTTTGAAAACATAAAACCTAACAAGTCTCTTCATCTATAGTAACATGTTATTAGAATTAGGAGTTGTAGCATATTTGGGAATAATGTTCCTCATAAAATAAGTATTTGAAGAGTTTACTACAAATAAGAAGAAAAGATAAGCCCATTAAGAATCACATGCAGATTATTAACAAGAAGAGATGGCTTAAAGAGAAAAAAATGCTTGCCTTAAGTAGTAAGTTACGTTTACAATCAAACAAATCCAGTTACCAAAGTTCAAACAATTCAAAATGGCTCAGTGGTGACAAAGGTGTAAAAAAAAAAAAACAAAAAAACAAAAACAAACAAAAAACAAATATTTTCATGTACCATTGATAGAAGAATAAATTAATGTAATATCTTAAAAGGGCGATTGATAATAACACCAGAGGAAAAGTTACTACTTGTGACTATAAATTTGTCTTCACGGATTGCATCGGTCAGTTCCCAGCAGAGCACTCCAAACACACCTATAGTTTAACTACCTGGGTTTGTTATTTCTTGTAATGAGGGGAGTCCAAACAAATTATAATATCTCTGAAAGAGGTTGTCTGTATATGTCTCTGTACTGGCTGGTTTTGTGTTTCAACTTGACACAAGCTGGAATTATCACAGAAAAGGGAGCGTCAGATGAGAAAACGCCTCCATGAGATCCAGCTGAAAGACATTTTCTCAATTAGTGATCAAGGGTGAGAGGGCCCATTATGGGTGGTGCCATCCCTGGGCTGGTAGTCTTGGGTTCTATAAGACAGTAGTCTGAGCAAGCCAGGGGAGGCAAGCCAGTAAGGAACATCCCTCCATGGCTTCTGCATCAGCTCCTGCTTCCTGACCTGTTTGAGTTCCAGTCCTGACTTCCTTTGGTGATGAACAGCAATGTGGAAGTGTAAGCCGAATAAACCCTTTCCTCCCCTATTTACTATTTGGTCATGATGTTTGTGCAGGAATAGAAACCCTGACTAAGACAGTCTCCTGCTGTGGGATTTTGTTTGGATTAGATAGCATGAAGTAGAACTCAAGGTGGTAGTATATCGTTTTTCTAGGTTGGGTATAAGCCTACATTTAAGTGTTTCAGTGCTATCCAGGGAAAATACAGATTAGAAAGAGTCTGAAGATATGAGTGAAGAAATAGAAGACAATGTTTAAAGGGAGAAAAGAGAATGATGGGTAATCTGTGGTAGTTGGCACACTAGCCTTGGTTTTTTTGTGTTGTTGTTGTTTGTGTTTAGGTAGATTATGAAGTAATATTATTTAAACACGGTCAGTCTCAGAATGAACTTGTGTCATGTTAGTGCTGATGGGATTACTTACATCCATCCAGAGAATGATAGAGCCTTAGCTGTGAGCACCAGACCAACTTAAATAACATTGAAATCAGTGTATAAGCAATGCCAGCCCCTCCATTTTTTCATCCTAGATATGTAGTCTCACATACAAAGAGATTTATGCATAACAATATCTCATATATCAAAAATTAGAGTAGACATTCTAAACATTCATCAGTGTCATTAAAGATGAGTACATTGTAATACTCATCTAAGACATTTTTTGAGTAATAAAATAAATATGTAAAATACTACTCGCTTCTACTTGTGTTTGAAATTACTAGTGGTTTTGATAATGACTTCTGTGCTAAAGCTCTTCTGGGTCAATAGTAGAAAGATACACCTGATATTTTGTTTAGACTGGGCCATCATTCTAGTAATTAAATGAGTTATTTCCAAATCTTAACATAATTTTTAGCTTATGTTCCCATGTGCCCCCACTTTCCTTTGTCAGGCTATAATGACACAGATGGCAGTCTAGGTAACAAAATACAGAATAAAGAGTGACCTCCTGCCAAACCACAATTGAGACCTACATGAGGAAAAAAAAAAGTTTTGTTTAAGCTAAAAGTTCCTATTAGCAGTGGTGTTAATGGGATATCCTGAATGACATAGTCAAATTTGGGGTATTGCAATGATTAAAAAATGTGTATTATCAATTTAGCAGAAGGGTGTTAATCCTAAAGAAACCTTCTTATATCCAGGAGGATGCAAATTCACAGGACATAGTTGCAAAACAAATATTAAAATGAGCCAGAGGAAGAAACTGGGAGGCACTCCATGTGCCTTTATGGAAAGTAGTAAAGGAATAAAGTTATTTTTTTTAATTTTTTATTAGATATTTTCTTCATTTACATTTAGAATGCTATCCCAAAAGTCCCCTATACCTGCTCCCTGCCCTGCTCCCCTACCCACCCACTCCCACTTCTTCACCCTGGCATTCCCCTATACTGGGGCATATAAAGTTTGCAAGACCAAGGGGCCTCTCTTCCCAATGATGGTCGACTAGGCCATCTTCTGCTACATATGCAGCTAGAGACACGAGCTCTGAGGGTACTGGTTAGTTCATATTGTTGTTCCAACTATAGGGTTGCAGACCCCTTCAGCTCCTTGGGTACTTTCTCTAGCTTCTCCATTGGGGGCCCTGTGTTCCATCCTAGAGATGACTGTGAGCATTCACTTCTGTATTTGCCAGGCACTGGCATAGCTTCACATGAGACAGCTATATCAGGGTCCTTTCAACAAAATCTTGCTGGCATGTGCAATAGTTTCAGTGTTTGGTGGCTAGAGATAATGTTCTTAGCAAGTGCAGGCTCTGTGCCTTGTGCTTGACAAAACAGTACCGCAAGAAAGAGGCTCAAATAGAATTAGCTCTTTCATAAGCGTGCTCCTCCAACATGGAGTCCCTGCCAGCTCTCACTTATAGACAGCCTTGTGATGTGTGTGCTATGGTTATTTTCTAGTCCATTATTTTAGCTTTTGTCCTTAGGATGACCTAATATCAATATCAAGTCTTTGCCTTGCCTGTAAAGCAAGCTTTGTAACTCAATAATTTCTAATACTTTCTCTTTTTTCTTAAATCTCTCTGAAGGCAATTCCCTCTGTTCATTAACCCCCTCTTCTGTCTTTCCTGGTGTCAGAATTCAGAAATTATTCTTATGAACAATTTTTTTATGTTTTGTGAGCTCACATTTCAAATCTTTCTATTATTTCCTTGCTCCTCTAATTGTGTCATTTGTTTATAATTATCATGCATTTTCAGAAGAGCTTGACTTAAATATATTTTCTCTCCTTCTTTCTTTAATTTTGAGATTGTGGTTTAACTGTAGTGTCCCCTTCCTCCTGCCATACTTCTCCCCACTTTCCTTCAACTTCATGACTTCTTTTTCTATTGTTATTGCACGCATATATGTATTTGTATATAAACATATACATTCCTAAATATCATCTCTTGAATACATATACTATTACTGTTATGTATGTTTTGGCAGCTAACAGTTTGACACTGGACAATCAGTTGATGCTCTCCTTGTTAGGAAAACCACATCTCCAGCTCCCAGATTCCTCCATTGCTTTTAGCTCTTTGTGTAGGATTGAAGCTCCTTGGGCTTCTCCCTATGAAGTATGGAAAGTTCGTTAGTGTCCTTGTTCAGGTCATGCTTAGGCAGTTGTTTGTGAGACCTTATACTTTCTGATGTCACTAGCAGACATAGTCTTTCAGAAAACTCCATGTCTCTCTGTCTCTTCCTATCTTTCTGCCCCCTCTTTGGCAATGATCATTGGGTGTCTTAGTCAGGGTTTCTATTCCTGCACAAACATCATGACCAAGAAGCAGTTGAGGAGGAAAGGGTTTATTCGGCTTACACTTTCCACATTGCTGTAAATCACCAAAGGATGTCAGGACTGGAACTCAGGCAGGCCAGGAAGCAGGAGCTGATGCAGAAGCCATGGAGGGATGTTACTTACTGGCTTGCTTCCCCTGGCTTGCTCAGCTTGCTTTCTTATAGAACCCAAGACTACCAGGCCAGAGATGGTACCACCCACAAGGGGTCCTCCCCCCTTGATCACTAATTGAGAAAAATGCCTTACAGCTGGATCTCATGGAGGCATTTCCTCAACTGAAGCTCCTTTCTCTGTGATTAACTCCAGGTTGTGTCAAGTTGACACAAAACTAGCGAGTACACTGGGCCTTATGTGCAGGAGTGTTTTGTAGAAGCCATTAACATTGAGTTCCACAATTCTGAATTGTGAAGGTTGTGATTTTCTCTAGTGGTCTCCCTCTGTCACAAAGAGAAGTTTCCTTGATGATGGGTAAAGACTACACTTATCTGCGGGTCTAAGAACAAATGTTTACAGGCTGTTGTTAGGGATTATGGTGGTCTAGTAAATTAGTGGTTGTAGAGTCTCTTCCTCCTGCAATAACCACAATTTCACTAGTACTGAATAGTTAGCTAGAATTTGAATACCAAACATGGTGTTGCTCTTCGTGAGTAGACCTTAAATCCAATTAAGGAGCTTTTAGTTACCATCAAACTCTGTGTGCCACTTCTGTACCCAGAGGGTTATTGTATTATGCTAGTTGACAATGTGGTTCATAAGCATCATAGCTAACTAGGACTGTTGGTTGCTTATCTCTTTTGGAAGTTTGCATAGCATCTTCTGATACCACGAAAGCTAGTCCTCTCAGGGAGAGGGCATTCAGGTCAGTTCCAGCTCAGGGGTCTCTACGCCCTGTTTCTGACTTGCATATTTATTGTCTTCAGCACTAACTTTTTAAAAAATGTCTCCTTTAAAAAAATGGTTACAGTGTTCTATTATTGGGGAGCATATATTTTTATGTAATTTTTGATGGAGATGTCATTTGAAATGTCATTATATTTCATTATAGTATGTTGGTTGAATTTGATCAATATCCTTTTCTGGAATGAGTTTTTTTTCTATTATAGTGATTTATGATTTATGATGATGATGATTATAATGGTGATTGTTGTGGCAGATTTTTTATTCCTTTGAGACAGAATCTTGCACATTTGTCCAGGCTGGTTTCAAATTTCTGGTGATCCTCCTGTCTCAGCTTTCCACCTTCTGGAATCACGGGTATGTACCACTACATCAGCTGAAGTTCTCATCTTATGTATCATTGTGTGATGGGAAGGGAGACATGGTAAAGGGTGGTAAACCATGATATCTCTTGTAACTAAACTTTGGCGATCCAGATCTCCTTCTTCCTACATGTAGTTCCCCCTCTTCATATATCTAGATCCCTCTCTTCATATATCTAGTTCCTTCTTTTTGTGTAACTAGAACCTCCTCTTCATATATCTAGATCGCCTTCTTTGTATAGCTAGATCTTCCTCTTCTGTTATTTTCATGCGTTCAAATTTCAAGCAGCCATCTTCCTGACTTGGTAACTCTCAACTCTTCTCTCCAACATCTCTCTAGTCTAGACTTTCGCATTCCTTTGTTCATAAGTTAGACTTGTGGCATTCTGCACTCAGTACAAGGTTAGTACTGACATGGCATTTCAGCTGGCTACTAACTTGAGACCGTGATACATAGACTTTCCCTGAACAACCACGCTGAACAACATCCCTGAGCATGCCCTCTGTCAGTATCCAGCTGGTTTGTTTTTTATTTTGAAGTGAAGCTAGTTTTTATTAAGAAAGAATTTTTTTTATTTTTTTCTCTTTTTTTAATTAGGTATTTTCCTCGTTTACATTTCCAATGCTATCCCAAAAGTCCCCCATACCCACCCCCCCAATTCCCTACCCACCCACTCCCCCTTTTTGGCCCTGGCATTCCCCTGTATTGGGGCATATAAAGTTTGCAAGTCCAAAGGGCCTCTCTTTCCAGTGATGGCTGACTAGGCCATCTTTTGATACATATGCATCTAGAGACAAGAGCTCCGGGGTACTGGTTAGTTCATAATGTTGTTCCTCCTATAGGGTTGCAGTTCCTTTTAGCTCCTTGGGTACTTTCTCTAGCTCCTCCATTGGGGGCCATGTGACCCATCCAATAGCTGACTGTGAGCATCCACTTCTGTGTTTGCTAGGCCCCGGCATAGTCTCACAAGAGACAGCTATATCTGGGTCCTTTCAGCAAAATCTTGCTAGTATATGCAATGGTGTCAGCGTTTGGAAGCTGATTATGGGATGAATCCCTGGATATGGCAATCACTAGATGGTCCATCCTTTCGTCACAGCTCCAAATTTTGTCTCTGTAACTCCTTCCATGGGTGTTTTGCTCCCATTTCTAAGAAGGGGCAAAATATAGATGTTAAGCACTGAACAAAAAAAGGAGCGAGATGTAAGATAAGCATAATGGTATATATGAAATAAATGTGGTCTTCTCAAGAGACTTTATTAAGTGTCTTAACAATAATTACACGTGTGATTTGGGGTGGCTTTTAATGTTACATTGTTGAGGATATTTAAAAGTTGTACATGTAGATATGTTTGTGTATTTGCACGCAGGTTTTATGCATGTAAAGACTACAAGTTGAAATCAAGATGTCTCTACCTACTTTATATTTCTGAGAACTCACTTGAGTGAGTTCCAATTTAGCTACATTGGATGGCTAGTGAGCTCCAGAAATTGACTTGTCTGTCTCCCCAGCACTGAAAATGCAGATTCATGCTACAGCACCCCAAATTGAAGCAGGAGATGGGACTCCAAATAAACGTCCCAATGCTTGCTTGGTAAGCACTTTACAGACTCAACCATCACCCCAGACCCTGAGTATACAAATCCTGAATGAGTGAAACTAGATGGCTGAGACTGTCAGGTACATACACAAAGCATCTTACTTTAATAACAGCATGAGTTATGTTCTCCAGCTGCTAATCATGAATGTCCTCATGAGTTTAGCTGTGGGTACCAGCTAGTGATGGGAGTGTTTGCCACTACTTAGGAATAGGACCGTTTTCTTCCTTTCACATCATTGCTCTCATGACATGTAATGTTTAATTGGTGGCAGTCTTTTGTCCTCATCTGCTTGTATATGGGGTTTACAACTGTCCTAATGTTAGAAGTATATATTGGCTGTGTGTTTTGGAATTTACTCTTCTTACTTCTGCCACCATTTTCCTGGAGCTCGCCATGACTGAACATTTTATAGTCTACTTCTTTTATTCGTTACTTTCACATTTTATACTTTCTTATGTACACTGTTTATCATATATGGTTATATATTCATAGAAATGTGTGGGTATTGAAACAGATATGTGGCAGATTCAAAGAGAGGAAATTTGAATTCATAATGGGGATTCTAACTTTATAAATTTTTTAAGTACTCAAATCTCATTAAATCTTTTAGTATCCATGATTTCATTTCTAATTTATACATAAAAGCATACTCGTACATAAACATGTATGACCACCCTCTTTCATAACCACATACAATGAATACTTGTTGAATGGTAGATAAATTCTAATTATATCGCAGAAGAGGTCAGTATGGAAATGGAATATCTATTTGCTATTACCTCAATTCTAGGTGAAGTTGAAGTTCAACTTGTAGCTAAGCACAAGAATGCCTTTACAAAGTGCCTTCTAAGAACTGATTTTAAATGCCACATTAGACAGATGTATATAGCACACATGAGCGTTAAAATACATGATAATTGCATGACGTGTGTGTTATACAGCTCAAAAGATCTGGATTAAAAGTGGGTCTTCTCACCTCAAGTGACTTAAGGAAAGAAAAAAAAAAGCCCTCACCAGTATACCCAGCTGCTTGAGTTAATTCCAGATATATAGTCAAGTTGATATGCAAGAATAGCCAGCACAGTACATACCTCTCTGTGTATGTATGCTATAGTTTACATAATAAGTTTCATTTTCCAAAAGCTTATGTGTTAAAGTCTTGGCCCCCAGACTTACTTCTGTTTCCTAACTAGTTTCAAACAAGAAAGCTTTATGTGTTTACAAAAAAGAGTATATATAAAGAATGTATTTAATATTTTATTGACTTGAATATGTAAGAAATGGTTAAAAGGTATTAATTAGATATCGTTCCGTAAAGTTTCAGGGTGTCCCTTTAATCACTACAGAGGACACAAGGAGGCCAAGTTATCCCAGCAAAAGTTAGACCCAGGAGCAAGGAAAGGAAAGTCTGCTCTGCACATCTAATTAATCAGATTCCAAGGGCGTCTACAGCTAATCTGCTTCACTGGTCACACACACTAACCAAGTCAGAGGAATGTTCACAGACTGTCCTACAATGACAAATGACCCAAATCTACAAAGGAGTGGAGCTGACTATGCACACGCCATCCCTCATCTCCTAGGAGTTGACAATTCTTGATGGACCATCTAATTATAATAAAATACTAATAAGAAATATATAAGATTTTAATAGTGCCAACAAACCACACCAATACATCAAAATGACAAAGGAACAGATAGGTAAAACTCCAACAAATCCTTTATACCTTGGAAAGTTTCCAAATCTCAAAACATTAACGCCTTTGTAAAGAAAAAAGTTAAAAGTTCCATTATGTAAATGATTGGTAGAATTTTAATATAAAAAGTAATTTAGTAGTCTAGAAATTATTTTAGAATGCTCAGCCAGCATCTTGTCCCAACCACGGATTTAACTCTTTGCAACCAATATTCCAAATTGAGGTAGTCAGAAATGGTACTACAGTCTTAACAACTGAAGATTATTAAAGCCTCAGGCAAAGCCCTTAATGAAAATCTAGATGGACAAACAGAAATAATAAGAACAAAAATGGCGCACGGCGTCTTCGTCTCTAGTTTTCAAGCAAAAGAATTCATTAGTTTTTATAGTCTTTGTAACAGTTAATATGCTGTTTTAAAAAATGTGTTTAAGCTCTGGGAAGAACCTAAAACTCTTGAGTAGTAGAGTTTTGTTTGTTTTTCTTTGTCTTGGAAAAAAAAATCAAACATTTCGGAGAAATTTACATTGCTTGTTTTATAAATCTTTTATAAATGATAGTAGGAACAACTTTTTTGGGCTTTTTTTTATTAGATATTTTCTTTATTTACATTTCAGATGTTATCCCCCCTTTCCTAGTTTCCCCTCTGAAAATCCCCTATCCCCTCCCCTCCTCTCCCTGCTCCCCAACCCACCCACTCCCGGCTTCCTGGCCCTGGCCTTCTCCTATACTGGGGCATAGAACCTTTACAACTTTTAAAACCTACTGTATAGTAAAATATAAGAACAATGAATCAGACCCCAATAAAGTCAATTTGTACTATTATCTCCTTGCTAAAAGTCCACCACATACTACAAAGATCTTAATAAAATCCTAATACAAGGAAAGATATATTAAAAATAAGTAAACAGGCAAGGGAATCTCGTGGAGTTTGTGAGAATCAGAGCTGCGTGTCAGAGATTTGAAAGATGCATTAATTTAGATTAGGTTCAAGCACAGCTTTGCTGACACCATGATGAGAAGAGAGTCCCAAATGCTGAGAGCATTGGTCATGTGATCAAGGGACAAAGTTTAGTTAAAAGAAAAAAAAAAAGAGCAAAGGTTATCCTACTTCAGACAGCCCTTGCTGCAGCCTAGAAAAGTAACAGCTGAATATGAGAATAGTGGGTGAAAAGGCCTATCATGGCTTTATAAGTCACAGTAAAAGTAAGGATTTCATTCCAGATACATCAGAGGGTTGGTGCACAGGCCAGCTTTGTGTGTCAACTCAAAGTTAGAGTCATCGGAAAGGAAGGAGCCCAGTTGAGAAAATGCTTCCATGAGATCCAACTGTAAGGCATTTTCTCAATTAGTGATCAGTGAGAGAGGGCCCATCCTGTGGTAAATGGAGCCATCCCTGGGCAGGTGGTTCTGGGTTCTATAAGAAAGCTGACTGAGCAAGCCAGTAAGCAGCACCCCTTCCCAGCCTCTGAATCAGCTCCTGCTACCAAGTTCCTGACCTGACTTCCTCTAGTGCTGGACTAGGATCTGGAAGTGCAAGCTGAATAAGCCCTTTCCTCCCAGCTTGCTCTTTGGGTGATGCTGTTTCATTGCGGCAATAGAAACCCTGGCTAAGATGGCTGGAATCCAAGGAGTCTTGAACCTTTTAAATGGTTAGAAGCCACTGGACATATTTGGGTAACTGATCTGTAACAATCAAAGGTGGAAGGTGGAAGACCAATTCTCTGCCTGTGTCCTGGTTCAAATACTACTTGGTCCCACGAAGCCTTCGCTCGTCACATGACTGCAATAATCTCCTTTATGTATTACACTGGTTTTGCTGCTTTCTTGTAATATTCATTGTGTTCAGTCTTATGCTTTAGGGACCTACTGTATTTCATCTTCTTTAAGAAATGTTAGATTCTACGACCCTACAGGACAGGGATTGTGATATATGTGATCACAATCTATATGTATTATGTATTTTAACCTAGCATAATTCATTGGCTCATGCAGAATATTACCTGAAGATGTGGGACTAACAACTTCTTCTTCTCAGTAGCAATAAGTAGAATTGATCCAGCTCTGCTTCCCTTAGGATGGAATACATTAAGGAATAAGTGATTGTTATTTTTTAATAAAGTGTGAGCAAAAGGTCGGTAGGGGGAGTCTTGAATTTTTAAGAACTAATTCAATGTCTGATTAAATGGAATAGACAAAATTATTACAAGAAAGTTTTAAGATGTTAATTAACCTGGGTGAGAGTGTAACTGTCAGCTTGACTGATAAAGTTCCTTAGGAAAAAAAACAAACAGAAAAAGGAAGGAATTATATATTATATTTTATATATTTTGTGCATATATATATATATATACATATATATATATATCTTTCTCTCTTAGGTTCTAAATGTTTTGTGCATATATATCTCTGTGTGTGTCTGTCTGTCTCTCCTCTCCGTCTGTCTCTGTGTGTATATCTGTCACTGTCCCCTCCCCCCTGCCTCTCTCTGTGGGGTGTGTGTGTGTGTGTGTGTGTGTGTGTGTCTGTGTGTGTGTGTGTTGAGACCACAGGTCACCACTGAGTATCTTTCCTAACTGTTCCCTGCCATACTTGTTAGAACAAGGTCTTCCTTGGGATCTAGAACTCACTGTGTAGAGAGGCATGTAGCATGCTCCAGGTATCCGTGTCCATACCTCCTTAGCTCTGGTGTTAGAGATGCCTTCTCTATGCACGCTAGGGAGCAAACTCTGGTCCTTCTGTTTGAGCAGCAAGCACTTGACTGGCTGATCTATGTCTGTGGTTTCTCTTTGATATTCTTTCTTAATTAAAAAAAAAAAGGAAGGAAGGAAAGAAGGAAGAAATTTAAAAGCACGGTCCATACATATTGTCTATTAAAATGTCATTGTGAGAAAAAGAAAATGGTCCCATTTAAAAAAAAAAAAGAAAAAACTAGATAGAGGAAGGATATATATTAGAATCAGCAGAGAATGGTGAACAGGGATGAGAAAAGAGAACATTGCAGAGACAATATTATACCTGCTGATGATCAAAATGAGCTTTAAAAATAATAAGCCATTATCATCATCTATAAAATGACTAAGGTATACTTGGATTCTGGCTAGGAATAATTTTCTAAAATTGGAAATCACCATTTTGTATAAAGAACATGCACGGAGAGGAAGGGGGAAGGGCAGGGGGGGAGAGAGAGATAGATTACTTTCCTCTTCAAGCTTCTAATTTTGCGAATGAAGAACCTGCAGTATAAGAACTAGGAAAGCCCGTGCTGAGGTCACACAGCTACACAATCAAAGATCTGAAATGTGAGCCAAGCTCCTCAGCCTCAATGCACTGCTCTTGCCAATATTCCCTGCAAATTGGATGATTATGATCCATTTCCCCTTATTTTTGACATAGCACACTCTACATGCTTGGAATGGAATTCATCCTTGCCAATTGTCTGCTGTCCTGGGGGACCACGGGGTCGGGGGTTTCCCCAGTGAGAGTTGGAGGATGTGACAAATCAGATTCAAATGCTAGACAAATCAGATGCACTCCCTGGGACTTTGAATCCCCAACTCATTGATTGTAGGCAGGGAAACGAATGGGACTGAATCATCCCAGTGACAGAACGCTGACAAGCTGTCACTTAAACTCAGCTACTAGGATCCCCGGAGCCACCTCGTGTCTCGTCGCTGTTGCTGGTGAATCCTCTTGCTTGCCTTTTTCCTTCTGTTCTGGAATTATTCCGCATTACTCACATTTCATTGTTTCAAAGTGTTTTCTTCGCACAGCAAAAATTGATTTTATATCATCTACACTAAGTTAACCAAATCGCTGCTCTGCTTTCTAAAAGCACAAACGCGTTAGGACACAAGACGGGGAGTTTTATATATTAAAACATAAAGGGGGGATAGGAAATGGAAGAATGGGAGATCTGAAAGTACAAGGACAAGACGAGGTGGGGGGTGGTGTCCAGATTATGCCTCTCATCCATCATGGATTGCTTTAATGTATTTCCACTAGCTATCTCCTCTACGGGAGATAGCAATCGGTGGGCCTAAATGGACGGAAATAAAGAGATCTAGCGACAACACGTGTCAGGCACCTCAAAGGCTGGAGAGCCACAAACGGAGAAATTGGGACCCAAGAGTGAAGAATTGAAGTAGGCAGCTATCAGCCTTGTCTGGCAGGAAGGTGGTGTACTTAGAATCCCAGATCTGCCTCATTCTGGCCTGGCTCTTTGTCTCTTGCGTCAATTCTGAAAATTCTGAACCTATTTTCTTAAATTATGGCCCAGCTGAGTCCTGAGGAGATGCTAAGGACACAATGAGATCGCTAGACTGTCCTGTTTCACTCTATTAAAATGTCACTGGGATAGGGGGGGAAAATGGTCCAGGAAATGTGACTGGGATTCCTGTTGTGATTTTGCATTTAGTGTCCTGAGCTAGTAAGTCATTCTCCCTGCGCCTCTGTTTCCTGTTCAGTACAATGAAGAAACAACTCACTCAGCTTTGCTTTGGAGTCTAGAGAAACAGGAGAGAAAGATTGCAATCACTTAGCAAATTGAAGGAAAAAAAGATCAAGAGGAAAACGCTACTCTCCCCTTGGTATCATTTTTAGGCTCTGTTATGAACAGGCATTTTTCAGCCATGGCAGACAGAGAGTTTTGTTTTTCTGCTTTCTGTTTTGTTAAACATGCTAACGAAAAGGAGCTTGTGGCAGCTTTTATGTTATGCAGTTCCCAGAAATGAGGATAAAACAGAGGTTTCCCGGAAGAATTTTGACACATATCAAAGCGCAAGAACTGTCTACTCTGAGAATTTTCCAGAGTATTTGCCCATAAATATATCTGATGACTGGAAATATCCCCTTTAGTTGGTATTTTAACCCTTACTTCTGAATTCCATGTGTCCAGCGTAGGTTTATCATAGATATATGTCTCAGTTCGATTTACTATTGCTGTGATGAAACACCGTGACCAAAAGCAACCTGGGAGAGGAAAGGGATTATTGCACTCACGGTTCCACACGGCAGTTCATGATTAAGAGCAGAGAGGGAAAGGAACTCAAACAGGGCAGGAACCGGGAGGCAGGAACTGATGCAGAGGCCACGCAGGAGTGCTGCTTTCTGGCTTGCTCCCCATTACTTTGTCAGCACTAGGACCCCATCTGGTGCGGAAAGGTCCTGTGCTTGTTGTCAGTCTCTGTGAATTCATATGTATGCTGATCCTGTTGATTTAGAGAGCATTGTTTCTTTGGTGTCCCTTTATCTCCTTTGGTTCTTAACATGTTTTTAGCCTTCTCTTCTGTAGGGCTCTGTGAACTTTGAAGGAATCACCCCACTTTCTTATAGAATCCAGGAATACTTTCCCAGGACATGGCCCCCACCCACAGTGGGTTGGGTCCCCCACCCCACCCCCATAAATCACTAATTTAAAAAATGTCCTACAGGCCTGCATACAGCCCAATCTTTTGCAGGCATCTCTCTCCTCCCCAACCCTGCCCCCATGGAAGTTCCTTCCTCTCCAATGTCTGTAGCTTGTGTCAAGTTGTCATAAAACTAGCCAGCATGACATGCATTTACTGAATAAATAAACAAATTAGAACTATTCTTACATTGGTCCAACTGTATTATACTGGTATCATTGCTGTTAGGTATAGGGATTCAGTGTGCATTCTATACTGGCCTGATCCTTTCCTTGTATGTAGTTCAAGATGACCCTCAGTCCCTCTGGTTTCAGCTATTCAGTTGCTATGCTTGAAGACAGATGGCCTCTGCTTGAAGAGAGATGGCCTCTGGTTTATGCTCATTTTATTGCTTGTACTTCCATCTTTGAAACAAATAACACTGGCCTTGCTGCTCAGGATGGCAAGAGAGTTATCAAAATTTCCCTGTGATCCACTTGGACTCTTGTATTGGTATTTAGACTCCTTACAGTGTAGAAGCAAAACATTTGGTTTTTAATATTTATCGTTCCCAATTAAAAAGCTCTGAGCATCCCTCTAATAGTGAGTTTAGACCGGAGAAGGCAAATATGCCATGGGATCCTGGAATATTGCCTTAGGCTAAAAGTAAGGAAGCTGTCCAAAATACTGAGGTTATGCCAAAATTCCTCAGCAGCCGACTCTTACAAATTGCATAAATAGAAAATTTGCGAGCCAAGGAGAATGACGGTGCTGTACAAAGCAGACCAAACACAAAGAAATCCACAAATCCTTCCTAAAACTGGGGGTAGGGGAGTGGGGAGATTGTTTTATTGGTTTGCCTTGGTAGAGTTTTTGCTCTGAAAGTTGATAAATAAGGGAAATAAATGGCACATTTACCCGATCACTCTTACTCCAACGGCGACTGGTAACAAACAGCTAGACCACTCAAATCCTTAGAGTGCAATAGATCATCTGAGACATGGTTGCACTGGGAAAGTCAGCATTTTTACAATCTCCAGCAAAATGACAGAGCTGGCCAATGATCATCAATGACTGCCCAGCCTATTAGGTAAAACGCTGGTGAGCAGCTTTCTAGAAGACAGATTGGATGGAACTCATTGATTAATCTTCATATGGCTAACGGTAGCTGAATCAGACCCGCGTCCTTAACTAGACTGATGTGATAGTAAGTACACTGCCCTATTTTGTGACATATTTATGCAACAAAAAATACTGGGTTTTCTGGCATGAATTTAATTAAGCCTCTCAAACTAAGTACTTTTTTTTTTTAATACAGCTATTCTCACGTTCCATTTTTTTCCCATTCTCTGTGTGAAGAGAACTGTATGCTTAAGCTGCCATTGAAACCATTATACCAAAGATGATACATTTTACCTTTGAAGTCTAAAGTGATATCAGTGGCATTCATCTGTTAATGCGCATGCTTCACTCCACCGGGGTTTCCAGCCATCCACTGTAGACGGGACACTGCCTGTAAAGTGCTCTGGATCTGGAAATAAGATATTAGGACTGTGTCCTGGATTTGACTAGTGTTTTGAAACTAGACACCGACCTCTTAGCTGTATTAACTGTAGACACTTTGGAAAGTAGCAATAGTTACCTGAATACCTGTAGCTATTAGGGGTAACCTCGAGGCTAAATGTGAACAGTTTTGAGGCTATAATTTAAGAGGAAAGTTGCCGAATTACAGCACAACCTGATCTGTCTTCTGCTTACTCACGCTTCCTCTGATCTGAAAGCAAAGAACAATAGCATTGTTGGAGTATAAAGAAAAGTCAGATAAAGTTCCACAAAACATGAGAAATGCCAGCTCATAGATCTAATGTTATTAAATAATGTCTAATGTTGTTTTTAGATTAAAAAAACAACAAGCCGAAGGAGAGTAATGTAGATTGCACGATCATTCATCCGTATATTTCTAGGGAAGCTGGCCAATTCTCAAAATGTAAAATTTTCCTTTTAAAAAGGAAAAGAATAGAACCTCTGACACTTTGTTCTTCTGTGACAGAGCCCAGCGGGAATCCCAGCAGAGGTCGCTTGACTCTTATCGACAAGGCATGTGTACAGACAGGTTTGTCTTGTCATCGGAATAGTATATCACTTTGGTCAAAGGAATTCAGCTACATCATTCTGTACCCTAAGCATTTTTCTATTATCTTGCCTGGGAAGAAAGCTCAGGAGAGTCCTTGGTTTTCATAATAATTTTGAAACTGAGCATTCTCTATTTTATAAAATGTGTTTTTCAAAACATGAACAGGAGTTATAAGAATTTGGGGAAATTGTTCTGTTAAACTTCTTGGGGTTATCAAGAGTTTATCTTGCATGGAAGCACTATCTGTTTTAAAATACAATCTTTCCTTTCTTCCGCTTTTCTGAATACTTCTATACTTAAATCTCATTTTCAGAGGGAGAGACCAAGCTAGCTGTTTAAGCCTGGCAGACAGTAGGCATCAACTGTAGCTAGTAGCTAGAAGCTGGGAGACGTGGTCCTCTGAGCATACCCACAGAAGGAAACTGATTAAGGTGTCCCACACCTCTGCAGGGTATATTCATTCATGGATAATCTCTGGATGGAAGTGATTATGGCCCGATAATAGGTACTGTTGGGATTGTATGAGGCTCCTATGTGCTGGAAATCTCCTACGTCAGCCTATTAAATCTGTCAACACTGAAGTGAAATAAATACTATATTGGAGTGCCTTGATTGTTAATTAGGTATCTTAAAATGCTCAATGTCTATGCTTTCAGCCACACCTATTTTTTTCTTTTATTAAAGATGGATTTTACATGACATAGTTTCTCCTGATTTTTGGTTTCTCCTCTTACTCTTTGCTCTCCCTCTCCACCTCTGTTTCATCTGGTTCCACCACCTTTCTGTCTCTTGTTAGAAAACAAACAGACTTCTAGGACGTGAGAATAAATTTATTAAGATAAGCTAAAAAGCAGACCAGCCACCGGAAGGAAAAGGGCCCAAGGAAAGTCACATGAAATAGCTATGGATTCAGGAAACCTCTCTCTCATTCACATACTCAGGAATCCCATAAAAACACTAAACTGGAAGCCATAATATACATGCAAAGGACATATAAGGTAAAAAGAGAGAAGAAAAAACATATAGATAAAATAAAAGGTAAAACTAAAACCGAACAACAACAAAGTGCAATCGATGACAGAACATAAAGAGACAGGAAACCTGCAAAGATGATACAAAGTCCATTTTCTGTTGACCTGATCCTGCAGCCTACCCTAAGAAATACTTTGTGTTTCCCCGGGAGATTCCCTTGGAAGAAACAAAGATTTTCATTTGCAAGTGGTAATCAACTGGAAATTGCTTCCGGGTTAGGGACAGGGATGTGTGTTCACGTCTCCTTTCATCTCTAGGGACCACGTGGTCCATGCAGGCCCTCTGCATGCTGTCTCACTCATGTGAGAGGTCATATGTCATATGTGCACTGGTCCAATTGACCTAGAGGGCTTTGTGTCCCTGATGTCACCCATCCCCTCTGGCTCTTAAACTCTTTTTACCTCCTCTAATACAGGGCCCCTTAAGGTTCCTCTGAGAGGAAAGTTTTCTTGGAAAATTCCAATTTACGACTGAGTCTTCCAAAGACTCTCCATGTCCACACAGTGCCGGGCTGTTGATCTCTGTCTTTATTTCCATTTGCTGGGCAAGGCACTGATCTATGAGTGTAGCACAATGCCATTTTAGAAGTCATTTAACTGCTAGTTGTTTTAGAACAGTAGTATTTTGTTTTACCTTGGGTCTCTGGGTTATCTAGTCTCAGGTTCTCGTTAACCTGAGTGTTGGGTATGGGTTCCATCTATGGAGTGACCTTTAAGTTAAATCAGATGTTGCTTGGTTACTGCCACAGGGTTTATGTTGTCATTTCCCTAGCACAAAGGGTTTCTGGCTGGTTTGGTGTTTATCTTTTTGCTTTAGTAATTTGCTAAGTTCCTTCCTGTAACAAAGAAGCTACAACGTAGGGGTGATGGCTCTAAGTAGGCACCAGATTGACTTTTCCATGTTCAGTGGGTTGTGTAGCTGTTGGTGTCAGCAGTGGTGCCTTGCTGTGGGTTTGTAGAGAGCAAGCTATAGTCTTGGTAACAGCCTGAGTTGTTTGGTGGTTCTCATTGGATGGCTTTGGCCAGAAACTCAAGCAGATACAACCCAATCCCAATATTGGAAGCTTCCATTTGGTGACAAAAGATACATAGTTGGGGTCCTGTCTCCCCTATTATTTGGCAATTTTATTTATATATTTATATTTTAGAAAGTTTTATTATATTAGATTCCTATAGTGTCCCCCAAATAGCCCTTAATTTTAGCTGTTTCCCTACGGACCCAGCTTGATTATCAGTGACTTAATGACTAACATCCACATATACGCAAATGCATACCGTATTTGTCTTTCTGTGTCTGGGTTACCTCACTCAGGTTGATTATTTTTCTAAATTCCATCCATTTTCCTGCAAATTTCACAACTTTATCATTTTTAATGGCTGAGTAATATTCCCTTGTGTAACTATGTCACAATTTCTTTATTCATTTTTCCATTGATGGAAGGCTGTTTCCAATTTCTACTTATTAAGAATAGAGCAGCAACAAACACAGCTGAACAAGAAGTGTCTCCATTGTAGGAAGATGTGACTTTTGGGTATATGCTTAAGAGTGATACAGAGAGATCTCAAGAGGCAGGCCAATGCTCATGATTCTGAGAAACCTTCACATTGATTTTCATAGTGGCTATACAAGTTTGCACTCTCGCCAGCATTTCTCCTTTCTCCATATTTTCAACATCATGAGCTGTCACTGTTTTTTATTGATTTTAGCCATTCTTACAGGTCTAAGATAAAATCTCACAGTAGTTTGGATTTGCATTTATTTACCTAATGACGCTGATTTTTCTGAATTCAGGTGGCCTTTGCTATGGTCTTAGTCAGGGCTTCAATTCCTGCACAAACATCATGGCCAAGAAGCAAGCTGGGGAAGAAAGGGTTTATTCAGCTTACACTTTCACTCTGCTGTTCATCACTTAAGGAACTCAGGACTGGAACTTAAGCAGGTCAGGAAGCAGGAGCTGATGCAGAGGTCTTGAAGGAATGTTATTTACTGGATTGCTTCCCCTGGCTTGCTCAGCTTGCCCTCCTATAGAACCCAAGACTGCCAGCCCAGGGATGGCACCACCCACAATGAGCCCTCCCCCCTCGATTACCAACTGAGAAAATGCCCCATAGCTGGATCTCATGGCGGCACTTCCCCAACTGAAGTTCCTTTCTCTGTGATAACAAAACCAGCCAGTACAGCTATACAAGATATTTTTCAGTTTCATGAGGTTCCATTTATTGATTGTTGATTTTAGTGTCTGTGCTAATGGTGGTCTCTTCAGAAAATCTTCTGCCCTGTTGCACTTACAATAAAAAACCAAAACAAAACAGTCAATAACAACAACAAAACCAACCCCACATAGATATAACCCAGTGTTAGAAATACTTAAGCAGATCAATAAAAAGATATAAAGAAAGAGCAATAGGCAGAGGCTTACTCAACAAGTACTTCTCTGGTATCTTAGTTTTGTTTTCTGATGCTGTGATAAAAGACCCAGAGAAAAGCAGCTCAAAAAGAAAGGGTTTGCGTGGGTCACGACTTCACATTAGAATCCACCACTGTGGGGAGTTGAAGGCGGAAACCTTAGGAACTGATCACATCAACTAGTGGAGAGCAAAGAGAAATGGGCTAACCCATGTTTGCCAATGCACAACCCATTATCTCCATTCTTGTGAAATCCCAGATCTCTCATCTGGGGGATGGCATTGCTTACAATGGGTGGGATCTTTCCAACTCAATGAACATAATCCATACCACACCCGCCCCCCAGGCATGCCTACAAACCAACCTTGATTTACTCAATCCTTCATTGTCTCAATGAGGAATTTCCCTTCAAAGATGCCCTCCCCCTAGAACCCCCATGATTCTAGAGTATGTCAAGTTGACAAAGCTAACCATTACATCTTATATCTTACTTGTATTAAGGCTTCATCATACTGTTTGACAATTTCTAAGGCATGAATTCTTCTACCATGGCTGATGTCAGCCTACTAACATGACATCACTGCACAAGAATTGAGAAGTCCCCACTACTACTCCATTGCATGCTATTTCCCACATTTTAATATAAGAAATGTAGATAATTTAAAATGCATACAGCGATAGCATTAATTGCCAAATTTACACAATCTAGAGTCATATGGGAGATGCTTTGGGAAGATACATCTTAATTGTGGGGAAGACCAGTCCCTGAACTGTATATAAAATGGAGAAAAGGAAATGATTGCTAACTTTCCTTCATCCCTCTCTATGATCATGGATATCATGTGACAAACTCCTTCAAGACTGGTGCCTTGACTTTCCCATTATGACGGCAATAACTTCAAGTATGAGCTACAGCAAACCCTTTCTCCTTTAAGTTGCTTTTGTCAGAATATTTTATCACAGCAATTGGAAAGGAGGTGAAAAAAAACAGACATACAGAATAGTAAAGTATAGCATAGCTAGGATTTAGACAGCACAAAATATTAATTTTGAGTTCTGATTGTTTAGTAAGAAAATGCTGTTATGAAGTTTATATATTTTAATTTTTAATAATTGCTATTAAATCTGCTCATAAAATTCCTGGGTTTAACAATTGGCTCTGGTAGGTCAGCTTCTGGCAGACCAATAATCCTGATGATATATCTGTATCTAGGGTCACTTGGTTGAGAAGCCATGAAAATCATCTCCCTCCCTTTTCCTCTCTCCCTCCTCCTTCCCTCTCTTTTTGTGGTAAATAAATAGGGTTTGTGTTGGATTTTAGTCTTTTTAGCTTTTGAAAAAATAATGCATTGATTCTCATTACATACCAGAAACAAAAAAAAATTATTTAAGAAGAGTCATAATTGATCTTCTTTTGTATGGTTTCCTCATGAAAAATTTGGTGGTTAATGTTTTGGTATCAACTAACATGGTTTTTTTTTCTTGTGGTCACTTAGCCTAGTGACTCCTACAATCCAGGCAGCCATGATAGCTTTGCATAAGAGTTCTGTCAAGGCCAGAAACAAAACAATCCCCCCCCCTCCAAAGTTGCTTATCTTCTGAGTTCAAAACAGAATTGTTTCTATAATTTATAGTATAAGCAGTAGTCTTGAAACCCTACTATGGAAGCCAAATTTTTTTGAGTGCTAAAAGAGTGGGTAATCTATAGCTTGGGCAGTCTTTAGAGTTCACAGACCACAATGTTTATTCTTATATCAGAAAGCAAGAAACAATTATATTGGGGTATAAAAGCAAATTCCCCCTTCAAACAGATAAGGGAGCTCAATAATTGTGTTAATGAGAGAAAATTATTAAGAACATAGCTAGATCTAAGGTTGTTGTGATCAGAAGGATGCCACAGTTCATGAACGGGGCATCATAAAAATGGCAAGAGAAATGTAACACGGACTTGGGAGTCCTCCAGAATATATATAAGCTTCTGAAAACCATTATTATACATATCAATTATATTCAATGAGCATTAAATCAGAATTAAAGAGGAGACAGGACCAGTGGCAGGAGCTAAGGCTAACCTGGTAGATTCCTGAATCCCAAGAAGAAGAGAAGGAAAGGGTAGTAGTAGAGAAACCAGTACATGATCCACGGTCCTACTCCATTAATGGAATAGGTGAGTATGTGAGTGGGTGGATTGGTGAGCAGGGGAAGGGGGAGGGGATAGGGGGTTTTCGGAGAGGAAACTGGGAAAGGGGATAACTCCAGAGTCTATTGAAGGGCTATAAATCTGGCAAGAAGTAGAGCTGAGGGTGACCACTGTTTCCAGACTCAGCAACTCGTCGTCCAGTGGACTCCACGGGTGTCCAGATGTCCAGCTTCCTTTTCTAATCACACTTTGGATTTCCTAATCATTGCTCTCCAACTTTCTCCCAGAAGCCTGGGGGAGGGGGGCGGAGATGAGACAGTAGCTTATTCCATTCTGAGAGATGCTGAGACAGACTGCCACATCCAGAGGTACTCGGCATTGGGAATTAGATACTCTGGCCCTTCCTGTTGCCAGATGGCTGGTATCTTCAAAGACCTGAGCACATAGATAATCAACCCAGCTGTGCACATCTTCAGAAATGAGATAAAGAACTGATAGGGAAACTAAATGTCTTTTTCATTCAGAGTGACACATTAAAATATTTGAATAGTTTCAACGATAAGATGAATCAATACTAAAAATAGAGCTATGTATATTTTCTACATCAATGAAATGTTATAAAATGCTTAAACAATGATAGCCTATAATGTAAACTATTCTTCAGGTAATTTAAACAATTTTCCATGGCTTTTTACCTGATAAACTGTTGATAAAACCACAGAGCTGCAAACAGATACATAATACTGGTTTCTAAGACACAGTCTTGCAATCTTACCGATCTCTTTGATTTCTCTTCTAAAAGTATTTTCATTGTGTGACATGTTATAAGTAGAACATGATCTCTGAATATCCACACTACTCATGAACTGTCCATTCAGAAAATGCTTTTATTGAAACTATAATGTTTTCATTTGTTTTCTGCTTTCCAAGTGCTGTTTTTCAAGGCAAAATCTCATTGTATTGCCGAGCTGCCCTGCAGTTCACTAGGTTACCAAGGCTGGTCTTGAACCTTTGAAAATATTCCACCGCAGCTGTTCAAGTGCTTGGATCAAAAATCAGCAAATTTTATTAACTTTAATACTTTTCATACTGTCAAAAATTTTTAAAACTTCTATGAAAATAAAATTAACACATAAATTGATATTAAAATTGATTTCCTTTACATTATATTTGTTTTTGTTTGTTGGTTGGTTGGTTTCTCAAGACAGGGTTTGTCTGTATAGCCCTGGCTGTCCTGGAACTCACTCTGTAGACCAGGCTGGCCTTGAACTCAGAATCCACCTGCCTCTGCCTCCCAACTGCTGGGATTAAAGGCATGTGCCACTACTGCCCGGCTTACTTTATAAATTTTGTATGGAACTTAAAAAAAAAAAGATTTACTTAATTATTTTATGTATATATAAGTACACTGTAGCTGTACAGATGGCTGTGAGCCATCACGTGGTTGCTGGGAATTGAATTCAGGACCTCTGCTCACTCCAGCTCTTTCACTCCAGTCAGCCTGGAGCACTCGCACCACCCTAAAGATTTTTTTGGTTTGGTTTGGTTTGGTTTTTGTTTGTTTGTTTGTTTGTTTGTTTTTGTTTTTTGTTTTTTCAATACAGGGTTTCTCTGTGTAGCCCTGGCTGTCCTGGAACTCACTTTGTAGACCAAGCTGGCCTCGAGCTCAGAAATCTGCCTGCCTCTGCCTCCCAAGTAATGGGATTAAAGGTGTGCGCCACCACTGCCCGGCCACCCTAAAGATTTATTTATTATTACATCTGAGTACACTGTAGCTCTCTGTCTTCAGACACACCAGAAGAGGGCATCAGATCCCATTACAGATGGTTGTGAGCCACCGTGTGATTGCTGGGATTTGAACTCAGAACCTTCGGAAGAGCAGTCAGTTCTCTTAACTACTGAGCCATCTCTCCAGCCCCTGTATGAAACTTATATGTGCAATATTTCTATTATCAAATCACAAGTTTGTGTCTCTGCTCGCGCGTGCGTGCGTGCGTGCGTGCGTGTGTGCGTGTGTGTGTGTGTGTGTGTTGATGTGTGCTCCGTGTACCTCAGGAGTTGTTCCACGAGTGCTATCCTCCTTGCTAGTTTAAAGACTTGTTGGGAGCCGCCCCCACATTCGCCGTTACAAGATGGCGCTGACATCCTGTGTTCTAAGTGGTAAACAAATAATCTGCGCATGTGCCAAGGGTATCTTATGACTACTTGTGCTCTGCCTTCCCCGTGACGTCAACTCGGCCGATGGGCTGCAGCCAATCAAGGAGTGACACGTCCGAGGCGAAGGAGAATGCTCCTTAAGAGGGACGGGGTTTTTCGTTTTCTCTCTCTCTTGCTTCTCTCTCTTGCTTCTCGCTCTCTCTTGCTTCTCGCTCTCTCTTGCTTCTCGCGCTCTCTCTTGCTTCTTGCTCTCTTTTCCTGAAGATGTAAGAATAAAGCTTTGCCGCAGAAGATTCTGGTCTGTGGTGTTCTTCCTGGCCGGTCGTGAGAACGCGTCTAATAACAATTGGTGCCGAATTCCGGGACGAGAAAATCCGGGACGAGAAAAAACTCCGGACTGGCGCAGGAGGGATACTTCATTCCAGAACCAGAACTGCGAATCAAGGTTATAAGGTTCCCGTAACACAGACTGTTGAGAAGGATTCAACTGCCGAATTCAGAACTCATCAGCTGGGGAACGACGGTGATAAAGGTTCCCGTAAAGCAGACTGTTGAGAAGGATTCAACTGCCGAATTCAGAACTCATCAGCTGGGGAACGGAAGTGAGAAATGGCTTTACCAGGTATGTTTGGCCTTGAACTTTTTCTAGTGTTAGGAGCCCTTTTGTTCCTTTTCACATGTTATATAGTGCTTAAGGCAGGGCTAAAAATTCTAGAGGAAATTCAGGACAGTCTATCAGAAGTAAAGCGGGAAGAAAGAGTAGGAACAAAGAGAAAATATGGTTCACAAAATAAGTATACAGGCCTTTCCAAGGGTCTTGAACCCGAGGAAAAGTTAAGGTTAGGTAGGAATACCTGGAGAGAGATTAGAAGAAAAAGAGGAAAAAGGGAGAAGAAAAAAGATCGATTAGCGGAGGTCTCTAGGAGATACTCGTCACTAGATGAGCTCAGGAAGCCAGCTCTTAGTAGTTCTGAAGCAGATGAAGAATCCTCCTCTGAGGAAACAGACTGGGAGGAAGAAGCAGCCCATTACCAGCCAGCTAATCGGTCAAGAAAAAAGCCAAAAGCGGCTGGCGAAGGCCAGTTTGCTAATTGGCCTCAGGGCAATCGGCTACCAGGTGCACTCCCGCCCTATGCGGAGTCCCCGCCCTGCGTAGTGCGTCAGCCCGTAGTGCGTCAGCAATGCGCAGAGAGGCAGTGCGCAGAGAGGCAGTGCGCAGACTCATTCATTCCCCGAGAGGAGCGGGGGGAAAATACAGCAGGCATTTCCAGTCTTTGAAGGAGCCGAGGGTGGGCGTGTCCACGCTCCGGTAGAATATGTGCAGATTGGGGAACTTGCCGAGTCGGTCCGTAAATGTGGAATCAGTGCTGGTTTTGCCTTGGTGCAGTTGGACAGGCTTGCCGGCGTGGCACTGACTCCTGCCGACTGGCAAATGATTGCGGAGGCCGCTCTCCCTGGTATGGGCAAGTGTGTGGAATGGCGAGCTCTGTGGCAGGAGGCGGCACAGGCGCAGGCCCGAGCAAACGCTGCTGCTTTAACTCCAGAGCAGAGAGATTGGACTTTTGACTTGTTAACGGGTCAGAGAGCTTATTCTGCTAAACCTGATAAGAGGTATCAATGGAAGGTCTTACCACAGGGGATGTCCAATAGTCCTACAATGTGCCAGCTTTATGTGCAAAAAGCTCTTTTGCCAATGAGGGAACAATTCCCCTCTTTAATTTTGCTCCTTTACATGGATGACATCCTCCTGTGCCATAAAGACCTTACCATGCTACAAAAGGCATATCCTTTTCTACTTAAAACTTTAAGTCAGTGGGGTTTACAGATAGCCACAGAAAAGGTCCAAATTTCTGATACAGGACAATTCTTGGGCTCTGTGGTATCCCCAGATAAGATTGTGCCCCAAAAGGTAGAGATAAGAAGAGATCACCTCCATACCTTAAATGATTTTCAAAAGCTGTTGGGAGATATTAATTGGCTCAGACCCTTTTTAAAGATTCCTTCTGCTGAATTAAGGCCTTTGTTTAGTATTTTAGAAGGAGATCCTCATATCTCCTCCCCTAGGACTCTTACTCTAGCTGCTAACCAGGCCTTACAAAAAGTGGAAAAGGCCTTACAGAATGCACAATTACAACGTATTGAGGATTCGCAGCCTTTCAGTTTGTGTGTCTTTAAGACAGCACAATTGCCAACTGCAGTTTTGTGGCAAAATGGGCCATTGTTGTGGATCCATCCAAACGTATCCCCAGCTAAAATAATAGATTGGTATCCTGATGCAATTGCACAGCTTGCCCTTAAAGGCCTAAAAGCAGCAATCACCCACTTTGGGCAAAGTCCATATCTTTTAATTGTACCTTATACCGCTGCACAGGTTCAAACCTTGGCAGCCGCATCTAATGATTGGGCAGTTTTAGTTACCTCCTTTTCAGGAAAAATAGATAACCATTATCCAAAACATCCAATCTTACAGTTTGCCCAAAATCAATCTGTTGTGTTTCCACAAATAACAGTAAGAAACCCACTTAAAAATGGGATTGTGGTATATACTGATGGATCAAAAACTGGCATAGGTGCCTATGTGGCTAATGGTAAAGTGGTATCCAAACAATATAATGAAAATTCACCTCAAGTGGTAGAATGTTTAGTGGTCTTAGAAGTTTTAAAAACCTTTTTAAAACCCCTTAATATTGTGTCAGATTCCTATTATGTGGTTAATGCAGTAAATCTTTTAGAAGTGGCTGGAGTGATTAAGCCTTCCAGTAGAGTTGCCAATATTTTTCAGCAGATACAATTAGTTTTGTTATCTAGAAGATCTCCTGTTTATATTACTCATGTTAGAGCCCATTCAGGCCTACCTGGCCCCATGGCTCTGGGAAATGATTTGGCAGATAAGGCCACTAAAGTGGTGGCTGCTGCCCTATCATCCCCGGTAGAGGCTGCAAGAAATTTTCATAACAATTTTCATGTGACGGCTGAAACATTACGCAGTCGTTTCTCCTTGACAAGAAAAGAAGCCCGTGACATTGTTACTCAATGTCAAAGCTGCTGTGAGTTCTTGCCAGTTCCTCATGTGGGAATTAACCCACGCGGTATTCGACCTCTACAGGTCTGGCAAATGGATGTTACACATGTTTCTTCCTTTGGAAAACTTCAATATCTCCATGTGTCCATTGACACATGTTCTGGCATCATGTTTGCCTCTCCGTTAACCGGAGAAAAAGCCTCACATGTGATTCAACATTGTCTTGAGGCATGGAGTGCTTGGGGGAAACCCAGACTCCTTAAGACTGATAATGGACCAGCTTATACGTCTCAAAAATTCCAACAGTTCTGCCGTCAGATGGACGTGACCCACCTGACTGGACTTCCATACAACCCTCAAGGACAGGGTATTGTTGAGCGTGCGCATCGCACCCTCAAAACCTATCTTATAAAACAGAAGAGGGGAACTTTTGAGGAGACTGTACCCCGAGCACCAAGAGTGTCGGTGTCTTTGGCACTCTTTACACTTAATTTTTTAAATATTGATGCTCATGGCCATACTGCGGCTGAACGTCATTGTTCAGAGCCAGATAGGCCCAATGAGATGGTTAAATGGAAAAATGTCCTTGATAATAAATGGTATGGCCCGGATCCTATCTTGATAAGATCCAGGGGAGCTATCTGTGTTTTCCCACAGAATGAAGACAACCCATTTTGGGTACCAGAAAGACTCACCCGAAAAATCCAGACTGACCAAGGGAATACTAATGTCCCTCGTCTTGGTGATGTCCAGGGCGTCAATAATAAAGAGAGAGCAGCGTTGGGGGATAATGTCGACATTTCCACTCCCAATGACGGTGATGTATAATGCTCAAGTATTCTCCTGCTTTTTTACCACTAACTGGGAACTGGGTTTAGCCTTAATTCAGACAGCCTTGGCTCTGTCTGGACAGGTCCAGATGACTGACACCATTAACACTTTGTCAGCCTCAGTGACTACAGTCATAGATGAACAGGCCTCAGCTAATGTCAAGATACAGAGAGGTCTCATGCTGGTTAATCAACTCATAGATCTTGTCCAGATACAACTAGATGTATTATGACAAATAACTCAGCAGGGATGTGAACAAAAGTTTCCGGGATTGTGTGTTATTTCCATTCAGTATGTTAAATTTACTAGGGCAGCTAATTTGTCAAAAAGTCTTTTTCAGTATATGTTACAGAATTGGATGGCTGAATTTGAACAGACCCTTCGAGGCTTGCCATCATTCAGGTCAACTCCACGCGCTTGGACCTGTCCCTGACCAAAGGATTACCCAATTGGATCTCCTCAGCATTTTCTTTCTTTAAAAAATGGGTGGGATTAATATTATTTGGAGATACACTTTGCTGTGGATTAGTGTTGCTTCTTTGATTGGTCTGTAAGCTTAAGGCCTAAACTAGGAGAGACAAGGTGGTTATTGCCCAGGCGCTTGCAGGACTAGAACATGGAGCTTCCCCTGATATATCTATGCTTAGGCAATAGGTCGCTGGCCACTCAGCTCTTATATCTCACGAGGCTAGTCTCATTGCACGAGATAGAGTGAGTGTGCTTCAGCAGCCCGAGAGAGTTGCAAGGCTAAGCACTGCAATGGAAAGGCTCTGCGGCATATATGAGCCTATTCTAGGGAGACATGTCATCTTTCATGAAGGTTCAGTGTCCTAGTTCCCTTCCCCCAGGCAAAACGACACGGGAGCAGGTCAGGGTTGCTCTGGGTAAAAGCCTGTAAGCCTAAGAGCTAATCCTGTACATGGCTCCTTTACCTACACACTGGGGATTTGACCTCTATCTCCACTCTCATTAATATGGGTGGCCTATTTGCTCTTATTAAAAGAAAAAGGGGGAGATGTTGGGAGCCGCCCCCACATTCGCCGTTACAAGATGGCGCTGACATCCTGTGTTCTAAGTGGTAAACAAATAATCTGCGCATGTGCCAAGGGTATCTTATGACTACTTGTGCTCTGCCTTCCCCGTGACGTCAACTCGGCCGATGGGCTGCAGCCAATCAAGGAGTGACACGTCCGAGGCGAAGGAGAATGCTCCTTAAGAGGGACGGGGTTTTTCGTTTTCTCTCTCTCTTGCTTCTCTCTCTTGCTTCTCGCTCTCTCTTGCTTCTCGCTCTCTCTTGCTTCTCGCGCTCTCTCTTGCTTCTTGCTCTCTTTTCCTGAAGATGTAAGAATAAAGCTTTGCCGCAGAAGATTCTGGTCTGTGGTGTTCTTCCTGGCCGGTCGTGAGAACGCGTCTAATAACAAAGACTCACATATTTTATTTTATAGGTGTGTTTTACTTCCATGTATATGTGGTGCCTGCTGCCCTTGGAGGCAGTGCAAAAACTGCACAGTAGTGAGTTCATGAGAGGAGTAATTGCCCTAAGCTAACACATGTGGTAGCCTGGCAGAGCAGTCACTGGAGGTGGAAGCAGGTCTGCCAAGGGCCATCCAGGAGGAAGGAAAAATGGCTTTAGAACTCTTGGAATGCAACCATGGGTGTGGCACACCTCCCCTACCCCCCCATCCCCTTGGGGACTACCTGTCCTGAGGACTTCATGCTGTTACAGAGTTCTGCTCTGCTTGCTGCCCTCACCTCCCTCTTAATCTAAGAATTGTATTTTAAAGCTTTAAGGGGACTTCCAGCCCCTCACTGGGCAGTCTCTCTGACATTTACAGTACTAATGCTTGATCTCTTTCAGGCATTGCTGCTGGAGCAGATTAATGATTCAATCACCACCCTAGAGAAGCATTTAGAGATGTAGATTGTCAACAGTGACCACCGCCCTTAGAAAACATTTGGAAAAATACAGTTGTTAATGAAGCTAGGTTGAGATGTTTTTGCTATTGGCTCTGATGTAAAAAAAAAAAAAAAAAAATCTTAGGGAACAATATGAAGTTCAGAAAGTCAAACCCTTATTAGTTAACCTAGGGACACTTTATGGTCAGGGAACAAAAACAATGGCAGCACTGGCTGACGTGACTCTCACTGAGGCTGAACTGGTGATTATCCATTTCTTTTCTTTTTTTTTAAGGTTTGTCTTATTATATTGTACTTACATATTATTATATGTAAGTACACTGTAGCTGTCTTCAAACACCCCAGAAAAGGGCATCAGATCTCATTACGCGTAGTTGTGAGCCACTGTGTGGTTGCTGGGAATTGAACTCAGGACCTTTGGAAGAACAGTCAGTGCTGTTAACCTCTGAGCCATCTCTCGAGCCCCTGATGATCAATTTCTTATAGGCATTTTTGTCCTCAGCTTGCTGAAGTGATTAATTAAGAATTGCTGATGAGTAGATATGCACTCTGAGGATTTAGGGTAAATACGACTGATTTTTATATAAAAGTTTAGGTTTGTAATTCTTTTAGGATTCTTACAAGATTACTTTTAAAGATAAATAATAAAATAATTACGTCTTTCTTTGTAATCTCGCACACTGCTGCCTGTCAGTAAGAGAAACTGGCTGAGAAAACTACCTTGCTTGCTTACACTTTGTTAGTCTACAACAAGTTACTTGGTTAGGAATGTACGTGGGTTTTTTAGAATAATTTTTGTTATTTACCTGTACTATATAATGTTATTTCTTATAAAGTTATTGGAAAACATACTGTTTTTTTAAAATAATCATTTACTAGAAGAAAATTAAATATCATCATATCATAATTGTATACTGCTTGAAAGATTTTGCTGGGATACAGGAGCTATGGAGAAAAGAATAAAGCATGGTGTGGCTGGAACATCGTTTCTCCCAACCATCAACGATGTGTATCTGTGTAACGTTTGTGCAAAGGGATGTTGGAACATTGTTCCTCCTCTTCACCAATTGTGTGCATGTGTATGTATGTATGTATGTATGTATGTATGTATGTATATACTATACTTGGAGCCTGCTTACTGGTGTATTGCTCTAGCCATTCTATGTGTGAATATGACTGTCTGTAGGTCTGCATGCATGTGTGTATGTGCGTATGTATATATGTATATATATTTGTGTGTATGAAGTTATTGGACTCTGCGTTTTGTTTCATCCATTTAGTGTGTGTGTGTGTGTGTATACACACGTATGAATTTTCTCTCTTTCCTTCTCCTTGCTGGCACCAAGGAGTTAAAAGAGTTCATAATTTTTCCGCTGGCCACAGGGAGTGCCAGCGCCAGTATATTAAGCTTTGTTCCCTCAGAGGAAAATTTGCTGAGTAACTTCTCTAATCACTGGCTGCCATTGGCAGCAGCTCCTGTGGTTAGATGGATCAACCCAAGTTAGCAACTCTAAGCATTGACCCCCCCCCCAACAGCTGCCTGCCTCAGTTTACCCACCATATGGATGCCTAAGCCAATCATTGGCACACGTCAGTAGGGAATTGTAGGCTAAATCAAGCTGTATAGGGCAAAGGTTACACAAGCTGGGCTATGTAGTGAAAACCTGTCTCAATAAATGATAAAAGGAAAAGAAGGAGAGAGAGGGGAGAGAGAGGAGAGAGAGAGAGAGGAGAGAGGGGTGAGAGAGAGAGAGAGAGAGAGAGAGAGAGAGAGAGAGAGAGAGAGAGAGAGAGAGAGAAGGAAAGGAAGGATGAAGGAAACAAAAATATCCAAAAAGTTTTCAAAAACCTTATGATATTTTCTTGTACTTTTTCTCATCAAAACTGTATTTCTGTCATAGTACTAAAATTGGAAGTGTTGTTTAGCTTGCATTCTTTCTAGAGCCACAAGATCAGCAAAAGCGCTAAAGTAAACTATGCCTTAAATCATAAACTGCACAATTTAAGTCAGCTACTAAAACACTGTTTGTGAAATAGCGTGAAGCTTCATTAACGATTTCAAATTGTTGAAACTTTATTATCCTGAAATGTGTTCCCTCAAAACTTTTATCTCATTTCTGCAGTTAAATGTCTTACACCCCGAAGAGCCATAAATCTTGATTATAAACTATGCTCATTTTAGAAGTATTTGTTTCTTGAAATTCTGTTAAGTAATTTATATTGGAAAATTGTCTGTATTTTAATGCTACAATTGGCTGTGTTATATAGCACTTTCTAAGATCATGTTTAGCTGGTAGAACATTCTTTGTAAAAGGGGTGTGTGTGTGTGTGTGTGTGTGTGTGTGTGTGTGTGTGTGTGTGTATGTATGTATAAAACAGCCTGCATTTTAGTTGAGACCTTCAATGAGCCTGGAATGGCTATTCCGGAGAAATGAACCAAGGAAGATTTCAATGAGAATAGTGTGACTTTTGGCAACATTTCCAAAACCATTCATACCCCTAACAATCCATGAAAAATTACTTTTTTTCAAGCAGACATATATGATAAGTTATTTCTTTTCCAATTCAAGCCAAATTAAAATATATCTAAATGCAGGTTATTGGGAAACTGCTCTTGGGCAGGTGTGTTAGGAAGGAGGCCAGGGAAGTTGCCATGGGGATGGAGAGAGAGTGGGAGGATGAAGAAGAGAGATAAAAAGAAAGAGTGTGGAAAGAGAGAGAGAGAGAGAGAGAGAGAGAGAGAGAGAGAGAGAGAGAGAGAGAGAGGAAGAGAGGAAGAGAGAGGAAGAGAAGAGAGGAGAAAAGGGGTAGAGAGACCAACATGTCTGGATTATATGAGTAAGAGCCTTGAGGGGAAGGGCAGCCAGCCCCTGGGCTAGAGAGTTCAGGGTAGATGGCATGATGTGCCAGGTAGAGCCTGAGGCATGCTGGGAGAACCTGAAGGCCAGTTTTGTTTTGGTATGTGAAATACGCCCCTCAGCCCATGCCCCAGGACTAAAACCCAACAATACACAGTATTTGCTTAATCTTGTACTGTTTGTTATCTACTGTTGAAGACGTTTTATGCTGATTTGGATTTTGTGGCTATAGATTTCAGTTTATGATTAAAATTTTTCTTGATTTTTTTTTTCCTCAAATTTCAGAGAATTTATCTCATGAGAATTGGGGCATTGTGTCACATCCCTGTAGTCATAGACCAGCCTGGACTACATAGTGAGCCATTGCCTCAGAGGAGGAGGAGGAGGAGAAAGAGCAGAAAGAAGAGAGGAGGAGGAACGGAAGGTGGAGGAGGGAGAGGAGGAAGGAGAGGAGGAGGGGGAAGAAGAAGAAACCATGTTAAAACCACACTAAGAGCTTTAGACATTAGGTTCTCTTAAATTTGTATGTTCACTTAAATTATTTTGTAGTAAATCCTTCAGGTGCTTTCTGGCTTATGAGTTACTTCCATGTAAACATACGGTAAATTACAAATGCTGTGCATAAACCAAAAATGAGAGCTTTGACCAAAATTCAGTATTTGAGATACAGATTTTTTTATGGACTGTCCATCAATTTTGTACCGAATAAAATCCAGAAAGTTGTAATAATATCCATTCTCCCACCAAACACCACATTTGGACACCTTTCATGGCTGAGTCACTGGCATTGCTGAATGTGACAGACTGCTTATAGACTGTGCACTGGAGCAAGCTTCCTTCAAGGCACCTAAGTTAGAAAGAAGATGAAGTGTGGCTATCGCTCCTCAGTTACATCTCACTGTGGACAACTAAGCAACAGAGTGGAGAGTTTCCATATAGGCCTTACTAATACATGGCCACCTCTCTTAGACGAATACATCAGGCCAGGGTTCACATCTCCCTTACAGTGTTGCTCAGAGTTCGGTTCCTTTAACACATTTGGCTCAAGCCTGTGACCGCCCAAGAGTATGGCCGTTTATCTCAGGGAAAGAACTGACTCTGAATTTCCTTCTCTTGAGCTCAAATGTCCATTGTTTCACTAACATCGCTGCCTAGCAATACTGGTGCCTAGGGTTCGTTTGGCCATATGATGCTCTCATTGGTTTGAACATGAATTAAATCAGGAACTTCAAGATCCCCCTTAGAGGCAGACATTCTTTTTTAACTCAATAGTCTACTCCAAATTATGTAAAACTCTGTTTTCTAACTAACTAGTAAAAGATTTGACAATGAAATAAAAATACAGCATAAAATAAATTCTGCTAATAACAGAGACATTACCTGAATTTCAATATAAATCTCTCCTATTATGAGTTTTCATGGGGGAAAAATTATATCCTGCTGAATGTTATAGTCTATAAAAATAAAATCAGAAATCAAATTGTCTGCCTTCATTTGCTTAATCACCAGAGAATTGAAGTCATGTAAAATCTTCAAGTTTGAAATCCAAAGGAATTAAAATTTGAAATCAAATTTACTTGCCTCCGTGAATTAAATTACAAATAAGAACCAGAATTTATCATTCACAATTTCTTTTTCTATCCTAAGCCAGTCAAGAGTTTTGCCTGGTGATCGCAGGCAGCCCATGCTAATCCCAGGCTTCCAGGGGTGGTGATGAGGGTTCCAAAAAATCAACAAGACATAAAATATTCCAATAATTCCAAACTCTCCTTCAAAATTTAGAAAACGACCCTAAAGCTAAGTTTCATAGAGTTTGGTAACTCTAGTCCTAAGTGTTATGAAAGCACTTAGCAGAAATCCAAAGGAAGGAGGACAGATAATCCCTGGATGCTGACCTGGTGGAGGGCCTGTCAATCTAGGGGATATATCCAAGGTCTGTGACTCAGAGCTTTACATTTTTATTTGGGGAACATTTTTACTAAGAGGATGCTTTTGGCACTCTGGTTGGTCATTCCATAGTTGGCAGGCAGATTCCACATAATGAATGTGTTTCTCTCAGTGCCATTTTATGACATCATTGCCTATTGCAGCATTTAGAAATGTCAAGGAATGGCAGACTTGGCGATAAGCCTATGATTCAGGGTGCTGTTTCTACTTCCTGAGCTCATCTTTCTCTCCAGTTCTTTGGTGTTCAGGACGTTCTTGCCTTCCAATGCTGCATCAAGTATGGTTGTGACTAGTGTCCTACTCTCTACTATATTATAAGTCTCAGTGTTTTCAGATACCTTCAGTGATTCCTCTTCTTTGGAATTTTTTAACTCAAAGAATCCACCATGATTTCTACCCACAATAATTTACGTTAACTTCTCCTCAGTTTGCGCTTGAGGGGGCAGGTGTGGAAAGTCTTATCTCTGCTATCTCATCTTACAACAGAGGTTTCCTTCATTTTCAATATCCAAGCCACAAACACTAACCCTCTCATATCTTTCTGACATATCTTTCTCTCAGTTCTTTCTGGGAAATTGAGTCTTAAATGGAATTGAGTTAAATCTGGGGCCAGTTGACAGGGCCACATAATTTCACTCTACTCAATTTTGCTTTAGAGACAAACATCTACTTACCTAACCAAGCAACCATTTTTTTTCCCTAGTAAATTCTGTCTACCTCCATAGTTAAAAATTGAATATTTTTATTGGGGAAGAATTTTCCCACCAAGCCAACATCAGACTGACTAAATGTTGATCTATTGTTCTCCTACCCAACTTTCCTTTAGTTAATTGATTACAGCTCCTCCAGGAATCTTAATTCTTTAGATTTTACAATCAGGTTTCAGGACATAAGGAATTCCATTTTCTTCTCCACACAGGAAGAGTTTTATCTCACTTTGATCCTCAGTAACGCTGTGCATATTTTGTGATGATCCCATTTGTGGTTTTCTTCTTGGAGACCAATTCAATTTATTCAAAGTAGTTTGAGCCGTATCATAATCATTAAGAGGTGATTTCCAGAACACTCTTACATGCATTTGGCTCTAGCAATTTGCATCTGTAATGTATTTTTTCTGAGATAGCTCTATCTTTCCTTTGAAGGTTTATTCCAGGAAGCATTCTATTTCTCCACTGGATTTTAGAAGTTTGATTCTGACAAGTAAAATATTCAGACCTATTTCCAGAGCATTGGCAATGGAATCTTTCTCCATGTCATCCTTGAAAAAGTTCATCTTCCTTCCTCAAGCCTTCATGATGTCATCTTTCCATTTGTCTTTCCAGCCTGCTCCAGCTGAACTTTCTTTTCCTATTCTTCCGCTGACTTTCTGATCGTCAGACAGAGAGGCAGTTCTCAAACAAGTCTGGCTTCTCCTTGCTTTACTGAGAAAAAGGAACTCCTAGAGTCAGAAGAGCCCTTGACCGAGATTGACTTTAGTCATTTCACGGAACTGTTTTTCTTTTTACATGAGAAGAAGATATGGCTCAGAGAAGTCTCCGTTCCTGTTATTTATTCATTTAATTAATTAATTTATTTATTTAAAATTATAAAACTTTGGATCATCAAAATCTAAACATGTAGGCAGAACAAACCTGACCCACTGGTCCAAATCCATTTTGACACCACATAATTCGTGAAATAGCTAAGAAATTATGTGAATAAAAATTATAAAGTCTTGAATATAAGGAAATATCCTGTCAACTAATCTGGGGGGGCATATCAGATTTTGTAGGTCTAAGGTTTCATGAGATTTTAGAAGGATCTCTTTAAGAAAATAAGAATCCAAAGTCTGGCTACAAACATGGAAGGAACATAATGTACCCACCTGGAATGAGAAAATAAATGCTACATTAAAAATAAAATCTGGAAAATATTGTGAAATGCTGAAAAGTAATATATTTTATTAACTAATAATTTAAATATCTTTGTAAGATTATAGGAAGGGGCACACATATAATTCAACTGCTTGGGAGGCCGAGGATGGAAGATTGCCTTAGGAATGGGGGCATCATAGTGAGCTCAGGGCTGCCATGGGCAACAATGCAAGACCTTATCTCAAAATGTCAAAGATAAATTCACATTGTGACTATTTTTCCCTTCACTCTTTAGATTTCAATGTAATCTTCATATGATAATAATAATCTAATAGGAGTGTGTATGTATGTATGTATATACATATATGTATATATACATACTATATTTTAATGTAAAATGATCTTTTGACATTGCTAGAACTCTCATGACATAGGGTTATTTCTATATGTAAAAATCTGAGTATCATACTGTCATAATATTCAGGTACTAAAAGTGAATCCTCTCTTTCCAATAAATCATACAGAAAATTCTGAGTCTTCAGTATGAACTGAGAGCATACAGATGCATACAAATAACACCTCCAAATACTGAATATCCCTGAATGGCAACAATATAATTTCATATAACTCACTCTTAGCTGCTAGGATTTTACTTTATAATGAGGAAAGTTAATGAACACAAGATTTGTTTGTTTGTTTGTTTGTTTATTATCATTCATTTATTTATTATATGCCATGAGTATGCACATACTACACTGTGCACATGAGAATCAGTCAACAATTTTCAGGAGTCAATTCAGTTCTCCCAAGTAGATCCCAACCAGGGATCAAACTCAGGTTGCCAGCCATTGTAGCAAGCATCTTCGACAATTAAGCACCCTTGCTGGCCTAAGGTACATTTTAAAATGTATTTTTATATATTAAGAGTCATTTAAGGTTTAATGATATAATATGGTTTGATACCTATCTTGCACTGGGAAAAAATAAAATCACAATTTTACTGTAATTTGGGTATTTCTAATGAGGGTTTGTCTTGAAATATCTTTATCTTATAAGAAGTTTGCAAGCTGATGTTATGACATAAAAGCAATTAGACTTGAGAGTTTCAAAAGTTCAAGTGAATTAACTGTTTTTCTTTTAAGAAAGAAGGAAATGTTGTTTTGAATTTATATTCTCAGAAAGGATGCAAGAAAACAAATTAATGAGCAAAGGCGTAAGTAAGAAGTGTCCTTGGAAGAAGTTTGCTTTGTTTGTTTAGTTTGGGTTTTTGTTTTGTTTTGTTTTTTGTTTTAAGATAAGTCAGAAATAAGTCCAAACTCATGCTGGAGATGCACTTTGTCCAAGTGAAAAGAAAAAAGCAGTAGTCCATCCAATGCCAATCTCCATCTTCTCTCCTCTGACCTGGGACCAAGCTGTCATGCAGATCTCATAATGGTGAATAGGAAGTAGCAAATGAGGATGCAACAGAAGCTTTTGACCTTCCAGTTCCTTCCAGAACTCACATTTTAGCTTTCTTCTACTGAAGACATACACGTTGATTAGTGCCAGAAACAATCTAAGAGCATCAAGGTCCAGGACATGCCTATATCTTTTGGTCCCATCCTGCAATGTACCTAGCATTAAAATACATTCACATCACATGAAGCTGACCAAGAGTTACGACCTCTTTGGATCCTTACTTGACAAGTACAATCAAATTGTTTCTTACCTATGTACTAGTCATGGGCCACCTTTCAGGGCAGGTGTTCTAATTACTCACATTTCACTAATAAAGGAATAATGTCCCTAATTGGCAAATAACAGAACCAGAGTTTAAGTCCATTGCAGTACTATGTAAACACCATGAACTTACTTCTATGCTATATGGACAATGGTATTTTCTGTAGACAGATATTTACTTATGTTAACTTTGTAGTACACTTTTCACATTTTGGAGCCAATATATTTTGCCAAGAGTCAGAATATTTTCCCCCTACAGGTGCCTTGCAAAACATACAGTCTCTTTGTTCAGTTCCCACACTACTTTGCAACTATTTCTTGTATTACATTTTACTATTCTTGCTCCCTGGTTTCCCTGTCTGGATTGTCAGATCCATAGCCCAAAGAGTTATGTAATCATATTTTCCTAATAAGTAATTCCATGCCAAATATAGAAAGACACTCAAGTACTTGAGTGTCAGCATGAGGCATAGCAATTGTAGGAAGGAAAAACATTAATTGACTTGTTTGCTAAGGCCCAAGGTGTAATTTATCTAAATGTGACTGTCCTAGGGTGTGCTATCTGAAGGAGGAAGTGCACCAGGGAAATGGCCAGTTAGCTAATCATTCAAGGGTAAGGATGAGGTTATAGAGGTGCTAACAAGAGCATCATGCTTCAAAATCAGACGTGCAAATTCAAGGAAAGTTGGCATTTAATATTTCTCTGCATAAATTGAATAAAGGGAATGGGTAATCTCAAAGGATTACCAGTAAGAAGGTGATTCTAGTGTATTATTCAAAGGATCATTTCTCTCTAATGTATTATTGTCACGTGCTTTGAAAGTCATAGCATTTATGAAAGTTTAGTCTATAATTTTATTATCTCAATCCCCAGTCTTGCTAATTCCACAAAATTTAATAATGGTAGGTTATTGTCTTCTCTCATACACTTCAAGCCATTTTCTGTATCTTTTGAACTCAAAGGTAATGCTAAAAATAATTTGATTTCTCTGACTCAGTAAGCAAGTCAAAGAAATATAGTTACTAAGCCTTAACTATGCGATTATCTATCATTCACACTGAAACCAGGAAATTATCTCTTCCTGTTTCAGTGACTGAAAATATATTCATGCCGCTTAGTAAAACAATAATGTTACACAATGTGTTATCACTTCTTGTGTGAACGATACCAAGAACGCATGCCAGAACCACATAGACTAAAAGTAGCAAAGCTCTTTCTTGAGGGAACAGTAAAAAAGTTTTGAAGTATATGAATCTGAGTTTTTGAAACTTAAGATCCACATTCACATCAATTCCTGTCATTTTTCTCTCTTCAAAATTTAAAAGTTATTTGTTATCTTAAGCTTAATCTCTTCACCTATGAAACAGAAACAGTGGTCACTAATTGAGATTTGATGAAGATTTCAAGGAGACAATTATGGCAAAGTGCTCAGTTCATGGTGAGTTGAGCATGTCCACTGGTCTAACATGTCTACTTGTCAACACAGTTTGCCAATGGAAGAGTAGAACTCACATTTGTGGGTATGATCACACCTTCCCCAGTAGTAGCCATGGTACTTTTGACCGTCATTTTCTTGGTTGAGGCTTAGTTATGGATACCCAACAAAGAGTAAAGGAGAAAGCAGTGGGGCAACATGATACACAGAGACCATCAGAAGATGAGGAATATCCTCTTCTTTTGGGTCATTGAGGTTACCAAATTAATACATGAGAAGACTAGAGATTAATGGGAAGTAAAGTTGCATGAAAATGTACCTTGCAAATTGTCAAAGCCAGGAATGTTCTCCTGTCCTGGTGATCTCCGTAGGCAATATGCAAATAAATAACCCAGATAATTTTGCATTTTCATTCTAACTTCCCTTTGTGAGGCAGAGAGTACGCTATGAACAGAAGAAATAAGATATTTGGGTACATTTTTGTCCTGCATTTGTAGTGAAGGGAATAAAAGCTAACCTACAATGATTCAGGATGTAGGAACAATCTCAACCATTTGGAAGGGTATTTGCGTATATCCCTCCTACTCTTTGTGTTTACCAGCCAGCCTCTTGATCATAAAGGTTACTGAAGAGAAAAAAAATAATACATAGGAAACCCAAGCTTTTAAGAGGTTGACTAGCAAGTAGTTTTATTTTTAAAAACTTTCATATTAATAAGAAGCTTCTAAATCAGCCAGCACTGTTTGTCATGATACCAATAGTATTTATACTTTGTGGGATAGTTTATACCTGTGTGTATGTGTGTGTGTGTGTGAGAGAGAGAGAGAGAGAGAGAGAGAGAGAGAGAGAGAGAGAGAGAGAGTAAGTGTCCGCTACTTAAGTTAGTAGTTAAATGAACAGATCAGTGCCCAAGAGAATAGGATTCATTAAGAGACAAAGTTCACAAGGGTTTGCTCTAGGACATGACTAGTGACTAAAGAAAGCCCAACTGGGATAGATTTTCAATACATAAATGTTGGTATAGAAGAGAAAGCATAGGAGGCTAAAATCTTAGTTAGGGTATTTATCAGTGTAAAGAGCCACCAGGGCAACTCTTATAAAAGAAAGCATTTGATTGGGCCTGTCTTGCAGTTAGGAGGTTCAGTCCCTTATCATCACTGTGGAAAGCATGGGAACACACAGGCAGACATGGTGCTGGAACGGTAGCCGAGAGTTCCACATCTAGAATGTCAGGCATCAGGAAGAGGATGTGACACGCTGGATCTGGCTTGGATATCTACAACCTCAAGGTCCTCCCCAAGTCATTCACTTCCTCCAACAAGGCCTCACCCATTCCAACAGGGACACACCTCGTAATTCCACCACTGCCTATGAGACTATGGGGGTCATTTTCATTCAAACCACCACAGCTTATAAAAGACAGACTAGCCGGGTGTGGTGGTGCACGCCTTTAATCCCAGGCAGAGGCAGGCGGATTTCTGAGTTGGAGGCCAGCCTGGTCTACAAAGTGAGTTCCAGGAAAGCCAGGGCTATACAGAGAAACCCTGTCTCGGAAAAAAAAAAAAAAAAACAGGCTAGTGAGGTAAGGTAACAATCATGACTATTTGTCAAGGAACAAGAGTTTCCTGGAATGTGCTATTCCCATTTTAAAATAGTAACAATAGAAAGTGCCACTAAGGGCCGGGCGTGGTGGCGCACGCCTTTAATCCCAGCACTCAGGAGGCAGAGGCAGGCAGATTTCTGAGTTCGAGGCCAACCTGGTCTACAGAGTGAGTTCCAGGATAGCCAGGGCTACACAGAGAAACCCTGTCTCGAAAAACCAAAAGAAAGAAAGAAAGAAAGAAAGAAAGAAAGAAAGAAAGAAAGAAAGAAAGAAAGGGAACAGGAGCAGCTATAAAAAAAGAAAAGAAAAGAAAAGAAAGTGCCACTAATACAAACCCAGCCTTATATGTGTAGACCATGCATGGTATTGAGCCTAGATCGAGCAACACAGCACAAATGTAACTGATGTACCAGTGTGAAGTCTACATTGTGGTGCCACCAGTGTGTAAGGTCCTCAGTAGTTCATCCCAAGTACCCTGTTGCTTTCTTCAAATGGCTAGAGAGATATAAAATATTTTATAATTATAAATATCGAAGTATAATAATAATGAATCAAGAACATTTTAAAAACAACTTCTTTCTTGGCCTTGACAAAATTGCCCTCAACCAGTTTCCCTGGTTATTGAGTGTGAGTCTTCCTTTTTCAATTGGAAAAGCTAACATCACATCATTAGGAAAACAAAGTCAGCATACTGTCTGCCAGATTTGAAAACTGCCTTACATCTATGTCTTCCATCCAGAACCAGCCACTGCAGACACAATCTGCCCTTGTAAAGCATTGTACCCATAGCTTCCTTCTTCCCTCACAGTATACAGCTCTAGACTAAAGTCTTGCATGGGGAAACCTAGTTGGTATCAGGAACTCTCTACAAGGGGATGTAAGAAATGTGTGTGCCTCCGTAACTCTTTGGAGCCTAAAAGGAACTCATTCCATGAGGAAATTTCATACATCCACATGTGGCCTTACTTCCATTGTCATAGATATACACAAGGTTGTCTATAAACACATTGACTTTGAGTATTCATGTCTGAGAGTGACATCCTCAGACCACCTCAGACCACCTCAGTTCTTACTCTAAGACTCTGATGAGGTCAATCTTTCGCTCTGTGTGTGTTGCCGTGAGGTGCGAGTGGTTGTAAGATTTGCAATTCTTCATCATAATTGAAAATTATGATTTCCTCCCTCTATTCTTCTCTGATCATTGCGTACAATTTAAATGTAGGAACAGATTATGGAATTCTGGGGAACAGTTCTACATTACCAATGACCATTAACCAAAAGTAATAAAACCATTAACCAAAAAGTAAATAAAAACTCAAGAAAGAGAACATACTTATCTGTGGTTGCATTAAAAGTTATTACAGGCCGAGCAGTGGTGGCACAGGCCTTTAATCCCAGCACTTGGGAGGCAGATGCGGGCAGATTTCTGAGTTCGAGGCCAGTCTGGTCTACAGAGTGAGTTTCAGGACAGCCAGGAATGTACAGAAAAACCCTGTCTCAAAAAAAACCAACCAAACAAGCAAACAAAAAAAGTTACCACGTTGTCCAGAAAACCTGGCTGCTCTTTGACCAGCAAAATGGATGAATGCTTTTTGTATTTTGTTACTTTGCTCACTGATCCAATAGAATGTTGGCCACTTAGAGAAGGTGGTATTCACTTTGGTTGGTGGTTTCAGGGTGTCAATCCATCATAGTGAGGAAAGTGTGGAAGCTGGGGCAGCTCTATCTATGGCAGTAGAGTCTATGGTATGGTTTGTTCACACATTGGTGCATCTGGAAGAATGATATTGGAAGCAGGCCTGGGCAATATCCTTCAAGGCTTACCACAAGAGTCCTTTATCCACTAGCTAGGGCTTATGTCATAAAGATCCCATTGCTCCAATCACTGACACCAGCTAGAACCCCAAAGTTCTACCATGTGAATCTATGGGGTACATTTCAAATTTAAACCACCATACCCAATAGAACATGAAAACATAGCAGATATATCTGCCTTTCTTGGGGGGGGGGGAGAAACAACTTAAGATCACCATGAAGAAAAGTAAATTGTGATTGACAGTTTTCAGTCTGAGCAGAAACATCCTAAATCATGTTTAGCTACATGTAGGGCTAATTAAGTATCACCAATCTAAGTACGCAGAATTAGAAAAGATTTTGAAGCTGTGCACCTCTTCTAGTTAATAGTTCTAAATGTAATATCTATTTATCTGTCTACCCAAGCATTTTCTTTCTTAAGTTCAAAGGACTGCAACTTTTAGAACTGATTACAATGCAATGGCTCTTGACTCCATGGAAATGATATGTGATTGCTACATAAAACCTCATACCAGGTGCAAAGAAGAGACACAACAGGACTGATGACAGAGAGATCTTATAAATAGTAGGGAGGGAGGGTAATTTATTAAGCATGTAAGCATCCACAGCTGCCTCCCTTCAGCTGATGTGTCTCAATTGCTTTGTTAAAAGACATCATAATACCTTATCTGATTGTGACCCTCTGTGTTTCTCTGCTGCATTTTTGAATATCAAGTTGATACAGCATTGCAACGAAATAAGAGTCTGATGAAACCCATAAGTCAAATTCAATGGCAATGGCATTTGCCATGAGCTGTGCTTTTCACTTATGGTTGCTTTAATCTAAATAACTCTGTCCAGTGAGCATAAAAGATTCTCAAATGTTCTTTCTTTCTAAACTATGGAATGGATACATTTAAAAAAAAATAAAATTCAAGACCTACAAAGCATAGCCTTCGATTGAATTTATCAGTGGCACAGCCTTTGTTCTGGGATTTGAGTCAAATCCTTTTCATGAGACCGATTGTCTGGTTTTATGACTGAGATTATTTGGTCTGTTCCTGTTTCACTATTTGATTCCATGCTTGCTGATGAGTTTACCAGGAGTGTTATTCAACAGCTATATAAAGCAGGGTCCACACTGGCAATAGCAGACCTCCGTGTGCATGGCAGAGGATACAGATTGACCTCCAGCTGGGCCAGGCTCGTCACATAACTAGGGCAACATTCACAATGGTGTAAAATGATGAATTAACTTTAGTGTTTGAAACTGTGCATTGTCAGACACTTAGTAATAAAAAGACCTAACAGAAAAAGTGGACTAAAGCAAGGTATGGAGAGACCTGCTGGACTCCAGGGACTGAGGAAAACCAGCCTTTAAATGGTGATGGGATCTTTCTTTATTAGTTCCATGATGACAATGCAGTCAATGAAGCCTATTATGATTAAAGCTTTGAGGACGTAACCAAAAGGAATAAAGACCACGAATATTATACACATACATGTATATATACATAGATGTACACATATATACTCATTACACACAGAGAGACACAGAGAGACATACACAGACACATACACAGACACGCAGACACACACAGACACACACAGACATACACAGACACACACAGACACACACAGACACACACAGACACACACAGACACACACAGACACACACAGACACACACAGACACAGACACAGACACAGACACAGACACAGACACAGACACAGACACAGACACAGACACAGACACAGAAAGAGGCACAGACACAGAGAGAGAGGCACACATGGACACTGAAGTTCTGAGCGTGGTAATATTTCTCTATAGCTCTTTGCTATTGTTAGAAGGGTGACAGAGGTCTGTTGTGTTCTGTTCTGTTTTAGTGGTGCTTGTGAGACAGCTGATGTGTGAAAGGCCTGTGGGGATATATTTTTAACTCCATAATCTTGGTAGCTGGAATCATGCCAACTGAAACCATGCTTATGCTGTTATTAAGCTCCATAGCAAAGTATGCACTGAAAGATTCAAGAATCATGAGAAAGTTTGAACTACTGGCTTGCACTCGTCAAGAAGATGAGTGGTAGAAGTTTAAAAACTATTTGACCCTATAGACATGGAGTCCTTATAGCTCTTTTCTTTAAGAAAGCTATATGCTTCTTTATTCCTAGCAGAGCTTATACTTGCTCTTAGATATTCTACCTGTTATATAAGCTCAGCCTGTTAAAAAGCCAAATTTGTTGTCCTCCTCTCGGAAGAGCTTTTTTCGGGGGAGTGGGGGGGGTGAAGGAGGGCTGTGCTCGTCAAAGCTGTGTAAGTTGGAACCTGAGTATTAACTCTAATTTGTTTCTCAAACATTTCTCCATCTACCCATCGACACAGAATCTGTCAATTCTCCCTTTTAATGGGATTTTTTTTTCCCCAGTGAATTCACTTCTTTTCATCATTCTTCGAGACTCAACCCTCCAAGTCTGTGCTGCCTCTCTATAGTGCTGAGCCCGAGCCAGGCCCACTTTAATGGATCTCTCCTTCCATTATTATTTTAGCCATTTGATTTTTCATAATGGAAACAAAAAATGTGTTAAAAATTAATATGTGATACTGTACTACTTAAACCTCTCTACCCGTTTCCTGTTCTTCTTAGTAAGGACTTGCACCATTGTGAAACGAAAGAGCTCCAGCACTCACTGTTCTGGGGTGCCCTCCACCAGTAGGATGCAGGTTAACCTTCACCTCCAGATTTTTGTTCAGAGTTCTTTATGTGCAAAGAAATATTCTCCTTCATTAGCGTTGCTTCCAACCCTTCTCTCAAGGCCCTGAGACATCTTTCTTATTTTTTTTTTTTTTTAGGAAATCATATACATAGCACCTTAAGCTCCCAAAACACCACACTGCACAGTGATTATGGACTTTACTGACAGTGTTTGGCCTTTTTAAACCTCTACAAGGAGAAAAAAATAAGTCATTCTTTTTTTTGTATAATTTCAAGCTATACACCTATTTGTACATATATAATGCTTAATCAACACTTATGGAATGAATTAATAGCTTGAAAATCAAAAAATAAATACATGTACTGACCAAAATGACTTTTCACCCTCTTTCATAACAGATATAACAAAACATTGAAGGTGGGCATCTTAATGGAAATTGCAGGAGTCGAAACAGAAGCATAAAGACAATGGTGGAGATGAATGTTTGGTTGGGAACCCTAAGAGTTCATTTGTTCGGCAGTGCTTATGTGAACAAGGAGGCCTTGACTGTGCCATTTTGTTCTTCACGAGGCTTTATCTAAGCCTTAGATGTTACAGTGGCCATTAGAAATACTCCGTTCAGCAAACCTTTTGAAAACTGTCTCAGAAAGAAAAATATTCATATGAAATTTATTGAATAAAACTTTAGTATAATGAACGCTACAAGTGGAATAAAGGATTTAAAGGCTTGACAGCAAGAGCTCCCTTGCATTGTGTCTATAAATTCTTTTCTATATGATAAAGAATTTCACAAAGAAAGTCCACATTCAATGTAGATTGACTTATGTTGTACCTGTGCTGTGAGTGCCGCAGCCTACCCTTCCCTTGAATGGATTCTGTTTGAACACAAAAGGTGAGGGACGCATGCTTAAGAGGTTCTTTTTTCCTTTGTGCAGAGAAAGGCCACTGATTTGTTTGAGTTAATTTTATATCCAGCTACTTCACTGAAGTTGTTTATCAGGTTTAGCAGTTCTCTGGTGGAATTTGTGGGGTCATTTATATATACTATCATATCATCTGCAAATAGTGATATTTCGACTTCTTCCTTTAATGAATCATGTTTGGACGAAGGGACCTTCATTCTCTTAACTTATACAGAGTGACCTAATGTTCAGAAAAGTAGAACTGCATCCTTGCTGCTTGACATAGTTAGAATATGTGCCCCAAGAGAGGATACATTCTTGACATCAAAGATATTTCAAGAAACTTTAATGAGAGTAGAGATACAGTAAAATCTCTAAATTAAATAATTTTAGCAAAATTCAAATGCCCAAGTACCTTACTATGATGAGATTTTTCCCACACCATCATAATTTTGGGAAGGGTGTTCTGGCTGATTTTGTGTCAACTTGGCACAAGCTGGAGCTATCACAGAGAAAGGAGCTCCAGGTGAGGAAGTGCCTCCATGAGATCCAGCTGTGGGGCATTTTCTCAATTAGTGATCAAGTGAGCAGTGCCATCCATAGGCTGGTGGTCTTGGGTTCTATAAGAAAACAACCTGAGCAAGCCAGTAAGTAAGATCCCCCCACGGCCTCTGCATCAGCTCCTGCTTTCTGACCTGCTTGAGTTCCAGTCCTGACTTTCTTTGGTGATGAACAGCATAGTGGAAGTGTTAAGCTGAATAAACCCTTTCCTCCCCAACTTGCTTCTTGGTCATGATGTCTGTGCAGGAATAGAAACTCTGACTAAGACATGGGGATCACATCTCCAAATTTTCCTTGGCTCAAAATCTACCCAACCAGTAAGTGGAAATTCCAGCTCTCTGTTTTCCAAATGGTACTTCCTGTAAGAACGCCTCCTTAAAGAACACAGAGGTTTATAAAGTCTATAAGGAAGACTTTTAGTATTTTCTCTTTGCTATGGCTTACATGCTTATGTCCTCTCCCAAATCCATGTTGAAACTTAACATTTAATATAATATGTTAAAAAAAGGGGGGGGAGGTGCTTTAGAAGGTGACTGAGTTGTTATCATCCCGTCCTCTCTAATGCAATTAAGGCTTAATAGAGAAAGAACTTCTCACAGCACCCAGCCTTTGGCCTTCCACCTCTATGTGAGGACACAGTGCTCAGAGCTCTGTCTTGGAAGGAACCCAGTCCTTATCCAGTACTAGAGCAGCTGCCTGCTTGATCATAGATTTTTTCACCCTTTTACTACCAGAAATATATTTCTATTATCAATAAATTGTGCAATCGGGAGTATTCTGTTATAGCAGCACAAGCAAACCTGTCACTCCCTCTTGGACCCACCGAGATGATGTTTCTCCAAGTGACTGAAGAACTGTTTACTTGAAACCAACTACCTCAAGCCAAATGGGTGGGATGTAGGCATTGGTGCACTTCTGCATGTTCAAAATGAGTTGGGTAGGTGTTGTTTCAGCAATGAGGCCTTGCTGTCAATTTGTGCAGAGCAACCTATAGAGTCTTTGGCAACAGCCTGGGTTGGTTGGTGGTTCCCACAGGACCCCTCTGTCCAACAACCCAACCAGATGTAACCCATTTCCTATATTGGAAGCTTCATTTGGTCACAAGATGTCCAGATAGGAATCTGTCTTCCCCATTATTTGTTGATACCATTTAGATATTTTTCATATATGTATATATTTTAGGGAGTGTTTCTTGCATTAGGTTATCATATTAACCCTCAAATGGCCCTTAATCTTAGCTGTCTCTCCCTGTACCCTCCTTCACTCCTTTCTCCTATCTCCATCCTTTATCTTCTCTTTATGGCCCCATCTACTCATATCTGTCTCTTCTATTTCACTTTCCTATGGAAATCTGTGTGTTCTCCTTTCCTTTAGTAAAACAGGCTTTCTCTTCCTCTTCTGCTTCAACCTAACTTAAGTGATCTCTTACTCTTCTTGCCTCAGCTTTCTTTTCATTTGGATTCTTTGGTGGATCTTCCAAATGCATAGAACCGACTGTTTTTTTTCCAAACATGGATGACAGTCTATGTCAAGATACACAGGGGAAACATGAAAGCGTTTCTTTATTGCTTGGTTTCTTCAAATCATAGTAGATAGGTTCTAAAAGATGTGGCTTTCTCCATAACCTGATCTCATTGTTAATATCTACTTAAAGTCTGCAGACATATTGCTAGAATTTATATTAATAAATTTTTACGATTTTCACGATTCCATTAGATTAAATAAATTAGTCTACTGCAAAAAATTATTGAGGCAGCCCTACCTACCTCTATCTCTATATTTTCCTAAATTTTCCCAGAATTTAAACTTAACTATTTCCCAAAGCTGTTTAGTTTTTTCATTGTTACCAGAGCTATAACTTTTCTTATTTTTCCAATCTGACTCTCCACACATCCATTTCTCTCTAAGAACCAACTTTTGCTGTATGCATATGTTTATTATTTCATTTTATTTTTACCTACAGGCCATTCTTTTTTTGGGACTTTCGGAGCCCGGTTTTGTTTTGGCTAATCTCCTACTCCTTGATTTGTGTGCCAGAATACCAGCTTCAGGCTAACCCATCTGTGTTCTATCTCTGCATCCAGTAACTGCTCCATGGCCAAGTATCCTCAGCCAGGCAAACATAGCCAATAAAAGTCAGTTCTTTTGTGTTGCCCTTCTGTGGCATTAAACAATTTTGCTGGATCTCTCTTCTTTTAAGACAAAGTAATAACAAATGTAAGCCTGAAATTGCTAGGAGGGAAGGTAATTGATTGTCCTGTGATATTATTTGAGTCCTAAATCGAGTCTTGTCAGAAACCAATGGCCTTTGAACATCTCATGCATTTCAAATAAGATTTGAGCCCTATCTCTTTTCTATGAACTTGTCTGGGTCAGGTATTCCATCGCTTGTCACAGTTGGTATCTACAATGACAACTGTCTCTACAAACAATAGCTATCACTACATTCCTGAATATGTCTCTGTCCTGACACATGTAATGTATTCAATGACTCTTCTCAAAATAAATTCATTTTTTCTTCTTATGTTCCTTACCAGTTAGGAGTCAGATATAAATGTTATATCCTTTGAATTTCTTTTTCTTTGTCTCTACTTCCATATCTATATTTTTGCCTGGATTTGAGTAACTATCAACTCTTGGTGCTTGTTTCTCAAGGATTAGCTTAACCTAAACTACATAAGCACAAGAATATATGTTTTTAAATTTTCAAAAATCATTCTTGATTTATGACATCATTGATATATTCATACCTTATGATAGTACATGTGCTTGGGAGTTTGATAGCCCTACTCTACTATTTGATATTCATAAGTCTCCCAATTCCTCTTTGTAAGTGGAAGAAACTGTACTTCAGAATGTATAGAGAAGCAGATATTAGTATAGAATCAGTCTAATTGCTGGTACTGAAGAAGAACTCAATAATTGGTTATTGTATTATCTTACCATAGAGAAACTTTTCTTCATATTTTAGATGCAAAATTTTATATTGTACACTTTCATTTTATGAATAATGGAGGCTTTAAAAAGAAAATGGGTATTTTAATTATGAAGTATTATTTTTAAAAAGACAAATATGGCCTATGTCAATTGCTTCATATTTATCCATTCTGGGTCATTTTGACATGAAAGCTGATTGGTATGCTTATATATACAAATTGATTTTCAGGTTCTAATAAATTTGTAGAACTTCAGAATCAAAGTGTGTTAGCAAACTATAAATAACCCAAACTGAAATCAAATTATACGGATCTGTATACAGCCAATTCTTATAAAAATTCCTAGAAAGTTTATGGCATCAAAGACAACCTTTGCCTCTTTTCCTCCCATCTCAGCCCCTCCCTTTTCCTTCCTTCCTGCTGAAGATTTGACAAATCATTCTTAGAACATAGAAGACAGAGTCAACGTCAGCTAAGCCACTTATAAATGAATGTAAGAAATAGCAAGCAGTTTACAAAAATGCTAAAAAAGACTTTGCCGGCCAGATCCCAATGAAAGTTGACTCTCAGAAATAATTACCCACTGGCAAATTTACTACTGCCTTTGACATAAAGTATGTCTTCTATTGTCTGATTGGAAGACCTAATAGACACTCTACCTGTTGCTAAATAGACATTGTCATGGCAGATATGGAGTTAGTGGTATTTTATCATATCCATATCCAGGTAGAAGTAAAAGATTAATGAAAAAAATTCCAAAGCAGATAATGCTTTTCATAAATATTCTATTAATTTTCAACATATATGTGAGGAGCCGCCCTCACATTTGCCATTATAAGATGGCGCTGACAGCTGTGTTCTAAGTGGTAAACATAATCTGCACACGTGCAGGGGCAGTTTTCCCGCCATGTGTTCTACCTTTCCCGTGATGACAACTGGGCCGATGGGCTGCAGCCAATCAGGGAGTAATACGTCCTAGGCGGAGGATAATTCTCCTTAAAAGGGACGGGGTTTTGCCATTCTTTTTCTCTCTCTTGCTTTCTTGTTCTTGTTCTTTTTCTTGCTCTCTCTTGCTCTTGCTCTTGCTCTTGCTCTCTTGCACTCTTGCTCTCTTGCACTCTTGCGCTCTTGCTCTCTGGCTCCTGAAGATGTAAGCAATAAAGCTTTTGCCGCAGAAGATTCCGGTTTGTTGCGTCTTTCCTGGCCGGTCGCGAACGCGTGTAAGACATATATATTTAGTGTGTGTGTGTGTGTGTGTGTGTGTGTGTGTGTGTGGATGGATGGATACATGCACGAAATGAGGAGGTTAGGCAATAACATATGAGAGTTGGTTTTCTCCTTCACTACACAGGTTCCAGAGGTTGAACTTAGGTACTCAGGCTTGGCAGCAAATAACTTTGTCTGCTGAGCCATCTTGCCTGCCCATAAAACTATTCTAAAAGAGAATGTAAACATTTATTGTTGAGAGAAACACATTTTTTTTAAACTTATCAACCTCTTAGCATGTGCGACTAGACTATTTATTCAGCTTTTATATCATGCTCCTGCAATGTCTTTATTTGAGAACTGGATTCCTACCAATAATTATAAGAAATATATTTGTACTGGGCATATGTTCATTATACAAGTAATTATATGGGGAAATGGTGGCAGAGACTAGGGAAAGGACTGAAATGCTCTGTCAGGAGGAGATCTATAGCCATTCACAGGACACCTTTGTAAACCACACAAAAACCAAGGGAAATGAAATAGAGGAAAGGTTTAGGATTTGAGCGATCAATAATCAACTTGCAGTATAAAAACACCAAGGCCGACTAAAATCAAAGCTAAATGCAATGTTCCACGAGACCAACTGTGAGGATGATTTAGGAAATTGTGCAAATTGCAGTGTGTACCCTTCATTTATCTGCACTACTATTTGTATAACATTCCAAGACCAGATTACATTTCTTCTCACTTTGGGCTTGTGGACGTCTAGACTGTCAAATAAGCACTGGCTCCAAAACCCCAAATTTTAGCTTTTCAGGCTAAATGCACGGCCCTCACTGTCAGGCATCCGTGAGAGTCCCTGTGATTTTTGAATCTTCCTTTATCTCGGTGATTAAATGCCCTTTTAAAAAAAGTATATATGAAATATATGTGGTCTTTGTTTCAGGTGAGTCAATATAATCCTCCATATTCAATCATCTCAATCAATATTTATATTAAATGTGTCCAAATTACAAGGGATTAGCAAGTAAAGGAAATAGGAAGCTTAAGGAAAATTAACTTGGAACGCCCAGAATGTTTCTTGTTTCTCTATTTTTACTTTGGATCATATTACAGAAATCAGAGTCAGAATGACATAAATGTTAGAATCTAGATAACTTTCGTTATATTTGACCTCAAATCCTTTAATCTACTAAAAACAAATTTATGTCAATTTCTTAAAAACTCAGACGATGCAAAAAATAAATTCCTCAGGAATCTAAAAGTATATATATTTGGGAATGGAAGGAGTCTCCAGACTTCACCATGTTCCTGTCCTGGGCTTTTCTTTGACACCCTAGGCTGACATTTCCTTCCTCTTTCTCTCTCATGAATTTCTTTCCAATGCAGACCTTCATGGCAGCTTTGTTTCAGGAAGTTATTCAGAGGGCCAAAAGCAGACAAACCTACAGACAAAACAGACAACCTACTTCCTGGGCCATTATATTCCTTTTAAAAATGAAATTGAATGTGTGTTGTATACGTGTGTGTGTGTGTGTGTGTGTGTGTGTGTGTGTGTGTGTGTGTGAATGAGAGAGACAGAGAGAGACCGAGAGAGAGAGAGAGAGAGAGAGAGAGAGAGAGAGAGAGAGAGAGAGAGACTGCATGTATGTAAAAGTTAATATGCATCTTCTAGAAGTTAGGCACCTCTTTTCTTCCTAGGTTTTGGGGATCAAACTCAGGTTGTATGAATTGCATAACAAATATGTGTTCTATTTGATCCATCTCTAACAGAAAACTTTGAGTCAATTTTTTTTTCACTGTGGGAGTCAGATGCATCAACATGTAAAATGTACTTATTCCGCATTCAGGATGTGGTGGCACATGTCTGTAATCCCAGCTTTCAGGAGGCAGAAGCAGAAAGATGATGGGTTCAAACCAGTGGGAACACACAAGACCTTGTCTCAGGGAAACAAGGGCTTCAGTATATCTTAGTGGTGGAGTGCTGGCTCAGCATGCCTGCAGCCTATGTCCTGCCTACAGCACTAGATAATAAAATGTATCTATGGGATATTAAATCCTATCTGGTGTCCAGATTTGAGAGAATCAACTGTTATGTACCAAAAGACTCTCCAAATATGCTTGCTCTCTCCATCATCAACACCTCCAACAATTTTACTGACAGCAGTCATTTTGGTCCTAGAGTAAACAGAGAGAATGTTGCTCCTTGAACAGAATAGTAAATGACAGATAGAGTCAGAAAGCTATGAGCCAGACACACTCGCCTCCCACTCTACCATGATTCACATTCCACACATATTTATTGTAAAATATGTTTCTGCATATTTTCATTCATGTTATGAAACCACATATTAAAACAGTAACACTTTGGTTAATTCAGGAATCCCCAAAGCCCACCAGAAGAGTTGATTTCATTTGGGGCTCTTAAATAATTTCTTTTTTAAATTAGGATTTCAAAACAGACTAGGTCAGCACCAAGTAGAGAAAGAAAGGGTTACTGCTGATCTGTGGCCCTCTATTGTCATATTAAGGAGTAATCACAGGATAATTTGGTTACATGCATGTGTGAAGATAAGAAATACAGATATATTATAACGACCTGTGCCCAAGAGCTAGAGAAAATTCAAGCTAGGACCTGATATTTGTTGGTATCAGTAATAAAATTTTCAATGATATTTGTTCGAACAATCTGTCCAAATTCAGATAGAAGATGGTTTTACTTTTTCTTGTTTTCACTAGAGGAAATATGTTAAAAATAGGAGGAAAGGGTAGAAACGTAAGATGCTCATTATTCTTTCAAGCTAAACACAACCAAATCCCATATTCCCATTAATTCTAGAGTGCTTTAAATTCATATTTGCATTTTATTTATGGTGTTATGCTTGGTTTTCCCTTTCTATAACATAATAACATTTCATGTTATTTATGTTTTTCATCAGTTTTTATGGCTCCATAATACTGTGTTTACTTGAGATATTACAAATTGCTTAACTATTCTCCTACTATCAATCACTTAGATTGCTCATAGATTTTTACCATCAGACAAAAATGACACAGATATCTTTGCATGAACACAGTGTTTCAGATTAGGATTAGTCCTTACAGTTGATTACAAAATGAGAACTAATTGATTCAAAAGTGTGACCATTTGATAGCTCTTGAGTTCTATAAGCAAACAAGTTACAAAAGCAAATGAACAACAAAAAGTCAATATAACTCTTAGAGTCAGTGTTCTATTGCTGTGCAGACACATGATCAAAGCAACTCTTTCTTTTTAATTAATCATTTTATTTTTTTTACAGTTCAAATGATATAACCCTACCCAATTACCCCTCCACAAACCCTCTATCTCATCCCCCCTCTCTCCCCTCCCCTTTGCCTCTATGAGGGTGGTTCTCCACCCACTCTCCCACTCCAGCCTCACTGCTCTAGCATCCCCCTACTCTGGGACAGCAAACCTCCATAGGACTTAGGGCCTCCTCTCCCATTGATGCCAGATAAGGCCATCCTCTGCTACATGTATAGCTGGAGTCATGGATCCCTCCATGTATACTCTTTGGTTGGTAGTTTAGTCTCTCAGAGCTCTGGGTGGTCCCATTACTTGATACTGTGCTTCCTATGGGGTTGCTAACTTCTCCAGCTCCTTCAGTCCCTTTCCTAGTTCTTCCATTGGGGTCCCTGGGTTCAGTCCAATGTTTGGCTTTGAGTATCTGTTTCTGTATTTGACGAAGGCAATTCTTACAGAAGAAAATATTTAATTGGGAGCTTGCTTACAGTTTCAAAGGTGTAGCCGATTATCATCTTGGTGGAAAGCATTGCAGAAACATGGTGGTACAGGAGTTGATGAGAGTTACATCCTGGTCCACAAATAGAGATAGATAAGCAGACAGCCAGATAGGCAGACAGCCAGATAGACAGCCTTAAGAGAGAGATTAGGTGAAATGAATCAGGCATAAGGAAAAAAAGCTACATTGTCTCAAATATATCTGGATCTCATAGAAGTTGATAGTAAGTAGTAGATATCAAAGACTGTGCAGAGCAGGGTCAGGGAAAGATATAACAAAGGTGATTAATGGGTATGTATAGTTACTTTTCCCATTGCTGTGATAAAATGCCTAGCAAGAAGCAGCTTGCTGGAGCCTGTTTTGTCTCACAGTTTGAGGATACAATTCATCCCTTCAGGGAAGCAAGATACAGCCACAGTTGGGAGGGAGAATCCTGTGGATGCGGCCAATCATCTACCTTGCTCCTATTTTCTCAGTCTAAGACTCCTCTAATGGACCCTCTTAGCTGTACCTAGAAATACATTTTCATAGAGATTCTAAATTCCATCAAGTTTGATAATCGATGTTAGCTATCACACTCATAGTTAAAAATGAGCACAGAGTTCTCCTGTGTTACTGTTGCAGAAGCTGACTATACATAAGGTACTGTATATTTAAGAAAGCTGAACAAAAGGATTTAGAAAGTTTCGACTACAATAATTGTAAAATTTTCTGCATTTTTAAAACTATGCAATGTGCATGTTATTGATATATCATAAGCCCATTAATATATTTAATGACATTTTTTAATTTCTGCTAAAAACCAAAATAATTTTTAGAATGAGTTAGTCAATTCTCTTCCCCTTCAACCTGACTAATGTCTACCTTCTACTACTACCTCACCTTTGTGAGTCCTGAGATCTACAATTAAGCTATCAAAACTCCCATAGTCTGGCTACATTTCACCCAGAGGCATTAGAGAAATGACTGAGTAACGAGTCTAAGTTTATAACAACGGCTCATTCATCACAGTTGCAGCTCTCCACTTAGATTCTTAAATCATAAGGGAATGTTCCTGCTCCAGAGTCTAAGCATCACATATATCATATGCTCTTATGTGTAAAACGTGCCATTATCTCTACTCTTACTTTATCGCATCTAAGCAATTATTATAGAGGAATTTGGGCATTCTTTCAAAGATGAGCTTCCTTATTACATTGTGGTTATAAAATGTAATCAGTTAGCAGAAGCCTACTGTCATCTGACCATTTAAATGTGATGCCTGGGGCTTTTAGCCTTGCTGATTGGCATCTTCTGACTCTTTTATAAGTACAGTGTGCCATAGAGACTGTCTTGATAATTACTCAGGACCATATCCCAATTCTACAAACAGACTAATACATAAAACTTCAGTGACATAGTAGGGAAGTTTTGACCCCTCAACATTAGGATTAAAATTGTTAGAAAAGATGACCTGCGTGTTCAGCTCCAGGGTAGAGAACATCGAAAGTGACAAGTGCTAAGTCTGACCTTCCATGTGGACTTGTGTTTCTAGTCCAAGAACAGAATCATAGCATACTATCAATAACAAACCTGCAACACCTGGAACATAACCTCATGAATCAAGATCTCTAGGGCCAAAGCTTGCCAGTTTGCATTTAAAAATTCTTCAAGTGTCATAGCCACAGGTGTACACTATGGTAAGGCAAGGTCATGTAAAAACTGTTGCTTTGAACTCATAAAGAATATATAGAGTAAAACACTGCTTTAAACTTACATTAACATCTTTCAGTAACTCCCTTTTCATGTAATATCTCTGGGGTAATTTTCTAAAGAACTTTTTGTTTAAGAGGGTATAAAAAGGCCAGAGGAAAAAATAAAATTGTTGATTGAATGGCTGATTTGGCTTGGGAAGCTCTGCCCCACTCATCCACCCACCCACCCACCCATCCATCCATCCATCCATCCATCCAAATGTATATGTCTGTTTGTCAATTGTGTATAGGTATATGTGTATGCATGTAAACATGCATGAATATTTTAGGAGTGTATGAGTAGGATGGGTGGGCCCTATAAAAATGTAGATGTGTTAATGTGGCATTGATAGGGTGAATGAAAGCATAAATGTATGTATAAATGTATATGTGTCTATGCATATTTGCCTGTATGCAGCATCTTAATTCCTTTCCTTTCCTTCCTCTCTAATTCATAAAGAATTAACGAGGCCATCCAGAGAGGCTTCTGGCTACCTGGACAGAGAAGGGAGCAATAGCAATACATGTTTTACTTAATTCCCTACTGCTAAGTCATATCTGCTAATCACCCAAGCCAGCGGTTTCTTATCATAGAATAAGCACGGAAGTTTTTAGGATTTATAAAGAAGTTATCAGCAAGCATTCAGTATAGTTAGAGAGCTAGAAGGCCAGAGACCATCAGTCTTTAAAGCTACCTCTATGTCCAACGTTGTGTCCTGCTTCAAACAATTCCAGGCTAGGCTGGCTCCTGGTAGGTTTTGTGTATCAGAAGGAGATCATTCCATCTTCTGGGATTTCTAATTATAAGCAAGTCCAAGTCCAAAGTTGCTAAGAGACGTTTGGAAGAGAGAGTTCAATGTCTGTATGAGACTGAGGCCATCGAGGAGGAAGGTAAGAAAAATAAAACCACAGTATTTTTTTCCTTCTTGTCTTAAATTGGTGTGGATTGGGTTTTTGACACATGGAACCAAACTCAGACTAAATATACACTGTCATAAAGATGCATGGTGCTCATAGGTGGTGTCAGATGTCAGTGTTTCTGAATTCCCATGCTTCAGAACTAGCTGAGAAGATATTGGTGATTGGCTGGTTTCTATGAAAATACCTTTGGTTACCATGGTGATGAGAGGGCACAGATACTAGATGAGAGTTTTAAAACATTTTTCATGTAAAATATGACCAAGGTAGAGACCATATTTAACCCAGCTCTGAGAATGCTGCTCTTACATAAACCACCGAAACTTTTAGAGAGACACAGGCCTTAGGTCCTCTATGTTCTTCAAGGAATTCAGAGGGGCAGTGCTACTTAAAGGGGGAGTTAAATGTTGATATTACCCCAAATCTAGAAATCCAGTGCACTTTATTTCAGACCCTCATCACACATTTATTACAACACACATAGACTTCCTAGCCATAACAAGAAATGATAAATAAGCAATATGGTTAGTCTTGGTTGGGCCTGGTGTTACATACCTGTAATCGCAGCACTCCAGAGCTCCCCCCCCCCCCCAAAATAAAAGGGATTCAGAGTGCAAGACTCACCTATGGTATGTAGCAAAACCCTGCCTCAAACAGTAATGACAACAACAAAAAGACTACTGAGTTTAATTTTCTCAAAGCCAGTGGCAGAACAAATGTTACAGATCAAAAGAAAAATTCAAACTTCTTGGTAGTTTTCTAAGGATTCACAATAATAACCTTTGAACTGAAAACCAAGTATCATATGTACAACTGGATTTTGATAGAGCTTAGCGGTTGCTAACCCTGTACCAATCCAGCAGGTCCTCTTTTCTGTCAGGTCATACTTAAGGCGTGCTGGTTCTTTGTGATCTTCTATGCACATCATGGCTGGAAACTCTTAATGATCAACTCTAAAATGCCATATATTTAGGGAAAAAAATCTTATAAGGTTAACATTTGGGGTACATTTTAACATTGACCCCTTCAATGGTGTTTTTAAAGTACCACCTCCCCCCACCCCCACCCCCCGTGGATTGAATGAGAATGACCCATAGGCTCATATATTTGAATACTTGGTCAGCAGGTAGTGGAATTGCTTGGGAAGGATTGAGAGGTGTGGCCTTGTTGGAGGAATTGTGTCAGTGAGGATAGGCTTTGAAGTTTCTAAATTCTACTCCATTCCCAGTTAGCTCTCTCTGCCTTTTATGGGTCGGGGGTCCCAAGGCCTGCAGGGAGGCCAGGAACCATCTGGTTCTCTGCACTTGGGCACCCAGGTGTCACTGGAAGCTGAGGAAGAGCTGAGAATGGAGTGGGGGCCTGCAGGCTGGATCTAGCTCAGGGCCAGGGAACAGGAGAGGGGAGAGCTCTGGCTGGATCCAGCAAGGAGAGTCTTTGGCTTGTCAGTAGCAGGCTTAGCTTGGTGGCAGCCAGGTGTGCTGAGAAGCCTTCTATGAGAGATTAGATGACATCTTGTTAGTCTTCATTGCTCCCCATGGCAGACCCCAACAGAAAAGAGACAGTCCATGGTTTTAAGGCATGGTTTTATTGTCATGGTAGAAAGTGGATAAGTAAAACCGTACCCCACTTCTCAGGGTGGACCTGAGGTTAAATACCTTTTGCAGGGAGGAGTGTCTGGTAAGGAGAGTTTATTGGCTAAGTCCTCCAGGCCTTTAGGTACCTCATTAAGATGGAGATCTGTCTTGAGTCTTTGTGACCTGCAAGTCCTTGGAAGGGTTTGGGGTTTTGACCTTATGTCACTGATAGTCACAAATCTATGGAAGGCTGCAGCCTCATGCCAGGAGCCTGGTTCCATGGGAGTGGGGCAAAATGCCTTCTGTCCCTTCAGGGTCACCGGGGTTTCTAGCCTTAGCTCAACAAGAACCAGGCTGCCTTTCACAGTTCTACACTGCCTTGCTGTTGTTTCTCCAGATATGAGCTCCTAGCTACTGCTCCAGCTCCATGCCTGCCTGCCTACTGCCCTGCTGCTTGCAATTATGGTCAGCGACTCTAACCTTCTACAAATCCCAAATAAACTCTTTCTCTTTTAAGTTGCCTTAGGCAAAGTATTTTATCACAGGGATAGAAAATGCTTTGTACTTTACAATATATCAATTATACTGGGATTCAGGGGCAGAGTCTTGCTCTCATTCTGCCACAAGATAGGCATGGAAGAGTTACTTTACCTTTGTGAGATGGTTCTTTTGTATATACTGTGTAGAAAATGGACAATAAGAGCTGCTTCTTATTTTCAATTCTAAGTCCAGGTTTACATGTACCATAAATGACATTTGCAAACAGGTACATGGAGACTCCTTACCTCTATCACACGCTTTCTGTGGGAAGTTTGTATCATATCGCCAAATGAGAGCATAAAGACACAGGCAGCATCTCCCATGCCAGTCCCAGAGCTTCCTAACGGGTTGGTCAGGACTTTCTCTGGGTCTGCATGAAGTTTGCCATCTCCCGCTGCTCAGTGATATTTCCTCCGATATCTCTTCATAGGCAGTCACTCTTTTTAAATATCTACCATCTCAAACACCATCTTACCATCTGCTTTCAGGGACCCGAGACTTGTGCATACGGAATTCATTTAGAAATAATAAATTCATCTATTCATCTCTCTTGTACCACACATAAAGATATAGAAACTAGTGCACATTTCAATATTAATAATTGTTATTTCTGGGTAATAGGGATTTCTTCAAATTTTGTCAAGAGCGTGGGAGGAGTCTCCCTGTTAGAATGGCTGCCTGACATCCCCCCAGGCCCTAGATTCAACTCCAAGAATTGCCAAACAAACCGAAGATATTTCCTGAAGTTTTCTGTTTTGAAACATTTTCAACATTTCAAAAATGCCTAGCAAGTATATACATTTTAGTCAAAAATCCCAATAACAAGAAAAACAAGCAAATAATGATACTTTTACAGAGGCAGGAGGATAACAAGGGACAACAATATCATAAGAGTGTCATTTTAGATACATTATTTACTTTAATTCATTTGTATGGGTGTTTAGGTTGCATATATTTAATTATGTACATCATGTGTGTCCCTGGTACATGAAGAGGACATGAGATGTGATGGGACTGGCGCTACACATGGTTGTAAGCCACCATGAGAATCCAACCTGGGTCCTCTGCAAGATCAACCAGTGTTCTTTAAGTGCTGAGTCAACTCTCCAGCCGCACCATGTATTTTCTTCCAAACTGTAACAGTAACTAGAAGTTTTATAAGGCTGCCATGAATTGTTTCAAGTTTGGAAAAGGACAAATTTGTTTCTCTCTACTCACAAAACAAAGTTTTCCCAGGCTTTGAGAGGGCTTGAATTAGCATCTCAGCACATCCCTGCCTACATATTTCCATTATTTTGAAGTGGTATGCTTTGCACCAGGCTATACTTATTCCCTTGTTTTGTGGGTAATATTTAATGAAAATAGATATGTTTGTTATATAAGAGTATATGAATGCCGTACTCAGATGCAGACAGATTTGGTTAATGGAGAGGGGACCTAAGCCATGATCAAAATGTCACAACATCCTAATGAAATCCTGGCATATTGCACTGGACTTCCATGACAGCAGGACCCATGTCTAGTATGTTAACTTTTGCATATTATTTGCAAAGCCAAATATTGTGATAAGCAAATAAAATCCTTTGGGCAAATCCCAGTAAGAATTAAAAATGTCTCATCAGTTCCCTCTTATTTTCTGCCCATGGTCCCTTTGTTTCACAGGGAAATGTGTTTATTTTCCAGGGATAATTGTAGTAGCCGTAGTGAGAACAGCTCCATAGGCTCACATGTTTGAACACTTGATCCTCAGTTGGTGGTGCTGTGTGGGTAGGTTTAGGAGGAGTGGCCTTGCTAGAAGGAGTATGTCATCATTGGGGGAGGGCTTGCCGGTTTCGAAGCTGTGTTCTCTTTTCCAGTTCACTCTCTCTGACTTGTGGATTTCCGTTTAAGATGAGATCTCTCAGCTTCTCTCTCCAGCTGCCACGTCTCCCTGCTGTGGTGGATTCTTTCTTATTCCTCCGGAACAGTAACCCCTCCTCATGTAAGTCACTTTGGTCACAGATCTTTATCCCAGCAATAGAAAATGTGTAACCAGCGAGGAGGTGATGTGTAAATGCACGCCTTTAATCCCAGTACTCGGGAGGCAGAGGCCAGCCTGGTCTACAAAGTGAGTTCCAGGACAGCAAGGGCTATAAAGAGAAACCCTGTCTCGAAAAACAAAACCAACCAACAAACAAAAAATGTGTAACCAATACAAGTACAATGCAGGACTTTAATAACAGTTCAAGCAAACAACATCCAAATAGGTTTTCCTTTCCTTCTTCATAGGCGCGATGATTAATGTGATCCTTTTGTCTCCTCTCTTTACACAAAAGCTTAAGAGTCAAATAAAGAAAAAAATCTCTTATAATGAAAACATTGGTCTAATAAAACAAGAAGAAAAAAAAGAAATGTTTGTCCTAAATAACATTTCCAAGATGGCCCATTCCCACCGCAACTAAAGAATGTAAATCATTTTTCAGGTTCATTTTTATGGGGTGTTATTTTAACTTAAAAACAGACCCAGAAAGAGAGAGAAGATGAAATTGAATCTCACTAATTGAAATGGATGGGCCCAGAGCAAGCATCCATAGTCACAAACATGGTCAGTGTCTGTTCTCCCAAAGGCGCCATTTGTTAATGTCCCCGCGTAGCCGTGGTTACGCGGCTGCAGCATGTATGGAATGGCTTCTCTTCCTTACAAGTCAGCGCAGAGATGTGCCTGTGGGAAGAATAACAATAGCCTCCAGAGCTCTGGAGTGTATTTGAGATTTCAATTAAAAGTCCCTACCCACAGGTGGACTCCTTCCAAGTGCTGCCCTTTGGGGTCCTCACTCCTCCATGAGCCAGGAAAAAAAAAAAAAAAAAAAAAAAGGCCAGCCATCTATGGGGCTTTGTTTGCTGGGTGTGCTGTGAGACAATAGAATAATGAACAGCGAAGTCAGCTGGTGCCAGAGCTCTGTCCCAGGGCCTGGCATCTGGGAATCCGGTCTATTTACTCAGAGCAGCTGGGCAAGTTTGGAAAGACATTCCAGTTCGAAGATCCATTAACCCCTGCTAGGAGCCGCCTTTTAACGTGGACTTTTTTTTTTTTTTTTTTTTTTTTTAAACAGGATAAATAAGTGTTGGGTCCTACTGAGCTTGCACCCAGACAGTGGTAATGATTAACTTACACGGAGTAATCTTCAAGATCTCATACGCTCTCGGGCTTCGAAGCTCATATTTTGAGAGATGTTGGCAATGATGTGGTTGGAATGGTTTTTAATGCGGTGCTTTGTCCTGTGGAGTACTTGGAGACACTTAAATCAAGCCCTTTGTTTCCCAGTGCTCTGATAGAAGGGAATGGGCAGTTTTGTGGTTACTTTACCCTATAATAAGAAGACCGTATCTCCCGGACTGTTGCACAAACCCTTACCAAGTACATGCTTTGCCAAGCACGTAATTAATTAGGCATATCTGAACGAGAAGTTAGAGTCCCTGCTATCATAATGTCGCACATGCACCTGAAATCTTATTTCTAATTATAAGCCACACATGTGTGGAAAATAGGAAATGAGGCTCTGAAAATCTTTCCTGAACTGCACAATTTACTATTCTAGGGGTTTTTTTCTTCCATTATTCCAGTCAAAGCAGAGGATTGTTATAAGAAGCGAACTTATCTTCATCTCTGCCAGAGTCTCATCTCTCTCCTTTACATTTGAAATATCCTTATCCCATCTTTAAAATTTCAGAATCTCATTGTCTGTCAAACTCCCATTAAAAACTCCTTACTCTCTCTGTGCCATCCCAGCCAATGGGCAAAAATGTTCTTTCTTCCTGTGATACCTTTAGAAACTCGCTTTGCTATATCATAGGTAACTTATCCTTATCTGTGTGTGGTCCTTCACCTCTCCTTCTTTTCCTCAAACATCTCTAAAATCTCACATGTTCATGATCAAGCTCTAAGGTTGTTCTGATTTTGTTGACTAGAGTCTTTACACATCACTCGAGATTTTACACTAACTAGTCATGTTTTAGTTAGATTAGACATTCAGGGGCCGTGTTTGAGCAGAAATTGAGCCCCCCACCCATGTGTTCTTTATGGTTATCAGACATAAGGAAGGGAAGGCCCATGTTTGACAGCTTAGAAGTTAGTTCAGGAAGAGTAGATTTCTACTAGAAATGGTGGTTCTCTTGGAAAACAAGAGGAGCAAGAAGCCCAAGAGACAAAACATGATTGACAGGTACCAGGCACTGATGCATTCACGTGGGAACCACTATTGTAAAGATTCAAGAATTACAGAGGGAGCAGCCCTTTCCCAGTTCTCTGAAAGCTGAGGCAGGTGGATCTTTGTAAGTTTAAGGCCAGCTTTATCTACGTAATGCTACCCTATGTAAAAAACAAAAAACAAAAAACAAAACAAAACCAAAAAAAAAAAAAAAAAAAACGTCAAAAACGAAAGAAACAAAAAGTATGCAAGAAAGCTGCAGCTATTGCTGAGGCTGGCATTTGAAATGGTATGGAAATGAAATGGACTGGGCCTTGGTATTATAAACCCAGGATTCCAGGTCTCAGGAAGGCTGTGATGAGATTATAGGTGTATACAGTAAAGCCCTGTCTCCAGAACGAACGGAAAAAAAGAGAGGAAAGGAGGACAGAGGAGGGAGAGGAGAAGATGGGGGTAGAATAGGGAAAGAGAAGGACATTGAGCTAGTTTGGCACTCACACTCGCCAAACCCCTAACTGACAGCCCTCCTGCCTCAGCTTCACAATTACAATGTCATTAGGCTGTGTCGCTATGGTCACCTCAACATTATAGTCCTTATCCCAATCAACTTCAAACTAGGCAGGACTTCTAAATTGATTTTTATCTCATGTTTGAGAAAATTGGTATCCATGCTTTAACCAAGATGCTCAGTTCTCCTCAGCTTATAAACAGGTGGTCTTGGATCCAAGTTTATGTCTTCCCACCCAGTCTTTATTATAAGTGTTGGGGATTTATTTTTGTCAGTACAGCAAGAAGGAGACTTAGTGTTAGGACTTTGAGTTGACCCTCGACACTGAGCATATGTGTGCCTGGGTGACCCACAGTTGAAGGGAAAGGAACAAAAGAAAGATGGTCACTACCCTGATTTCTTCAGTCTCCAGGCAATACTTCTAATAAATCAAAAGCCAGGGGGCAGCAAGCCAGAGAGACTGAGAAATGTATCTGGCAGGGTTTTCTGTCTTTCTTACCTAAAATACAGTCCAAAGCAATGAACCTGTAGAGCCTCTTGATCAATAATCTCTTCCATGTGCCACTCAGCTTTGAGCTAGTGGTTTAATTTACAAATATATTATCCTCAATGAGAAGTCTGATGAACTGCAACATCCTTACCCGTGGGCCACTTTTGAGCTCTCTGTGAGATAGACTTTTCCCCCTAAAATAATGCATATAATGATGTACATTTCTCTTTGCTGCATTTTTGCTTTCTAGGTAATTTTATTATTGTCTTGGTTACCATTTCCTGTGTGTATCTTCTTGTCCTGGAATCACTCCACAGTATGATAGTACATCTAGGTCTGTCTTATCTTGAGCAGATCTTATAGAACTGCATTCCCATTTCCCTATGAAACTCCATTTGATATATATATATATATATATATATATATATATATATATATATTAATAAACTGATTTATAGAGAAATGTAAGTACTTAAGGGTGACATCTAGTCTTCCAGACAAGCTTCAGTGAACTCATGCTTGTGCAGTGTCTTCTGCTTTGAATAGCTTCAAAGTCAAAGTGATGACACTTCCCCCATAAAGCTAACTTACAAAGGTCAACAGCATTTTGACCTGATCTCTTGCAGTGGTTGCTATGTAGACGCTCTTATTCTTTGAGGACACTCAAGGTATTTCATAGCCCATGTTGGAGTTCTGACCCATTGCCAACAGCCATCAGCTTTCTAATGTTGAGAATAAACTCGACAAGATGTAAGCAGCCCAAGTCAAGCATCTATGGCAGGATTAATGGTGCTAAAGTGAAACTTGATAGCAACCAGGAGAAATCACAATGCTGCCTGAGACTTTGCCTACAATGGCTAACTTCTGACTCCGTGGCTGTTCTAACGTTTTTCAGAAGGGACTTTGTGAGGTTGATGCTCAGCAATGATGATATCCTTGATCTCCTAGAATTCTGATATTATGCAATAAATTTATTCAAAAACATCACAGAGAGAGAGAGAGAAAAAAGAGAGAGAGAGAGAGAGAGAGAGAGAGAGAGAGAGAGAGAGAGAGAGAGAGGTATAGCTCTGGCATAGGACTTTGCTATGTAGTACAGGCTGGGCTGGATTTCACATCGAATCCCTCTAACTTAGAGATGTCCCATCTCAGCGTCACAACCACTTGGACTGCAGGCACAAGCCACCACAACCAGTCCAACGATAAATTCCTTCTCCCAATACACTTGACAAGTGACACACAGGGACACATTTATTTTAATTCCTTTTTATTTTAATTCATTTTTATTCTTATCAATTTTCTTTCACATTTTAGGAAGTTGATATTGTGTTCAGCCAAGATGTCCACGTTTCCCCAGTATGTTAAAGCAGATCCTGAATCCAAACCCAGGTTTTCTAGGCAACCCTATTGTAATGGCTGAGGATGTTGTTTATTGATATAGAAGTCAAGTTAGAGATGTGAGGTGAGGTGTTTCCTTTGCTCCTCAGCACTGAGCATGTATCTGCCTAGATGATGGATGTGCACTAACATGTCAAAGATCCAGCGGGACAATGTGACAGACAGCTGTGGAGCTGAACTACCTCATATATCTAAGAGGAGTGAGCTGTGTCCATTACAAGCAGAACACTGCACACCACTGCTCTTGTTCATTCCCCTGTCTGCTAATACTTTCCAGATCTTTAATCTAAGCATCTTGAGAAATCTAGCTGTAGTTTTTTTGGGTTTTTTTTTTTAACTTTCCCAGGATTTACTCCAGATCATAGACACATGTGCTCAGAACATCCTGATTCTCTGTTACAATGTGTTTCTCATTTGTGATTTCACTGAAAAGCTTCTATTATCTAGAACAACCCTACAGTCTCTAAGACACTGAATAACAAGTCATGTTAGATAATGTATACATTCCTTTTCTCTGACAGATGAAAATAAAAGACTTTTGCTAATAACATATTTACTACAAAAATGACAATTTTCAAACACTGTAATATTTGTATTTTTATTTATTCTATTACTTCCTACCATTACATAGATAATGTCCTGATTTTTTTTCCAAGCTGAGCATTTGGGTCAGAATTATTTATCCCAATGGGTTACGAAGGCCAATATAAACGGTATCCATCCGCATTTCCTGTCGGCTTTTCACCCAAAACCTGGGACCATTTTGTACTGGGAAATCTAAGTCAGATAAACATAAGGTGGCACTGGAGAGAGGGGAGTTATGAAATGACCATTCCAACGAGCTTTTTGCAAGCAGTGCTCTGCCTGGGAAAACCCATCTCTTTTCTTTTGTGCAGCTATCTTTGAATATCATTCAAGACCACTCCCCACCCCGACAGACAGTGGATTATCGTCTTTTCTTCGTAGACAAGCTTGTGAGCTGCGATGGTTTGTATATCCTTGGACCAGGGAGTGGCGCCATCTGAAGGTGTGGCCTTGTTGGAATAGGTGTGACCTGGTTGGAATGGGTGTGTCACTGTGGGTGTGGGTATAAGATCCTCACCCTAGTTGCCTGGAAGTCAGTTTTCCACTAGCAGCCTTTGGATGAAGACATAGAACTCTCAGCTCCTCCTGTGCCATGCCTGCCTGGATACTGCCATGCTCTCACCTTGATGATAATGGACTGAACCTCTGAACCTGTAAGCCAGCCTCAATTAAATGTTGTTTTTTATAAGACTTGCCTTGGTCATGGTGTCTGTTCACAGCAGTAAAACCCTAACTAAGACATGGGCCAACCTGATCTCTGCAATGCCACAGTCAAGGCTGACCTGTCAGATGAATCTAGGCCATGTCAAACAGATGGAAACACTAACTGGGGCAGCTCTTGCCTAGGGTACACACTAACCAGGGCAGCTCCTACCGGGGGTACGCTTTACTTTGCTTGGAGATGACACGACCTTTTCTGCTTCTCCTGTTAGCTTGCTTTTTAGTCATGATACACTTCTGGAAGGAAGAGGCACCCAATGTGTCCTGGTAGGACCAGTGTTCAGCAAGATGCTCAGGGGTTATGCTTTCCGCGTCGCCTTTATCTTAAATATGAGAGCATTCCAGATTTGCTGACTTTATTTGCCTTTATCCACCTCAGCTCTCGAGGGTATTGTTCCCAGAGGTCACAGTATATCCTACTTAACAGGCTTTGGGCAATGATAACAGGCCTAGACTGTGTTGCTCCTAGCCACATTTTAGAGTAATTGTGTTTAACGCTGGCCCACGCTTTAATAATAGTCAGGATACCATTATAAACGAAGTTGATAGCTGCTCTTAAATGGCTCCCATGTGCATGCTCTTGCCCTGTCCCACTTACTTAATTCTGCCAGACACTTATATGCCCGTATAGATCACTTTCTCAAGAAACTCTATGTTCTCATAAAGTTTGTTTTCCTGTGAGAAAAGCTTTAGGGCCTTTTGCCTAAGCATCGCATATGTCATCAAAGGGGTCTCAGATATGTCATCATCTCCTTTGAATTTAAGCTCAGAACTTAACTCTGTTTTTCATAACTCTGTATTCAAGTGACTATTACAATAATCTTCCCGTAATGGAAGTTTTACAGGTACATAAAATAAATGCATGCAAATGTTCTCAGCTTAATGTCCTGTTATATAGAAGGGTAGTTTGTTCTCTCTCTCTCTCTCTCTCTCTCTCTCCCCTACACTGGAAAAAGTAAAGGCTAGTTATAGAATGTCAAGACGATGCAACAGACTCCGTTCTGCATTGTTTTGTGTTCAGAATTTAGAAGTACAAGTAATATAAATTCTTTCACGTTAAAATGACATAAGCTTCAGTTTCTAAACACTAGAATGACAGAAATGGAAACATGGCTGCTTAGGGGAGCACTCTGTTTAAATCTATGTACGTGGTAGGGGGAGTTCCCTCACCTCAGTTCAAATGCCATGTTCTTTGGTCTAATTTAGCATCTTGTAATGCTAATCCTCAAATTGTTCTCTAACTCAAAAACACAGCTGACATAGTAAGAGCAGGAATCCATATTTCAAATGCTTTTTAAGACGTGTGTTTTCTCTCTTAAAAATTACTTGTAATTTTTGCCACATTCTCATTCACCTGGAAGGTTTGAAATGTTTGAGATAAATAGAAGACCAGATAAGATCAGGGGTGATTTATTATCTTATTTGTAGTTTCTGTTTAATATGTTAATTGAATACCTCAGCAAACAACACCAATTGCTTTACTTACCATCCCCATGGCGATCTCGACTTAACTATTTAACAAACGTAATAGAAAATTGATTTTTCTCTTTTTTATGGAAAACAAAGATCCATAAAGATTAAACACAAGCTAAAGGGTTTGAATAATGGGATGTGACTGAGGACTAACACTGAAGAAGAATTGTGTATGGAGGAGCATAACACAATCCCAGCATCACCCACATCAATTGTGTCTTAGCATCAATTACATCATTTTCTGCTCCCAGTCCTAACATCAGGAAAACAACAGAAGCAGAAATACACATTTTTATCTTATTTTAATGGGTGGGGTTTTTTCCTACCTGTTCATAAAAATGCTTCCTCCCCCCTGACAATTATCTGCTTAAATCCATTTTTTTAACAGACATTTTCTTTTTTTTCTTTTTTAAAGTGATAGAAAGAGTACCTGACCTTAAAAATTCTTATGATTGTGTAAAACCTTAGCAGAAGGAGAGATGACTCAGCCATAGGAGAGCACACTGCTCCTGCAGATGACCCCAGTTTGCAGTACTCATGCCAGGAAAACCACAATTCAAGTAATTACAGCTCCAGGGGACATGACATCCAACTATGGCCTCCACGTGTACCTATAGTCATATGTGTACACACACACACACACACACACACACACACTGACACTCATGTATATAACCAAAATATAATAAAATAGAAAAGAGTAATAAAATATAAAAAAGTATAACATAACCAGTAGCTTCCCCTTTACCTCGGTTATACGAACACAAATTGATTTTTGTTTTAAAAAGATGTCCCCTAATTTTTTAATTTCATTTAATTTTTTTCCACAGAAGTTTCTAGAGGCCTTACTGAACCAGGGATTAGAAACAGTCTAAATAAATAACACCCTAATTCTCATAAGTGTGTGTTCTATTTAAAGAAAACCGAAAATAGATGTTCAATTTATAAGTAAGACAGTGTCATACAGTGATGGAAGGTAACTAAAATGGAACATAGCATGCCAGGCAGGGATTGCTGTTTCAGATACACTGGAAAGTGCTTGCACGAAAGAGCCGCACGTGCGAGAACTAGAACACTGGCCATGAGCTGGCCATGTAAAACCAGAGGCAAAAGAGTATTGCCATAAAGCAAAGGGGCAGCTTATACTGAGTTCCAGCAGGGAGCTGGCCAGTTCACAGCACCAACCATTGTTTATGATGTCTCTCTCAATTCCACTTTAAATTAAAGAGAAAAAAAATCACTGGATCAATTTAAAGCATCGAAGCATGATATATGAGTCAGTCAGGACCTTGCCTGGAGATTGTGACAATTTGCATTTATCTGGACATTTTAGTTTTCATCATTTTAATTCAGCAATTTGCAATTTGTGTCCAGCAAAGAAAAAAAAATCTCCCCATCAAAGGCAATATACCGATGAGGGATATTTCTAATTTATCATTCAAGTCATTATGGACCCAGATTACTATCTTTTTTTTTAAATTTTATTTCTTTGTTTCCCAATAAAATAATATGACCAACTCACTACACTGGCTGAGGGCTTTCGGAACTCAGTCCATCTGACAATTGCCCAAATTCAACATGGTTTGGCGGCCACTGTCCGCATTACTAATTTTGTCTTGAAAACAAGGCCAGTCCTGCAGCATCAAATACCACAACTGTGACAGTCATGGAAGGCCTGGCGCTCACGGACAGAACCTCTGTGCTGCTGTTAGAAGATTTCCTAAGGAGATCATTTTCTAACACTAGAGCAAGACCATAATTCATTAGCAAGAATAGAATCGTGTTTGGTTTTGGCTGAGACGTGAGATGAGAGTGTGTTTTTGAAGAGATGAAAGTCTAAATTAGAGAGGGGGAAATGCCCATAGCAGCTGAAACCTGCCTTTAGAAATGTTAGGCAGGCTGTCTCGGCAGAGAAACAGAAAAAATAATAAGAAAAAAAAATAAGAATCAGAAGTTTGAACACAGTTTATGCTGGTAATTTTCCATTATTGGGAATTCTATTTTGATAGTTTTTATGATTGTATTATGGCTAAAAACTTGACTATACAGGTCAAAGTCCTAAAACGAAAATATATGGTTGTGGCAGTATGTATTTTAAATTTTAAATAAAAGCTTATTTATTTATCTATTTATTTATTTATTTGTGTGTGTGTGTGTGTATGAGAGAGAGAGAGAGAGAGGGAGAGAGAGAGAGAGAGAGAGAGAGAGAGAGAGAGAGAGAGAATGCATTTATGCAGGTGCATGCTCTTGTGCAGGTTTGGTGACTAGAGGACCTATGTATTAGAACATTGCCAATTCCTATATCCAGCAGTGTTGTGAGGTACAAATAATACATGGTGAAATGTGTCTGAGACCCTTCTCAAAGCAACAAAACATCTTTATTTTCACCTCAACAATTCAGAACAATGGTTGCATTAAAAAAAAAAAGACAATCTTTACAGATGTTCTAATGCATTTTCCTACTCAATGTAATTAATAACAAAGTTCTAAGCAGAGGTTTATAATTTAGAAATGTTTGTAGTGTTCTTATGAAAAGCTTGGTAGAATATAAACATTTAATCTTCTTAAAGGCATTTTAGTATGTCCCAGATCATCTTTGAACACGTTTGACTTTGCATTTGGAGAAACGTACCGCGGTCTAGGCTCACTTCTCTGAGAGTGTTAAGCACCAGCCTGTAGAGAAGTAGAGAAGCCATATTACAGAACTAAAATTAAGACAAATGCACACACAATATGTATTCACTGATAAGTGGATATTAGCCCCAAACCTAGGATACCCAAGATATAAGATATAATTTGCTAAACACATGAAACTCAAGGAGAATGAAGACTGAAGTGTGGACACTATGCCCCTCCTTAGATTTGGGAACAAAACACCCATGGAAGGAGTTACAGAGACGGAGTTTGGAGCTGAGATGAAAGGATGGACCATGTAGAGACTGCCATAGCCAGGGATCCACCCCATAATCAGCATCCAAACGCTGACACCATTGCATACACTAGCAAGATTTTATTGAAAGGACGCAGATGTAGCTGTCTCTTGTGAGACTATGCCGGGGCCCAGCAAACACAGAAGTGGATGCTCACAGTCAGCTAATGGATGGATCATAGGGCTCCCAATGGAGGAGCTAGAGAAAGTAGCCAAGGAGCTAAAGGGATCTGCAACCCTATAGGTGGAACAACATTATGAGCTAACCAGTACCCCGGAGCTCTTGACTCTAGCTGCATATGTATCAAAAGATGGCCTAGTCGGCCATCAGTGGAAAGAGAGGCCCATTGGACTTGCAAACTTTATATGCCCCAGTACAGGGGAATACCAGGGCCAAAAAGGGGGAGTGGGTGGGCAGGGGAGTGGGGGTGGGTGGATATGGGGGACTTTTGGTATAGCATTGGAAATGTAAATGAGTTAAATACCTAATAAAAAATGGAAAAAAAAAAAAAAGAAAGAACAAAAAAAAAAAAAAAAAAAAAAAAAAAAAAACCAAAGAAACAAAAAAGAAAGAAAAGGAAATGAATCTAAGGAAAAAAAAAAAAAAAAAAAAAAAGACAAATGCAGGTGTCACCGATTTTAGAGTGGAGGGGGGGACCTTTAAACATAACTTTTGAGGAGAGTAGTCCTGACTTTTAAACAAGATTGTCTGTCAAGTCCCAGTACACAGGAGAGATGGCTCAGTGGTTAAGGACACTTGCTGTGCAATTAAGAGAACTGGAACTTAGATCCCAGATCTTATATCACAAGCTACTCATCCTGTAAATACCTGAAACTCCAGTTCCAATTGCTGTGATGCCCTGTGTCCTCTATACATGCACAAGCAAAGACTCTCTCTCTCTCTTTCTCTTTCTTTCCTCCCCTTTCTCTTACACACACACCCAATAAATAAATAAATGAATAAATAAATAAATAAATAAATAAATAAATCAAAACCCAATCCATAGACACATAATGACCACCATCATTTATTTTACTCTTAGGGCTTTGATCTCTATGTTAAGCTTTTAGCCATATTGGCATGCCCTTTCCCACAGTCATCTCTCTATATACACCCTTGATTCCCCTGACCAATAATAACCTTCCCTCCTACCTCCATTTGGTGAATTTTCTTTACCTTCTCTCTTCAATTGTGCTTGTGTATATGTATACCTGTGTGTGTGAGAGCCTGTGCATGCAAGAAGATATATGTACCCAGATTTGTGTATGTATATGTGAATGTGTGTATAGAGGTCAGAGGACAATCTCAGGTGTGACTCTGCAGATGTTATCTTCCTTTTGTTTTGAGACAGGGCCTCTCACTGGCCTGCAACTTGCCAGCTAGGCTAAGATGCCTGGGTGATAATCTCAGCCTACACGGTGCTGGGATTGGAAGCACTCCGCATCAGATTCAGCTCTTTAAATTGTTTTAAACATAGTTTCTGGAAATAGAACTCAGGTCCCCTTGCTTGCAATGTAAACCTTTTACTGCCTAAACCATCTCTGCAGCCCATTTTCCTGCAATCTTTACATCCCAGTTTAACTACTCACGGTTTCTTTCTGTATGTGGAAAATGATATCCTGTCTATCAAGTTGTTATTAGGTACAGGCTATTGGGCTGAGCATTTTCCAAAGGTCTCTTATTCGTTATTTACAATAAATCCATGGAATTTTCTAGAGGAAGGAACTAAATAGAGAAGTTAATGTGCCTGGCAGTTGTGGCATGTGCCTTTAATCCCAGGACTCAAGAGGCAGAGGGAGGCAGATCTCGGAGTTCAAGGCCAGCTTGGTCCACATAGTGAGTTCCAGGACAGCCAGGGCTGTCACACAGAGAAACCCTGTTTCAAAAATGAAACAAAACAAAACAAACAAACAAACAACAACAACAAAAAAACCCCACCAACACCAACACAATCAGCAGCAGCAGCATACATATGTTCTCTGTAATAAAGACCAATTTATTTCTAGTTCATCATTTAGCAAAAACTTCCTATTTTTTCCATTTTTATTGACATTATTATTTTATTTATTGACATTTCAAATGTTATCCCCCTTCCCAGTTTCCCCTCCACAAATCACCATCCCTTCCCCTATCCCCCTGCCTCTATGAGGGTGTGTCCCCATCCTCCTACCCACTCCTGCCTCAGCACCCTAGCATCCCCCTACCCTGGGTCATTGAGTCTCCACAGGACCAAGTAGCACCCCTCCCAATGATGCCCAATGATGCAATCCTTTGCTACATATGCAGATGGAGCCATGGGTTCCCCCCATGGGTACACTTTGGTTGGTGGTTTAGTCCCTGAGAACTTTGTGGGATCTGGTTGGTTGATATTGTTGTTCTTCCTATGGGGTTGCAAACCCCTTCAATTCCTTCAGTCCTCCCCCTAACTTTTCCATTGGGGTCTATGCTCTCAGTCTGATGTTTGGTTTCCTGCATTTGCATTTGTATTGGTCAGGCTCTGGCATAGCCTCTCAGGGGACAGCTATATCAGGCTCCTGTCAGCAAGCCCTTCTTGGCATCAGCAAAAGACCAAAAACATGAAATACAAAAGAAAACTATATAAAAAAAAAAATCCAACCTTCAATTCATTTGCAGTTAGACACAAAATTAGCAATCTGCTCTAAGGGTTACGTGGCTGTGCTTCCTATTGCTGAGTCAGCATATGTCCCCTGAGGCAGCTCTAATGGTTGGACTACATTTTGAGATCACTGTCCCCCAACTCCTTAGTAAGCAACCAATGAAATTCTTTGGGTTGCAACGTTGTTCTGAACTCTTCAGCAGAAAGCTTTTTAGGCTCCAGGAAGCTTGCTCGAATTGCCAAAAGGCCCCAGAGAGAAATACTTTTCTCTTAACACCATTTCACATGAAGGCTTACCTCATTTCCTGTCCCCAGTCTAACCTTTTTCTGGATGACTGACAGTGGAAACATTAATTAAGCAGTTATTAATAAAATTCTTCCCAGTAGACATGGTCCAGTGACTCAGCAGAACTAACTAGTCCAAGGTGCGTGAAGTCAAGTTATCCCATCTTAGATCATGGTGCAAATGGTTCTTTTGACTTTCAGGGGAACGCCCCGCCTCCCGCCACCCCCAGAGTGAGGCTTCTGTCCATCAGTGTTCCCAATATTCCACATATCACCTTTAGGTTTCCTGTAGGCATATGCCTGAAGGGCCACGCCTACCCTGTGGATAAACAATGATGTATATACAGCACGGAGCTGTTTTTGAAAATTAACATCTCTCTCGCCGAGACTCACAAATCCACAGAGGCCATTTATTTTTTTTTTTATTTTTTATTTTTATTTTTTTAGCTGAAATAAGTTTCCAAGCAGATCATAGACCCAAAATATCTGCAGATAAGCATTTCCCTATCTTATCTTCAGGATACTGTAGGGGATCTATCTTTATAATTCCATCTGCCAAAGACTAATTGTGGTAGTGGGGGGGGGGAGAGAGTCCAAGAAAATAAGTGGGTAGCTTATCTATGTTCAAGTAACTAAAATTCTCATAAATTGGGAGGATCAAAGATGACACTGTTTATAATTTTTTCTAGAGTCAGTGTTTTATGTATCTTAAAATTTTTGTTTCACTTAGTTATAATTCAAAACTTAATAGTAGGTTTATTTCATAATCTAAGAACCCTCTATAAACAACAACTACTCCTTTCCATTGAGACCATCAAAGCTAAAAGAGACACTTGAATGTATTTCTGATGCATTTAACAGCCTGGTGTGAATGCTCTACGCTGAATACAAAAGAAGAGGTGACTGGGTTCCTATAACTTAATGCGAGTCAGATGTTCTTTTGATTCCTGAACACAAATGCTCACTCACAGCTGCACAGTTGTGTTGTCTGTGAACATGAAGGTCTACAGTTACACCTAAGATCATCAAGAAACTGCATCCTCCCAGCTCTGAGCTCTGGTGCAAGGAGATGCTGAAGGAAATGACAGAAACTACAAACCGCCTGATGCCGTTCCCCGAGCATCATGTTGGTGGTCTCTCCGACTTACATGTTTAATGTGGCAGCATTTTTACTTTGGCCACCAACGAGAAAAGTTTAGATGCTGTGGAATAATCTTCATTGTTGTTGGTTTAATTATATATTCCGCTGCGTAATTATACCCAAATGTTAGCACAGACTTCTGCTCTTCTTTCTTCCTCTCTAGACTGTTGCCTTGGAAAACTTGAATAATCCTCTCCCCATTCATAAGGGGTCATCTGGGATTAGCTTTCCAGTATGTAAATTACCCATTCTTTTCATTTTTCTAGTTTGCTTTGTGCCATTGGCCATTTTAGTCATGTTTGCAAAAACCTAGTCTAAAGTAAGTGGCACAGGACCTGAAATCTATTCTTCCATATATTAAAAACTCTATAAAATAACAGTTAAAACCTCCAGCTTACTTAAGATTTTTCATTGTCATAGTTTCCATATTATTAACCTGGAGAATAAAGAGTTATCTCAATACTAACAATCACTAGCAACTTGGGATTGTCCTGAGGCAATTTCAAATTTTCTGGTTCCTTCCTTTAGAAATGACTTTCTTCTCAGTAGATCTGTTTACTGGGTTGTTTATCTTTTATTTTTTTTTTCTTTCTTTTGTGAAAGTAGATGTTTATCCTCTATAGCAAAGAATGTTTCAAAGGATATTTCTTTGAAACATATGTCACAGGTTCAAAAATATTATATGCATATTGCATTATTTTGGACACTGTAGTTATAAGCAACAAAATTCAACTTGAGGTAGTTAAGGTACAAAGTAGTTTACCTGGAAGGAAACTGAAGAAATGGTTCCCCAGGATGGAAAATCCTAAAACAAAGAGGGCAGCGATGAGGCTGCCTGGTGCCTCTCCAATTTTGCTATTTGCTGGATTTTAGCCTTGCTTTGCCAGGCTTCCTCCATAGAGAATTCTGGTACTTGAAGCAATTCTGTCCTTTTGGTCCCATGACCAGAAAGAAGAGATCTTTTCTACAAGGTTCAGTTTAAAAACCTTCAAAGGGACAGCTTTCTGGTTTAAGCTGGTTTAGAAACGTGTTCTCAGTCCATTAATGAGAACACCATATTCTATTGGAACAGTTTTTCCTCATCATTATTAATTACTTGGGTCTTAGTTTCTGACGTTTCTTCTAATCTTGATTGCCGGTTTTGCCTCTTTTCTACTCCACATTAAATAATGACCATGCAAGTATTGCAGCAACTTTAAAAATGCATTGCAGCTTATTATCAACTATGCCAATTTCAGCAACCACACTGTATATAGCTACTTTTAATTATCACAAAGCTATGTGGTAGGCGCTGGAGTAAAATTAGAAATGAATCAATTTATAGTGGTAAACGAGTGTCCAACAATGGCCTCACTACCATAGTACTAGAAAAAAATTGAACTCATCATTATTGAAAGATTCTTTGGGTCGACCCAAAGGGAGAGAGAAGAAGGTTTTCCACTTGTTTTGTTAGATATGCAGTGGAAAACTCTAAAAGGTCTCCAAATTTGATCTCTCTCTCTCTCTCTCTCTCTCTCTCTCTCTCTCTCTCTCTCTCTCTCTCTCTCTCCCCTCGCAGGCACTAGACTGCAGTTTTCAAGCATCTTTGTTTTGAGGAACTTTAGAGTAATTAGGTTTTAATTCATGCTAGGATATACCTACATCTTCCACACTTGCTCACTTACACTCCCACATTCTCTGCTCCACGTGTTTCCTGCTGTCACTGGTAAGTAGCAGACAGGCCATGTGAGCTGGGGGCCAAAGATCAGCAGGTCCAGATTCTTTGTGAGTACCTTATTTCTTAGTGATTCTCTTAGAATCAGGAGTAATAGTAGTCTCTGGTAATAAGGCTACTTTCTTGCCTTGGCATAGGGGGAAAAAAACCCTCCTACAGGAATCCTTAAGCCAACCGCAGTAGGAATAGACTTTAAGTAGCCTTTTCTGCAAGTATCATTAAAATAACTAGTACTTTCAGGCAAAATAGTGAGCGCACCGATCCAGCACATATAGTCATGGCACATATTCAGCCATCTTTGTCACAGTAGCCTACCCGGCCCTTACTAAAGGAACATGGGAGAGATTCACCTTCTTTATATTTTCATAAAAATTTATAAACATGTGCTGTCTGTCTTTATCCTAAGCAACAAATGGATAGTAATACATAATTAATTTTGGACAGAAAGGTCTTATCTAACTGATGGATTTCTGGAGACTGTGTCTCGTAAGCAGTGGGAAAACATTTTTAACTGACTTCCTTAAAATTCAGTTGGTTGGATGTTAGAGAAGTCTTGTGCACTACAAGTGAGGTATATTGGGCTGAAAAGGAGGATCAGTGAGTAAAGATGTCTGCCCAGAGCCTAATGACCTCGTGTCCAACGCCTAGAACCCATGTGGCGAGGAGAACCGGCTCAAACAAATTATCCTCTGGCCTCTGGCCACATGCATGTTCTCTCTCTCTCTCTCTCTCTCTCTCTCTCTCTCTCTCTCTCACACACACACACACACACACACACACACACACACAGAGTTAAAGAAATAAGTATGTTTAAAAATCAGTCTCCCTGTCATAAAACCCATTCATATCTTTAGTGAGGCTGGTGTTGGGGAACTCAATCATATTTTCAATTTCTTTTAAATACTAGGGTTGCTGGCCCAATCTTATTCATAAGGAGACTGTATAAGTTTTCTGTTGCTGGTGTAAAAATATTGCCCCAGACTTAATATCTTATAGGGTAGGCACTTACGTTTTATAATCAGAACAGTTCTATGACGGGCCAGGAATCTGATTCAGTCTCACTGGGTTGAGCCTCATTGCCTCCAGGTTTGAAATCTTGTTCAGAAATTCCAGATCATGATATGCTACCTTTGCTTGTCAGTTTCCATAGAGTACCCACAATTCTTGATCCACGTCTCCCTTCCTCGACCCTGAAATCCAGTATGAGCATCTCTGAAGACCACATGCGACCTTACTTTGCCCTCTCTTCTGCCTCCTACTTCTATTTTCAAAGACCCTTAGGATTAGATTAGATGGCCTTCCTTTTATCAGAATGTTTGATTAACAAACTGTATCCATCTGCCAGCTCAATTCCCTTTCATGAGGTAGCTTAGTCCATTCATAGGTGTCAACCATTTGCATTCAGACACCTTCAGAAGATTAGCATTGCTCTGTAACAGATGATCACAGATGTCAAGTTGCCATTGCCCCTCTTGTGATTAATTCCACCACATTGTGCTTTTGTTAGTCATCCCTGAGTTCTTCATTTTTGATTACATCAATCCATTTTCCCCAAAGATCTCTTCATTTTTATGGTAAAGTGGTGACTCAGTGGTCAAATATTTGCTTAAAATGGGACTATTTTTAAATAACTTTTATTAGATATTTTCTGCATTTACATTTCAAATGCTATCACGAAAGTCCACTATACCCTCGCCGTGCCCTGCTCCCCAACCCACCCATTCCTGCTTCCTGGCCCTGGCATTCCCCTGTACTGGGGCATATACTCTTTGCAAGACCTAGGGCCTCTCCTCCCAATGATATTCTCAAGTTTTATCCTCAACACAATACAATTTGAATTGCTGTTGGTGCTTTGTGTATGTGACTAGCCCTGCTTGTTCTTGTTTTGTTTTATTAAGATTTTGGTGAGACAGGCTTCACTTTGCCCAGACTTGCCTAGAACTTCCTATTTAGTTGACAAGCACTTCCTGATCTTCCTGATTCTCCTGCCTCTACTTCTCAAGGGCTGTGATTACAAAATGACCCATCATGCTTGGATTTAACCCATCTTTGTGACAAAACTTAGTAAAGGGATATTATCAACCACATTTCTCTAGGACTTCAGAATTGTTGACATTTTACATTCCTCTCTCAGAAGGGAAGCAAAAGTGCCCATAAATGGAGATACTTTCTCCCATGGAAAAAATAGAAAGTCTGTGACTGTGTCCTCCATCATCTGCAGATGTCATTCTCTGCCCTCATCTGTCATGCAGTGTCTGCACAGCTCACTCTTGCATGTCACAAATTTCAGGCTTTCTGACCAGCTGGCTCTAATTGGATCAGCCAATGGGAGAGAAGGGTACAGGATAAGAGTGGGGAAGGAAAAAGCATGATCTATTTCTTCCTTGAACCTTGTCTGCTCACGCCATATTTACATAGGTCCAATTGCATAGTCTTCCTAAACCATAATGTCTATGCGTTCTGCTGGTCCATAGATGATAGCTACTTAGATACCTACTAAGAGGCCCCCTCCTCCCTCTCTTTACATTGGGACCTGCATAATCTCTTTTTTCTTTCCTTCATTTACCCAAAAGCCTATTGAAGATTTTCCAGTCTCTCCATTGGCAATAAATGTTTTTCCTGCTGGAACTTTGACATCACACACACACACACACACACACACACACACACACACACACACACACACACAGAGATTTCTTCCAGAAGGATAAGGTTTTTGTTTTGGTTTTTTGTTTTGTTTTGTTTCATTTATTTTCTGAAACAAACAGGTCTGGAGCTCAGTGGAGCTCAGTTCTGTTTTGACGATCCATAAAAATGACCATGAAGCTCTGATGGGAGGTAGGCAGTGACGAGTCTTCTCTGTGCCCTCATTCGGGGGCTTTTTCTTTCTTTCTCTTTCCATCTCTCTTGTATTTTGTAGTTTCTTCATGTAGATCAGAAAGAGCTGTATATTCATTCCTTGTTTGATGTCTTTGGAATGGTGTGATGACTTAATTTATTTATTTTTTTTGAACTTCCTTTTTTTTTTCTTTCCATTTTTTATTAGGTATTTAGCTCATTTACATTTCCAATGCTATACCAAAAGTCCCCCATACCCACCCACCCCCACTCCCCTACCCGCCCACTCCCCCTTTTTGGCCCTGGCGTTCCCCTGTTCTGGGGCATATAAAGTTTGTGTGTCCAATGGGCTTCTCTTTCCAGTGATGGCCGACTAGGCCATCTTTTGATACATATGCAGCTAGAGTCAAGAGCTCCGGGGTACTGGTTAGTTCATAATGTTGATCCACCTATAGGGTTGCAGATCCCTTTAGCTCCTTGGCTACTTTCTCTAGCTCCTCCATTGGGAGCCCTGTGATCCATCCATTAGCTGACTGTGGGCATCCACTTCTGTGTTTGCTAGGCCCTGGCATAGTCTCACAAGAGACAGCTACATCTGGGTCCTTTCGATAAAATTTTGCTAGTGTATGCAATGGTGTCAGCGTTTGGATGCTGATTATGGGGTGGATCCCTGGATAAGGCAGTCTCTACATGGTCCATCCTTTCATCTCAGCTCCAAACTTTGTCTCTGTAACTCCTTCCAAGGGTGTTTTGTTCCCACTTCTAAGGAGGGGCATAGTGTCCACACTTCAGTCTTCATTTTTCTTGAGTTTCATGTGTTTAGGAAATTGTATCTTATATCTTGGGTATCCTAGGTTTTGGGCTAATATCCATTTATCAGTGAGTACATATTGTGTGAGTTCCTTTGTGAATGTGTTACCTCACTCAGGATGATGCCCTCCGGGTCCATCCATTTGGCTAGGAATTTCATAAATTCATTCTTTTTAATAGCTGAGTAGTACTCCATTGTGTAGATGTACCACATTTTCTGTATCCATTCCTCTGTTGAGGGGCATCTGGGTTCTTTCCAGCTTCTGGCTATTATAAATAAGGCTGCTATGAACATAGTGGAGCATGTGTCCTTCTTACCAGTTGGGGCATCTTCTGGATATATGCCCAGGAGAGGTATTGCTGGATCCTCAGGTAGTACTATGTCCAATTTTCTGAGGAACCGCCAGACTGATTTCCAGAGTGGTTGTACAAGCCTGCAATCCCACCAACAATGGAGGAGTGTTCCTCTTTCTCCACATCCTTGCCAGCATCTGCTGTCACCTGAATTTTTGATCTTAGACATTCTGACTGGTGTGAGGTGGAATCTCAGGGTTGTTTTGATTTGCATTTCCCTGATGATTAAGGATGTTGAACATTTTTTCAGGTGCTTCTCTGCCATTCGGTATTCCTCAGGTGAGAATTCTTTGTTCAGTTCTGAGCCCCATTTTTTAATGGGGTTATTTGATTTTCTGAAGTCCACCTTCTTGAGTTCTTTATATATGTTGGATATTAGTCCCCTATCTGATTTAGGATAGGTAAAGATCCTTTCCCAATCTGTTGGTGGTCTCTTTGTCTTATTGACGGTGTCTTTTGCCTTGCAGAAACTTTGGAGTTTCATTAGGTCCCATTTGTCAATTCTCGATCTTACAGCACAAGCCATTGCTGTTCTGTTCAGGAATTTTTCCCCTGTGCCCATATCTTCAAGGCTTTTCCCCACTTTCTCCTCTATAAGTTTCAGTGTCTCTGGTTTTATGTGAAGTTCTTTGATCCATTTAGATTTGACCTTAGTACAAGGAGATAAGTATGGATCGATTCGCATTCTTCTACATGATAACAACCAGTTGTGCCAGCACCAATTGTTGAAAATGCTGTCTTTCTTCCACTGGATGGTTTTAGCTCCCTTGTCGAAGATCAAGTGACCATAGGTGTGTGGGTTCATTTCTGGGTCTTCAATTCTATTCCATTGGTCTACTTGTCTGTCTCTATACCAGTACCATGCAGTTTTTACCACAATTGCTCTGTAGTAAAGCTTTAGGTCAGGCATGGTGATTCCACCAGAGGTTCTTTTATCCTTGAGAAGAGTTTTTGCTATCCTAGGTATTTTGTTATTCCAGATGAATTTGCAAATTGCTCCTTCTAATTCGTTGAAGAATTGAGTTGGAATTTTGATGGGGATTGCATTGAATCTGTAGATTGCTTTTGGCAAGATAGCCATTTTTACAATGTTGATCCTGCCAATCCATGAGCATGGGAGATCTTTCCATCTTCTGAGATCTTCTTTAATTTCTTTCTTCAGAGACTTGAAGTTTTTATCATACAGATCTTTCACTTCCTTAGTTAGAGTCACTCCGAGATATTTTATATTATTTGTGACTATTGAGAAGGGTGTTGTTTCCCTAATTTCTTTCTCAGCCTGTTTATTCTTTGTGTAGAGAAAGGCCATTGACTTGTTTGAGTTAATTTTATATCCAGCTACTTCACAGAAGCTGTTTATCAGGTTTAGGAGTTCTCTGGTGGAATTTTTAGGGTCACTTATATATACTATCATATCATCTGCAAAAAGTGATATTTTGACTTCCTCCTTTCCAATTTGTATCCCCTTGATCTCCTTTTGTTGTCGAATTGCTCTGGCTAATATTTCAAGTACTATGTTGAAAAGGTAGGGAGAAAGTGGGCAGCCTTGTCTAGTCCCTGTGATGACTTTATATATGGCTGTGCAAACGGAGAAGACTCGTGCTCTAAAGGTGGGAAGAGACAGTTTCCAATCATAACACCTATGTAAGTATAAAGAATACAAGTTGAGAGAACTGTGTATGTGGAAAGGAGTGGCAAGCTCACCTGAAGGGAATGCCCACAGAAAGGTCCTCAGGGGTTAGGAAAGAAGCAGCAATCGATGCTCAGGTGGACACAGGGGAAGCAGAGCACAGAGAGCCCAAGCCTTAAATCCGTACAGAATTGAACACATCTGGAATATCGAGAAGCCATTGCAGCTGGACGGTAGATTAGCCATGCACTATGTTAAGTAAGAAGGTTGGTCATACTTTCGACTGCCACTGAATGATTTATATTTTACCTGAGCTAAGTAATGAAAGCCCAGCTCAAAATAGAGTTCATACAAACAAACAGTTTAAAACTTTCATGCCAGAGAGAAAGAGCTGAATATAAGGAAAAGGGGGCACGGGGGGTGGGGGGTGTTTCTAGAATGGATTCTAGGCCCTGTGTTTTGGTATCCCCTTATATTACTGGGACTGAGAAATGCATACAGGAGGACATGGAGTTCAAAGCCAGCTCACACTGCACTGGAAGGCCTTGATTAAAAGCAGAAAATAAAAAGGGAAGTAATGAGGATATATTTAAAACATCCAGTCTGTGTAACTAGATGCAGACTCCATTGTAACCACTCTACTAGCAGAAATGGATAATGTGTTCTAGAGACACCCGCACTCTATCTTTTGCTGTTAGACTATTCAAAGATAGACTTCAAGAAGTTAGATTTTTTTCTGGACTCTCTCTCTCTCTCTCTTTCTCCCTTTATTAGATATTTTATTTATTTACATTTCAAATGTTATTATTCCCTTTCCTGATTTCTCCTCTGAAAACCCCCTATCCCATCTCCCCTTCTCCTGCTCACCAACCCACCCACTCCTGCTTCCCTGTCCTGCCATTCCCCTACACTGGGGCTCTCTTGCTTGGAGAAGAGAATGTCTACCTCCATGGGCCAACCAGAAGAGAGTTTTGTCTCCTAGACAAGATTTACAACTTGTCTACTGACTTTATAGGACAGGATTGGAGCTGAGACAGAGGTAAGCAGAGGGCCGGACCTTAACCAGACTGCTCAGTTTTGATTATTTCATATCTTCTGTTTAAGTTTTACTCTCATGCTAGGACCCAGAAGATGGATTTGAGTTGGTAGTGGTGTCTCTTTGTCTCCCAACCCACAATGAAGCCACTCTGGACCGCAGAGTTTTGTTCAGGTTTTGAAGCCCATGCCATGTGAAGATGTGCTACCTTGCAATGGGCTTTAGACTGAATGCCCATTGTAGATCTCACAGGAAGCTGTGCAAAGCTTCAGGCTCATATTTGGAACGAGAAGATGGAGCATGGGGTAAGGGCAGACTGTAAGAAGCTTAGGGATTAGTAGAAGTAGGCATTGCAATGCATCTAGAAGGTATGGGTGATGTGGGTGACACACCGGGCCTTCACCTTCATTCATTGACGCTCAGTGCCCTTTGACCCTCTCCATCCTCCTCCTTTGCCTAAGCGGTGACATCACCATTTTCACACTTTCCTTCTGAAACAAATTAAGCTAAAACATATTGAAACTTTTTCTCATATTTTCAAATAAAAGAAATGTTCACATTTTTCTAGTAACCAAATAATTTTGTCATAAAAGTACAAATTTCTACTTACAAAAAAACTTCAAAATAGGGGAGGGGAGGGTTTTGTAATGGGTCTAAAGCTTGATATCTTGGACCATTGAGAGTTCATGTCTCAGGAGAGAGTCTATGTGCTAACATTTAAAATTTTGTAATGAAACACATGAGGTTCAGAGACAACACTCCCCCCTCCAACACATTTATCATCTGTACTCAGATTCCCAAAAGATGGGATATTAAGTCCTCTTAATAACGAACACAGAAAGAGTGTTTTTGCCATATTTCTCTTAAATTTAATGATATGACAGACTGCTTTGATTTGGACTACATTAGGTATTTTTTTAAAAGTCTTGGATTACTGATATTTTACACATGTTTTGTTTTAGGATTCGTGGCTTTTAATGGTTCTGTGCTTTTCCTGATGCTGAGCGTCTCCACACATGACATGAAGGCAGATCAAAGAAGTTCTGTAGCAGAAGAAAGAAAGCCTTAATTTCACAAAAACTGTATCTCCAGAGAGCAACTTCCAACCTGATAAATTGTTCTTTTGGCCACCAAATTATTTTTCCTTGTGCACAAACATATTTATTTGATTTTTTTCCCTCCTTTTCCCCCTCGAGGAGTTCAGTGAAACTAAGCTGCATACAAAGTAGGACTAATCTTTTTTAGACTTTTATCTAAAACATAACACATTGTAAACACAGTAATGTACGACATGCAAAATTAATGTCTATGCTTTTTCCATAATTTTTTAATAGCTATGATTCTTCCTCCTGACAATCCCTTATGGAGTCTGCAAAGCCACTCATTTTTATTGTGGGTTTTAGTTTTTGGCATCTATCTTATAGCAGCATATTGAATTTATGCTGACTCTCTTGCCATAGTGCTGCTAGAGATGCAGAAGATTCTTTAACACATTCATGCAGTCCAACTTGTTTTATTCAGGAAAAGTACCCTGGTGGCTTTGGCCACTGGTTCTGGGCTCCTCAATAAAAGAATACAGTTACTAGATTGTACACAACCTACATCTAGCCTTCCAGATAGCAGGCTCTCCCTAAGTAATTGCTGCCACTACAAAAACAACCTAGAATGCTGTGATGGGAGAAAATCTAACACAGATGACAGACACAGCCTGTCTTTCACCCAATGAAAACAGAGTGCTCCAAGAAACAGCAAGTTGGTGAGAGACTAGCTTGTGAACATTTCCTTCGAGAAAAGAGTCTTCGGTTTGAAATGGAAATGAAGATAGCAATATTTCCACTCTACAGCTCTAGAAGGGGGGGGGGGGCATAATGGAACTGCCGAGCAGAAAAAGATAACTCTTGCAGAGGTTATAGTCCAAGGGGCAAATTGAGAACACAGCAAGAAGAACACATGTTCTTGACCCATGCTACATATGTTTCACATTTTATGTTTTCCCCCTAACTTGATAAGCCCCAGAAAGGACAAGGCAGGAGGATGCTATATAGGTCCTTGTTTCAGTTTTCTTAAAGTATGTACTTGGGAGGTAATATAAAAGGAGTGCAAGTTGTCTTCTTCTCAAACAGCCTCTAGACTAGTCCTCAAAATCCTGTGCATTTACTCAAATACCTGTGCCAAGAGTCATGAAGATCCCATGACATAACTCTTTGTGTTTAGTTCTAAGGGGTAGCACATGGTAGTCCCTGAGACTGTGGATGCTGTTAAGGTTTTTAGAGGAGCACAAAGCAGAGCAAAACAAATATGCAGAGGTACCTAAAGCTGACTGTTGTTCTAACGGATAGAAATGTTGAAGGAATAGACTACTTGGCATGGGGACATTGACTTCAATTAGTTATAAGACTAGGGAAAGACCAATACATGAAAGATAAGCAGTAGCTACCTAGATCCCAAAGAGGAGATTAGGAGACTATCTTAGACGAGAAGGATGTTTTGTGAGAAGGTTGTGGCTGGAGGAAGTATGAAAGATCAGAAAGACTGAAATACCAAGTAGTTGAAATAGTTCGAGTGGAGGGAAATGAAGTTGGAGAGGGTCACATAGACCAGAGGAGACCTCCAATAACATTTGTGAGACCAGAGTTCTTTTAGCCTACTGATTCTGGGAAATGGTGGCCAGCACAGGCTATGTATAGTTTTAATACACTATTAAGTTTAGCATGTGATGAAGAAATTGGAGAGTGGAGATATGGAATGAGTTGGAGGGCCATGTAGTTGGCCAGATGACAGATGCTGGTCATTTGATGGTTTGGCATGTAAGACTGTAAGGCTTGGTGGGATTTTTTAAAAGGAAGCTACATTAGCAGATTTGGGGAGAATTTGGGGAATCAACAGAGGATAGTAAGAGAAATAGGGTATAATATAAATAATGACTCGGGATTCTGTCTTATCTAGGCAGATGAATGTGGTACCATTGATTAATATACAAAACTAGGAGACCTGGCTTTGAGGTAAAGGCTGATTCATCAGTTTGGGTGATACCTTTATCTTAAGAAGCCTTTGTACAATCCAAATGGAATTGTTGAGTAAGAAGGTGGATGTGCTGTCTAAAATTCAAAGGGGAGGATAGAGGGGGAACAAATTTGTGAATCATCTCTTGCAGGATATTTGGTCACACTGTGAACCCCGAGATTACAGGGGTTTTTTTGGTTTTGGGTTTTTTTGTTTGTTTGTTTTTGCTTTTGCTTTTGTTTTGTTTTGTTAAAAAAAAACTGTTTCTAGTTGTGGTGTGGCTCAGTGCTTAGCCCATACCTTTAATCCCAAGCAATGAAAGCTAAGGTAGTTTTTAGAAGGAAGCACCTATGTTTGAAAGTGATGTCTAGTTGAGTGGCAGACAAAGTGATGAACCAGAGAAAGATTTGACAGTATAGGATATGCTCAATTCTCTCAAGAAAAGACAGGAAACAGGCTCTTTAAGAGGACTCAGGAGAAGAAGAAGGAGGAGGAGGAGGAGGAGGAGGAGGAGGAAGAGGAGGAGGAGGAAGAGGGAGGAGAAGGGGAAGAGAAAGGAGAAGGAGAAGAAGAAGGAGGAGGAGGAGAAGAAGAAGGAGAAGAAGAAGAAGGAAAAGAAAGAAAAGGAGAAGAAGGAGAAGAAGGAGGAGACGGAGAAGGAGGAGAAGGAGAAGAAGAAGACGGAGAAGAAGAAGGAGAAGGAGAAGAAGAAGGAGGAGAAGAAGGAGAAGAAGAAGGAGGAGAAGGAGAAGAAGAGAAGGAGAGGGAGGAGGAGAAGGAGAAAGAGGAGAAGAAGGAGGAGAAAGAGAAGAGAAGGAGAAGGAGGAAAAGAAGGAGAAGAAGGAGAAGAAGAAGGAGAAGGAGGAGAAGGAGAAGAAGAAGGAGGAGAAGAAGGAGAAGAAGGAGGAGAAGGAGAAGAAGAGAAGGAGGAGGGAGGGAGGGAGGGACGGAGGAGGAGGAGGAGGAGGAGGAGGAGGAGGAGGAGGAGGAGGAGAAGAAGAAGAAGAAGAAGAAGAAGAAGAAGAAGAAGAAGAAGAAGAAGAAGGAGAAGAAGAAGAAGAAAGAAGAAGAAGAATAACAAGAACAAGAACAAGAACAAGAAGAACAAGAAGATGAAGAACAAGAAGAAGAAGAAGAAGAAAGAAGAAGGAAGAAGAAGAAAGAAGAAGAAGAAGAAGAAGAAGAAGAAGAAGAAGAAGAAGAAGAAGAAGAAGAAGAAGAAGAAGAAGAAAGAAAGAAAGAAAGAAAGAAAGAAAGAAAGAAAGAAAGAAAGAAAGAAAGAAAGAAAGAAAGAAAGAAAGAAAGAAAGGAAGGAAGGAAGGAAGAAAGAAGAAAGACAGAAAGAAAGAAGAAGGCAGTTTACTGGGACAATTATACAGAGACAGTTTTCAGAGAGAGAATGAGCTAGACACAGGCGAAGACAGAATGAAGCAGAGAGTGATAAACAGACAGAAGATTAGAATATGTTGCCAGTGTTAGTCTTAGACCAAGCATAGCAGTTAAGAAGAAGCCTGGAAAAGCCAGGCTGAATCAGGCATGGAGAGGAGTTTGAGCCAGAACAGTTCTGTCAAACTAGCCAGCCAGAGCTCACAGTGAGCTCTTTCACTAGAAAGGGCAGCAAGTCTCAGAGGCTAAAATCATTCTAGGCCTAGATAAGATTGTACAGAGGCTAGAAGCTTCCAGGTCTAGCCCTAGGTTAGCAGACTAAGGCAGTAAGTCTTGGAAATGACAACTATATCAGGTATTGAATAGAAGTTATGTTTCTAATCATCTGCTTGTATTCAATAATAAAAGTTACAATGAGAGAACCAGAGCCACTGAGACCAGCAGGGAAAAGTTCAACACCATTCCCCACTATCTATTTCCTGCTGTCTAAGTAGCCTTAGATGTTCCTGGGGTGTCCTGAGGACAAAGAAGGAAAGCATACATCCTGGGATACCATGTGTCCTCATCCGTACGTCAGCTGTTTTACACCCAGATTCAAACATAAATTCAGATAACAGCACAGATCCTTATGGTCAGCTGCACATGAGGAGGAGGTGTGCAGATTGTGTGAATGAGACATTTATGTCCTGTGATGAAAATGTCTTTGTTGGCATTCTGTTGCTGTCTTCTATCACGAATACAGGATACAGTGAATCTACTTTTCAGAACCCCAGAGGAAAATCTCAAGTCATTTCCAAAAGACTGTATCTAACCCAATGGCCTCCTACAGGAATAATCACTGACAGCCCCAGCGCCAATCACTTGTTTTTATACTCCATGGAACAAAAAGCAGAGTCCTGCTACCTCCATACCTGAGAGACACTCAACACGTCAAGGAGTATACAAATGGTTTGTAATGGGTTTATGTGGAAGTCTAGGAAATCAACATTGTGCTGATTAACTGTGTGGCTGTGCAAACCAAACAAAAGGTTGAAATTCTGAGTCTGAAGAAACCTAGATTTCTATGCACCCTCTTCTTCAAAACCAGGCAAACAAGCTTTGGTTTCTCATTGTTTACCCTAGACGCTCTTTTTCAGGGAGAAGCATTTCATAAACATTTAACTGTGGTTAACGTTTACAGCCTTGAGACAGAATGAGAGAACCTATTGCATTTTGCTTTACACTTTTATCATCAAAGGCCTTTTGTTTAAACAGCTTCTTCTCCAATTTTGGTTGTTAATAAGTGAACATGAGTTCACATCTCCATAATTATGTTCACATTTGACACATTTCCTCCTCAGACCTTTTGTTTTGCTGTCACATAATCAAATTATGCCTTAAAAGTAAAAGTATAAATAGAAGGAAGTTTAGACATGTTGCTTAGCCTCTTTGTAACACAATTTTCTCATCTCTCAAACAATTATACCTTCGGAAGGGGTAAACAGCCTTCTCTAAACAACACATGTCTGCCTCACAATAGAAACTGCTCCCTCATAGGATATGAAATAAAGTGTTCTCTTTTCCTTTTTCCTCCTCTCTCTGTCTCCGTGTCTGTCTCTGTTTCTCTCTGTTTCTGTGTGTGTATGTGTGTGTGAAAGAGAGACTTCCTCTGCCTCCCTCTGCCTCTCTTTGCCTCTCCTTTCTCTGTCTCTGTCTCTTTTCCTCTCTGCCACTTTGTCTCTGTCTCTCTGTCTGTCAGTCTGTCTGATCTCCCCTACCCTGTGTGTGTGTGTGTGTGTGTGTGTGTGTTTCCTAAATACCCTTCTTATTTACTGTCCCCACAGAATGAGAATTAGCTTATGCACTGGGTGAAAAGAAGAGTTCTAGCACCAGTATTCACTTTGATCCATGCTTCTCATTTGGGTAGATAAATTAAGCTTAGTGTCTACATGATGGCCAAAAAAATTCAGGTGTTTCTGCTTGGTGGGCACATCTTCTCCAAGTGGGGATGCAAAGGCAGAGAGTCTGATCATCTCTCTGGTTCTGAAAGTCCCTGTCCTTAGAGGTACCTGCTTGCCACTGTCTGTGTAAAGGGACACAACCTCTTCTCTCAATCCTCTCTCAGGAAGATGTATGGCAGCGATTATCAGTGGAGAGTCAATCAGTCCTCAGGTGGTTATTAAAGCCCACATCCTAGCTTCCTGGAAGCCAGTATTCTGCTGGCAGCCTTCAGACAAAAATGTAGAACTCTCAGTTCCTCCTATACCATGCTTGCCTGGATGCTGCCATGTTTCCACCTTGATGATAATGGACTGAACCTCTGAACCAGTCCCAATTAAATGTTGTCTTTGTAAGACTTGCTTTGGTCATGATGTCTGTTCACAGCAGTAAAACCCTAACTAAGACAGTTATCATCTATTTGCCCCTCTTTGTCCATTGGTGAAATGAATATAGTAATAGAATTATTGAGTTACAGGTATACTACATCTATGAAAAGCACTTAGCAAGTGCACAATGAAAATGAACATGTCCTATTACTAACTAAAGAATGGCCATACTTCAGTGCCTCTCTAGCTGCTGTCTACAGTTTCTCAATTGGGCTGAAATTTAATGAAAATAGTGGCATGTTTATGGCTATTCTAGGACTCCAATACTTTCTCTGTGCCTGCTATATGCTGGAAATCTGACAAAAAATGAAATACCACAGTTTGTCAATTGTTATCGTCGACTTGGAGCCTGATTTTGAGTTTATATTCTGTTCTATTCATAGTCACAGCACGGAGTGCATACTACTCTCATTGGTAGTCTCCAACTGGCGCCATCAAGATGTTTAGATTTTTAAATCTGAATTTAATGTGTATTGATTGTTCATAGATGACTCACTACTAAATCTCTGTATCTTTCTAGTTGATGGTCAGCCATGCCTACAGATTTCTCTTTGTCTCTTTTTACTTGACTGTGAGCATAGGGCGTCATATTTAGTGCTTTGCTCACTCTGCTAAGAGTCTCAGTATCCTTACTTATTCTGGGGAAATCTGTTACTTTCCTATTCCTTTCCAACTGCTATTCTGATACCCTGAACCACTTCTCGAACTTCTTTTTCACTTGGAATCAGATCCTCACTCTTCTGACCAAAGACTCTCTTCCGCTAATTTTCCAAGGGTAATTTAAGCACCTCATTTACTTAAGTAATGACCAACAAATAATACCTACCTCGGATGTGTGATTTGTGAAGCCAAGCATGGAGAGGCCATCAGGCTTATTTACAAAGTGATTCCAGTTTCACAAAATAGCGAGTCATTCATCATCTCATTTAACGTCTGAAACCCTCTGTCAGCTTTACTCTGTAGCTTTACTTCCGTACAAGCGAAGTTAGAGGTTGTGCAACTCCATCAAGGTCTTTGTGGCACCTGGGATGGTAACTCAGAAGCACTGGTTTGTAGAACAATCTTTTCATGTGAACACCAGTTCCTTGGAAAATGGTAAACCGAAACAATTTCAAGTCTGTGCTACACTGGTTTAATTTCCTTGTCTGCCCTCTATTTTTCTCAAATCTTAGGAGAGATGAATGATATTGAGCTGACTCCTAGTAAGAATCAAATTATTATATTAACAGAAACATAAAAATAGAGCAGAGAAAGCAGTGGGTTAAGTCCTCAGAGAGATGTATGTAAATAATTGGGAGATGCTATCTTGTGAGGTTTTTTTTTTTTTTTTTTTTTTTTTGTAATTTTCCATTTCCCCTTCCATCTATCTAAGAAGCTAGCCATGCATTTCGCTGCTTTGGTCTTTCAGCACTTGATTCAATGGTTTGGGCACTCATAAGGTTCTATGCTCCCATCATGATAGTCTGGCAAATTGGAGAAGCTTGGAAGAGCATGATTAGTGACTTGTCTGCAGCAACCATGCTATGCATGCTATGCTGCATTTCATTTTAGTAATCATGACAGACACCTGGATGAGTTAGTTTTCATTACTACAGTAAACAACTGGAGGGAAATAGAGGCTGCGTGTAAGAGTGGAAAGAGAGAGACAGGCTGAGACAGAGAAAAGGGGATTTAATGAAGCTCTTCCCACTTTTGGATGCTGAGTGTCCGAAGCGTGGTCCAGTCTCTGGTGGGGACTCGTCTGACTGTATCAGCTCCTGATGGATTGTCTTGACAGAAGCATATGGAAAAGAAAGGGATCATATGAATAGGAAGACAGAAGGACAGAAAGACAGAAAGACGGAGTCAGGGGGTTCACGCTTAGATTTTTATAAAACACATTCTCATAAAATTTGTCAGGGTCCATGAGAATATTGTAATCACTCTCAAAGACACACTCTTAAGAGTTAAGACACTTCCATGAGCCACTACCTCTCAAAGATCTATACCCCCCCACACACAACTACATTGAGGGTTGAGCTAATACTTGAAACCTGGGTTTCAAGCCACATCGAAAGCAAAGGATTACTATATACTCAAAACAGCCTAGAGAAACAAAGGAGGTATTTGTTAACTTATTAAATTTTTGTCTCTATCTGTCCTAGTGAGAGAAAAACTCTAGGTAGTTTTCTAAATTTACTAAATTTGAAATTGAAGTTTACTAAAACCCTTGTTGTTCCCTACCCATTTTATTTGCAGGATTAAGATTCATGTTCTTCATAATAGAGTTAGAAAGCTAAACATGGTAGCACATGCCTGTAATCTTTGTACTTGGGAAGTGGAAGCAGAGGATCACTGGAGCATGGAGGCTTAAAACCACCTGAGAATCATAACAAGGCCTTGTCTTAGAAAGGAGAGAGAGAGAGAGAGAGAGAGAGAGAGAGAGAGAGAGAGAGAGAGAGAGAGAGAGAGAGAGAGATGCTGGTGGAAAGGGAGGATGCCACAGTACTTTCTGAGAGTAGAAGAACCAAGCATTTAAATGCCAAGGGAGATTCCCTGGGGACCCCCAGGCCACCCCACCCCTACCCCCAGGCCCTCCTCCCTGCCAGAGAAGCAAGTAAACCAAAGGCCCCTTTTCCGTTCTCAGTCTCTCCCCGCAGCACTACAGCAGACAGTCTGCTACAGCCTCTCCCTCATCTCTCCCCATGTCTCCAGAGGATCACACAGATCCCTTCCATCTCCCCGCCCCACTCATCCCTTTATCCCAGTCCCCAGCTTCAGCACACATTCTCTGAGAATTCATCAGCCAAGACGGTCAGAGAAGGAAGTAGACCATCAAAGCAGGTAGGCAAGCTTCAGATCTTCGTTCTCCTTCCTCTTCTCCATATCCTCCCACCCCCAAGTCTTATGCCAAGCTCTGTAGCAGACTTCCTGTTGTGGCCTCTTTCCCAAGGGACTAAGGAGATCCTGACTGAACATCCTGCTTTCCTTCCTCCTATGCATCAGCTGTGCAGCCCTTATACGAACCCATCCCCATCTGTGCCAGCTCCCAATACCAAGAAACACATTTTATATGGAACCTCCCCCCCCCCCCCCCCGTGGCCATACCTAACAGAATTCCAGAAGAAATTCCTATCATACCACGGTAAGTATCAGAGGAGGCAACAGAAACCAAGGAACAAAACACCCATACAAAAAAAGACAAGAGCAAATATCACCACCAAGATTATAGCCTTACCAAACTCTGATTTGTAAAAACACAATTAATAACAGCCAGGACAATGTATCTCCACCGGTGCCCAACAACATTACCACAGTAAGCCACACATATTGCAAAATAGCTAAAACACCAGAGAAGAACCTTAAAATAGCACTTTAAAATGTGATAGAACTCCTTAAAAGGGGAATGAATAAACCACCCTAAGAAATCTATGAAAACACAAACAATGGAAAGAAAGGAATCAAAAGTTAAAGATCTGAAAGTAGAAATAGAATCAATAAAGGAAACCTAAATGGAGGGAAATGAAAAGTGTAAGAACTCTAATAGGACCCTCAGATACAAGGCTTACTTACTTACACACATGCATGCATGTGCACACACACACACACACTGCCACCACCACCACCATCTAGCAGAAAATTAAAAAAAAAGAAAATAACAAAACCTGGTAGAAAGAATTACAGGCATTGAAGACCAGATGGAAGATAGATAGATAGATAGATAGATAGATAGATAGATAGATAGATAGATAGATAGATGTTAAACATAAAAACTCCTGGAAAAAAAAAACATTCAGGAAATCGCGATCACTATAAAAAGACCAAATCTAAGAAGAATAGGAATAAAGGAAGTAGAAGAGACCCAGATCAAAAACACTGAAAAACTTAAAAAAAAAATTGTTCTTTGATATCTTTCAATATTAATGGTCTCAATTCCCCAATGAAAAGGCACAGACTAACAGAATAGATAATAATAATAATAATAATACAGGATCCATCCTTCTACATTAAAGAGATATTCCTTAAAACCAGGAATAGTTATCACCTAAGAGTAAAAAAAATGGAAAAAAAGATATTCCAAGCAAAAGGATTCAAGAAGCAAGCTGGTATGGCCATTTTAATAACTGACAAAATTGACTGCAAAACAAAACTAATCAGAAGAAATAGGGAAAGACACCACAGAACATCAAAGGAAAAATCCATCAAGGACATCCCAATTCTTAACATCAATGCACTAGACACAAGGGCATCAAAATCAATAAAAGAAACACTATGACAGCTTAAATCACACATTGACCTTCACACACTGGTAGCAACAATAGACAAGTCAGCCAGAAAAAAAGCCAAACAGAGAAATGCTGGAGCTACCTTAGGTTAAAAACTTGATGGACCCAACAGGTATTTATTTCCATCCAAACACATGCAAATTTTTTCTTCTTCTTAGCACTCATTGAAGTTTCTCTAAAACTGACCACAGACTTAAGACATAAAACAAGTCTCAATAGATTAAAAAAAAATATTAAAAAAAAATAGAAACAACACCCTGCACCTTATCAGACCACCAGGAATTGAAACTGGATGTAACTATAGAAACAACATGACACCTACAAACTCATGGAAACAGCTACTAACTCACTATTAAATGAAAAATGGGTCAAGTCAGAAATTAGAAAGAAATTAAAGTATTTTAAGAATTAAATAGGGGCTGGTGAGATGGCTCAGTGGGTAAGAGCACTGCTCTTCCAAAGGTCCTGATTTCAAATCCCAGCAACCACATGGTGGCTCACAACCACCTGTAATGAGATCTGACGCCCTCTTCTGGTGCATCTGAAGTCATCTACAGTGTGCTTATGTATAATAATAAATAAATCTTTGAGCTGGAGCAAGCAGGGCCGATCTGAGGAAGTAGTGTGGATCGGAGCGAGCAGAGGTCCTAAAAATTCAATTTCCAACAACCACATGAAGGCTCACAACCTTCTGTACAGATATAGTGTACTCACATACATAAAATGAATAAATGAATGAATAAATAAATAAATACATAAATTAAATAAATCTTTTTAAAATATTTTTTATTATGTATTTTCCTCAATCACATTTCCAATGCTATCCCAAAAGTCCCCCACACCCTCCTCCCCCACTTCCCTACCTACCCATTCCCATTTTTTGGCCCTGGCATTCCCCTGTACTGGGGCATATAAAGTTTGCCTGTCCAATGGGCCTCTCTTTCCAGTGATGGCCGACTAGGCCATCTTTTGATACATATGCAGCTAGAGACAAGAGCTCCGGGGTACTGGTTAGTTCATAATGTTTTTCCACCTACAGAGTTGCAGATCTCTTTAGCTCCTTGGATACTTTCTCTAGCTCCTTCATTGGGGGCCCTGTGATCCATCCAATAGCTGACTGTGAGCATCCACTTCTGTGTTTGCTAGGCCCCGGTCTAGTCTCACAAGAGACAGCTATATTAGGGTCCTTGCAGCAAACACTTGCTAGTGTATGCAATGGTGTCATCGTTTGGAGGCTAATTATGGGATGGATCTCTGGATATGGCAGTCTCTAGATGGTCCATCCTTTTGTCTCAGCTCCAAACTTTGTCTCTGTAACTCCTTCCATGGGTGATTGTTTCCAATTCTAAGAAGGGGCAAAGTGTCCACACTTTGGTCTTCGTTCTTCTTCAGTTTCATGTGTTTTACAAATTGTCTCTTATTTCTCAGGTATACTAAGTTTCTGGGCTAATATCCACTTATCAGTGAGTACATATCATTTGAGTTCTTTTGTGATTGTGTTACCTCACTCAGGATGATGCCCTCCAGGTCCAACCATTTGCCTAGGAATTTCATAAATTCATTCTTTTTAATAGCTGAGTAAATGTGGTCCATTGTGTAAATGTACCACATTTTTTGTATTCATTCCTCTGTTGAGGGGCATCTGGGTTCTTTCCAGCTTCTGGCTATTATAAATAAGGCTGCTATGAGCATAGTGGAGCATGTGTCCTTCTTACCGGTTGGGACATCTTCTGGATATATGCCCAGGAGAGGTATTGTAAATAAATCTTTTTTAAAAAAAGAACTAAATAGAAATTAATAGACAATATACCCAAACTTATGGAATGAACCCTGTTCTGGGGCAAATTCATGTGTATATATATATATATATATATATATATATATATATATATATATATTCATGTGTATATATTGTGTGTATGTATGTATGTATACATTTATACTATCCACAGTAACTTAACAGCACACTTGAAGGCTCTAGAACAAGAAGTCACCCAAAAAGGAGTAGGTGGTAAAAAATAATCAAACTCAGGACTAAAATCAATAAAACAGAAACAGAAACAAAACTACTACAAAGAATCAGTGAAACAATGAGTTAGTTCTTTGAGAATGTCATTAAGATTGACCAACTTTTATCCAATTAACAACATTAGAAATGAAAAGGGATTATATAACAGCAGAAACTGAGGAAATATAGAGAGTCATAAGAACATGCTTTAGAAACCTATACTACCTCAAATTGGAAAATCTAAAAGAAATAGACAATTGGATACATACCACTTACCCTATAATGAAACTGAAAGACAAAAGCCACATGACCATCTCATTAGATAAAGAAAAGAACTTTGACGAAATTCAATATTTCTTCGTAAAAAAAAAATCCTGGAGAGATTAGGGACACAGTAGGCACAGCTAGAAATTACAAAAGCAGTTTGCAGCAAGCCCATAGCCAATATCTACTTAGATGGAGAGAAACTCAAAGGTATTTGACTAAAATCAGGAACCAGACAAGGCTGTTCACTATATCTATTCAACATGGAACTTAAAGTCTTAGCTAGAGCATTGAGACAACTGATAGAGATCAAGGAGATACATATTGAAAAGGAGGAATTCATTAGCATGAAGAAAGGCTTTCTGAACAGAATACCCTTAGCTCAGACACTAAGGTTAACAATTAATAAATGGGACCTCATAAAACTGAAAAGCTTCTCTAGGGCAAAGGAGACTGTCATTCAGACAAAGCAGCCACCTACAGAACTGGAAAAGATTTTTTACCAACTCCACATCTGATGGAGGACTAATATCCAAAATATATAACATACTTAAGAAACTTTATCTCAAATAAGCCAAACAATCTGATTAAAAATGGGGTACAATCCAAACTGAGAATTCTCAGCAGAGGAAATTCAAATGGCTGAGAAACACTTAAAGAAATATTCAGTAAGTATAGTCATCGGGGGAATTTGAATCAAAACTACTTTGAGATTTATCTTATGTCCATCGGAATGGCCAAGATCAATGAGACAAGTAACAGGGTATGCTGGTCAAGATGTGCAATAAGGTGAACACGAATCTGTTGCTTGTGGGAGTGAAAACTCATACAACTACTGTGATTCCTCAGCTTATGTTTCCTTAGGAAGATGGGAACTGATCTACCTCAAGATATGGCTATACAACCCTTGAGAATATGTTCCAAAAAATGTATCATCCTACCAGAGAGACATTTCCTAAAGTATGTTCTCTGCTGCTCTATTCATAATAATCAGAAACTGGAAACAACACTTATGCCCCTCAACAAAAGAATGGATAAAGAAAATGTGCTACATTTACACAGGAACTATTACTTAGCTGTTTAAAAGTCGATATAATGAAATTCTCAGGTTAAGTATATGAAGCTAGGAAAAAAAAAATCCTAGTGAGATAACCAGGACCCGAAAAGACAAGGTGGTATGTATTTTCTTATATGTAGATATTATCTATTAAGTTTATGATAACTATGATAACTAAAGTACAATCTGTAAAAACACAGAGGTTAGGTATACATTAAGGGACTAGCAGGAAGATAGATCTCCCTAAGAAAGGGAAATAAATACATGTTGTGGACAGATGGGAGTGGGGCTAGAATGGGAAGATCAAGTAGGGAGGGATGAGAGGGACAGACAGCTGATATTAAATACCATCAGACAGTATGGAAACCTAATAGAGCTAAATCCTAAATTATATGACTATGTGAGGGCAATCTAAATTGAATAATGAGAGATTCAGAGCCCCAACTGAACATCTCATTGCATTGAAATAAAGCTTCCAGTACCAGGATTGGGTTATGTCTAATTGGGTTACTGCTTAAAGGGAATTCCTAAACAACCCAGGGTGTTGCCAAGCCATAAACTGACATCAGAGCCCATCTCTGAAGACAACACCTACAGGACTGACTGAATGTGAGAGTTGAGTTGGTGCCTACATTAAGCCTTCACCCCTAAGTGTTAGTGTTTTCGATACATGAAGCTACACTTCACATTACCGAAGGAGAAACATAAATGCCAACCCACCCACAAACCCTCTGATCTACAGTGGTGTCCTGCTTGCATGATATGCCACTGCAAAGGTGGCACACAAGACTTATGGCAGTAACCAACCAATATCTGATTGGATTTAAGCACACTCCAGGAGATGGGACCCATATCTAATACTTCTGGACTGGCCAAGAGTCTGAGAGTAGATAGCTGGTGACTTCAGGTAAACAAAATACTACTGTTGTCAAGAGAAAAAATGAAGGAGACAGAGAGACGGAGAGAGAAATATAGAGAAAACAATTTAGCAATAAAGTGATTCCTAATGGCTTTGTGCTACTCTCGTAGATTACTGCCGTGTTCATACATCAACAGAGAAGCTTCCTCCTCCTCCTTCTCCTCCTCCTCCTCCTCCTCCTCCTCCTCCTCCTCCTCCTCCTCTTCCTTCTCGGAACAAAGATAGAGACTCACACCCAGACATTATGCAGAGAATGAGAGACCTTGGAACACTTAGCATTATAATGGATGTCTCTGTCAAATGCCTCCCTCAGGGCTCTGGGAACCTTGAGATAATAGAGGTGGAAAGAGTGTAAGGGCCAGAGGAGAGGGAAGATACCAAGAAAATACAGATCTATAAACCAACAGAGTCTATGCACATATGAACTCACAGAGACTGGGGCTGCATGCGCAGGGCCTGCATGGGTCTGTACCAGATGGGGTCCTAGAGCTAAAAGAAGTGGACATAAGCCTCCAATAAGTAACCCAGGAGCAATCATCCAGTGATAGCCCCTTGCAAGTGAAAACTTCCTTCCTTCCCAGGAAGTCTCACTGGGGAAACTCTTAGGTGTTGGCTGAAAGCCCAGCTGCCCATGGTCAACAGAAAATGAATGTAATCACAGCACCAGTGGTTCCCTGCCTCTCAATGTCATGCAGGGCTCATTCTGTTTTTAAAGTTTATATTATTACTTATATTTTAATTATATATGCGGGTGTTATCTAATCTATCTATCAACTATCTATTATCTATCTATCTACTATCTATCTATCTATGTATCTATCTTTACATATATATACATTTTTACATACACACACACACACACACACATACACATTTCCCTCTATTTACCCCACATGTCTTTTGTATGTGTATTATGGTTTCCAATTTAGTGTATTTATGGAACTCCTGAGTATGGGAACTAGTGGGTCTATTTCTTAGACTTTCTCTTGGCCTCTTTTCCAACCTTTTGTTTGTTTTGCAGAATTCCCATGTGCTAGTTTTTTGTTTTATCTTATTAGATTATATGTTATAATATATATTATTATTATCCCCTAGAAATCTGTTTTCTAATGACAGACAAAAAGGTTGTGGATCCAGATGGGAGGAGAGGTGTCGAGGAACTGGGTAGAGTAGAGAGAGGGAGAACCTTAATCAGGAGATAACATATAAGGAAAAAGAACCGACTTTCAAGAAAAGAAAAATGACGGGGGGTTGGGGGAGATATCCCAAGGGACAAAATGATAAATCTTTATTAACCTTATTGGTATGGATTGAATATTTTGCTACCAATTCATGTTGAAATCTACAACCCATGCTGATAGCATTAGGAAATAGAACTTTTGGAAATAATAATTAGGAAAATATATTTATGTCTTGAGAATGGAGCCTTATGAATGTGATTAGTGCCCTTATAAAACAGGAAGACGTGATCCGTGAATCAGATGGAAGAGCCTCGTATGACACTGACTCTGCGGCGACTGTCAGCCTGGACTTCCTAGCATCTAACTGGGTGAGAGAAATTTCTGTTATTTATGAATTTCCTATTCAACAACATTTTGTTATAGCAGCATTTGTTAATGCCCCTGGAGAATATCATTAGACCTTCCTGAGTAGTGGCCACTTACTGAAACACTGTTGATCAAGTGCCATTTAAAAATAAAATATTGGCTATTTTGTTTATTTACATTTCAAATGTTATCTTCCCTTCCTGGTTTCCCCTCTGAAAACCAACAATCCCACCCCCTCTCCCCCTGCTTCCACGAGGGTGTTTCCTCACCTATCTACCCACTCCTGCCCCATCGCCCTAGCATTCCCTTACACTGGGGCATCAAGCCTTCACTAGACCAAGGGCCTCCCCTTCCATTGATGCCTGACAAGGCCATCCTCTGCTACATATGCAGCTGAAGCCATGAGTCCCTCCATGTGTTCTCTTTGGTTGATGGTTTAGTCCCTGGGAGCTCTGGGGGTGTAGGGTCTGGTTGGTTGATATTGTTGTTCTTCCTATAGGGTAGCAAACCCCTTCAGCTCCTTCAGTCCTTCTCCTAACTCCTCCTTTGGGATCCCCATGGTGGTTTTGTTTTGTTTTGTTTTGTTTTGTTTTGTTTTGTTTTGTTTTGTTTTGTTTTTTTAAGATTCCCAGTTTAAGCTGTGCTACCTGTGGTATAATACCACAGGAGTCATGCCAGTCACTTCACTTGTATGTCCCTTAAGCATCAGGTTAGTGGTATTTCTTACTTACTTTTATACATGGTGTTAGTCACTTGTTGATACACAAAATACCTGACAGAAGCAACTTAAGGGAAAGTGGGGGTTCTTCTGGCTTATGCAGGGAATACAGTCTGTTATCAGGGAAGGCATGAGGGCAGGAACAAGAAGCAGTTGGTTATATTGCATCATAGGTGACAGAGAATGGTGAATTCTTGCATCAAGCTTGCTTTTTCATTTTTATTCATTCTGAGGTTCCAGCCTGGGGTCAGGGAGCATTCATATGAAGGGCAGGTCTTCCCACCTTGGGTAACCCACTTTATGTGACTTCTCACATCCATTTCCAGAGATTTGTTTCCACGTTGATTTTAAATCTTACCACGTTGATGATTGAGATTAACCATCACATACACCTAGAAACAGTATTCAAGACAGTTTTCCGAATGTGAAGTAGACTTAATAGTTGAATTGATTTCACATCACACAATACCTCTGGGATGTCTACTACAGATATTTTTCCTATACACTGTGTTAGGGTTGATGTTTCCATGAAAATCTGTTTGTCAGCATTGAATGAGACCCAACTCCCAGTCGTTTTGTGTCTCTGAGAACAGTGCTTTTCCAAAGCTGCATCGTACTTGTTTCAAGAGATCACTGTTTATTAATCAAAACATAAAGAGCAGATGAACTTTTACTCGCTTTAAAAGCAGTCAGCGGGACATGGAGCACACGGGTGCTTTCCATCTGCTTCTTGATCTCAGACGTAATTCCAAGCATCCTCCCTGCAAATGATGCTTCCATTGGAGCATCTGGTGGTAGGCAAAGGAATGCATCTCTCTCTCTCTGGTTTATGTTTCCATATTAGTGGCTAAAAACAAAAAAGATAAAAATAGGAAGATTGCGTGTATAAAAAAAGAACTAGTATGTTTTTCTCCACTGTTGGTTCTCATCACTTCCTAATAGAGTTAACGATGTAACATATGCTACTAGGCTCAACTTTGTCCTCGAAGCCAAGTTTTTCTTTCTTTCTTTTTTTTTTTTTTCTGTTTTTAAAGTCAATGTTTAAATTGACACTTTGATGTAAACTACCTCCCGTGGCAAAAAGCACCATCATTCAGTCCAGCACTCATGATGCACCTAAGTGTGTGCCAACACTATTTGTGGAGAAACCCTGCTTTATTTTTCTTCAATCTGTTTGAGTATTTCCAGGCTGTCTTTGTGTGCTAAACAATCTTGGTATTCAGAGTAGAACTGGAGAAAAGTTCCAGCAATATGTGGAGTTCAACTCTGGGCAAAACACGCATTCTTATTTCTTCTCTATCTGGATATGGAAAAAAAAATTGATATAGACTGAAATAAGAAGCCAAGATTCATTTGTGATCAGTTTACACACTGGGACTCGAGAGGTTTTGGTATTCCTATGCAAGAGCTGTGTTTTAGGCAAAACAGCATTGTACTGACAACAACAACAACAAAAAGGTTCAATGTGTGCCGTTCTTGTGCATAGAAAGGAAGTAACAAAAGCAACGGGTCTTTTTGTGTTATCACCAGGAGGAGGGGATCTGGAATGTGTGAGAAATCTTAACCACTCAGCATCAGTAGAAACAGGATGGCTCTTTCACATTCTTAACTGAGATGGAGCAGAGTAACGGCGTATGTTCACAGAGAGTCAGAGCACTTGGGGATCCTCCAGTACGAGGTCACTTATTTATTTGCTGTGCACAGAGCTTTTACTTTGGTGATGAATAGAAATGTCACCTTGCTCTTTGGACTGAAGTCTGTCAGTAGGGGCTGTTTTAACTGGCTCATCAACACAATCGCTCCTGACAGGAAGTGTTAGGACGATGAATATAATTGAGGCTGCCGGGTGAAGGAAGCAGGGGTAACGTCCTGCAACTTGCAATACAGCTGGAATACTGCAACCCACACTTCCTTTCAAGGAAAGGGATGTGTCATATCACTCCATGGTGATGCTTCATCTTACCTGAAGTCTCCTTCTCCCTAGTCACCCTCTGAGCCTCCTCACGTTCTTCCCACATTTTCCGTTTATTCCAGAAATCTCCAGCTAGACGCAAGAGTCCCAATGTTAAAGAAAAGTTTTGTATAAAAGAATTCCCGTCGTTCATAAAACTAGATTTATATAGACTATGCGGAGAAAGAACAGGACAGATGAGATAGCAAGGCTATTGTCTGATAAGAGGGTTAAAGGGTTTTTACTTTACAACTTAAAATTTTAAAGCAAATCCTTTGAGAACTGGAGGTCTGACTGTCCTACTTGAACAGTGTGTGTTTCTGGGGCAGGTGTCGTGAGAAGGCCCAGTGCAGGAAATGAATGAAGTTGTCTTTCAATGTTTTTTATCTCAACAGAATCTTAGGGAGCCCGCAGCAAAGTGGTTTCTGAGCCAACGGATGACAAGAGGAACTTGTTCCCTTTTCTGGAAAATATGATGATTAAAAACAGATTTCAGCTGGTTTTGAGGTTTTTTTTTTTTTCTCTACTGAACAAAAAGGCTGCCAAGAAATATGGATTCAAAGATTGGGATACACAATAGCCTCCTACCTGTACCACATCCCAACCAGTTACAGGTCTTCCATGATTCACATTCAGAAGATGGAGCCTCAAAGAGAAATCATCCTCTCATGTGAAATATTATACTCTACAGAAGAATCTAGAAAAGACTAGCCCTGCTACACCCTCTAGATATCAGTTCAAAATACCTATTGGCTTTGGTAATCAGAAGCTCACACAAGTATTATCCTAGGAAACAAAGTCTCACTTTCAAAGGAAACCAGCATAAAGTGACAAAGATTAATAATGGCAATGCAAATTTAGAGAAATAATATAGGTGTTAACTTGTGGTTTTGAATATATCCCATTTTTCAGCACTTATAATATAAAATGGAGCATAGGCCTGCTGCCCTCCTGCAATCCTGATGATTTAGCGAACTAAATATGTGTTTTTCTCTAAAATATAAATGAATTTCCTTAGTATCTTTTCTTCCTTCCATCCTCCCTGCCCCACCCCCCATCGCCCTTTTTCTTTCTGAAGTTCTCATGTAGTCCAGGCTGGCTTAGAACCTATTATGTAGTAGTGTAGGAGAAGCTTGAAATACGGATACGCCTCCCTCTAGCTTTTGACTGCTAGGATTACAGACTGATGGGTATGTGGCATCATACCCTATTTATGTAGTGCTGTGGGTCTGATTCAGGGACTCATGTATGGTATGGTATGGTATGGTATGGTATGGTATGGTATGGTATGGTATGGTATGGTATAAGGTATGTATGGTATGGTAGGTACCATACCAACTGAACTATAGCCACCTTGAGCTCAAATTTTGAATTTATTTTTACACACAATTATGTAAAAGTTTAAATATGTAGGTTATTTTATTTATAAGCACAGTTGTATTTCTTTATTTAGAACATTAAACTTAAGCAGTAAGCATAGCTACTTAAATAAAAATCAAGTAAATATTACTAAATAACTTTATAAGTATAAGACAATGGTATCAGAATAAGAACCCACACTTTATTACTAGATCTACAAACACACACACACACACACACACACATTTAAAAATACTCCTCAGTTGCTGTGTATTCCAGTTGAGAAGACTCTACTGAATTTGTGAGTTCCAACAGACTCATGAAAGGGAACATATAAAGGAGCGAGGCTCCTGGGGACCTTAGCAGCATAATATTGTTGAAGGTGCTGAAAAAGCAGTTACCATGGTTGGAAAAACTACCTCAGCTGTTGGGTGACTTCATGAAGAGAATCTCTTGCAGTCCAACGTACAGGATCCAAAAATTTGCAATGAACTTGGGCCTGCTTCCAGGAGTTACAGCAACCCAAGCAAATTCAATCTGTTGGACGGGAACAGAGCCAAAGACGTCCATAGGCATCAGGCTACACTGAAGTCAAGAGGCTGAGGGAACTGTGGTTTGACATTATATACAGCAGAACCTCTTCAAGGCGAGAGACGTCCAGGTAACAGTTCAGCCTTAGTAGGAAAGCCTGTCAAGTCTCTGCAGGCCAGGCTGTTAGGGAGCCAGCCAAGTGGGCTTGGGTGCATAGTTAAGTGTTACATCCAGATGGCTATTGAAACGGGGGGAAACAAAGCAGATGCCAGGGTCTAGACACACACCCAGCTAATACAACTCAGTGTGAGAGGAAAGTCAGGATTGAGTGAGCAATACAGGAGTGACAAGAAGCATGTCGTCCCCAGCCCTCTCCACTTGTAGATGGTTTGGTCCTGTTTACAGCATGATTAAATAAAAAAGTTTCTAGTCTGCATTAGGGATTAATCTTTGCATATAGAGGTCATAGGTGAGTAGTACTTAGGTAGACAGAATTGAGTAATATTTTAATGGTGTTATGATAGAACACATTTTTTCCATGCACGTATGGAATTTCTGGGGGCTTGTTCCTTTAATCCATAGATCAAATATATGGATGAAGTTTAATTTAACTTATACTGTGATGGCATTTTGACCTGATATTGATGGGAAATTTTCTCATAAAATCATTATATCAGTTTTGTTATAGATTTCGAATGGAAGGGTATAGAAGGCTAATTTTAGCTAAATGGTACATCTTAAGATTCTTGAAATGGTGGTGATCAGTGCGTTTTCCATGATTATTAACCAGAAATCTCAGTACCAGGAGCGAGACACATCTCTCTAACTTACTGAGTAAGGAGGCCCCAGAGTCCAGCCCATTGCTATTGCTCTTGGATGCCCACCATAACTAAATAGCAAGATGCAGTTTTTTTTAAGACACCACTGTCTTTGGATACAGGACCCAGAGAAATCAAGCTGGTCATGAATGGGGAGAGTCCATCTTCTGGCTACTGTTCATTGGGTCAAAGGGTCTTTGTAGGCTTCTGGGAGAGAAGACTTAGATGGTCTTACACTGTTGTGGGCCATACATGCTACAACACCAAATTCCAATTTCATGAAAGGAAATTAATGCTTAGTACTGTCAACAATGTAAAAAGCCCATTGGCTATGGAGGCCATACATCCTAGCAGGGAACTTGATATTATTGTTTGTGGTAATGGACATGTTGTCAATCTGCTTTCCATATCTTTATGATTATACCCACAGATTAGTTCTGCTGTTCAGCTTAGTCAAAGATGCTTCCTTTTTAAAAAAGAGATTTATTTATTTATTATTTATTTATTGTATATGAGTCCACTATCACTGTCTTCAGACACACCAGGAGAGGGTATCAGATCCCATTACAGATGGTTGTGAGCCACCATGTGGTTGTGGTATTTGAACTCAGGACCTCTTGAAGAAAGTCAGTACTCTTAAACACTGAGCCATCTGTCTCTCCAGCCCCAGAGATGCTTCCTATTCCAGTGGGCAATTATTAATTCAGAGACTTATAAGCTGAGAATAAATGTCTCAAGTGCTCATCCCCAGAAGGGTCATCTATATCATCTTCACCATGGCTCAGGGAACATTGGGGAAAGGGGCACATATGGAAAATAAGAGGTAGATTTCTGGGAGGAAAGTCAAGAAATGCTGTTTTCTAGACACGACATGAACTTCCAGAAGCTGAAGAAAACCCTGTACAATGAGGCCCCAGAGACCTTTGCAGCAACACAGGCAATTGCTATTGCTCTTGGATACCCACCAAAACTAGATAGTAAGATCTAAGGGTTTAAGGGAAAATCGTTCTTGAGACCTACCCCTCCACCCTTCCTCGAAGAGCTTTGGCAGCTATAGCTCCTGTTACTAGGACTCGTTTTAAACGTTTGGCTTGAATACAAATAAGTGGTCCTTATTGTGACCTTTTCACTACCTATCCATTACCTTTTTTCCTTGCTCACACCTCTCCAGTGCCCACCACAGTGTTACCTTCATAGGCCTGTGCTTGTGATCATACTTCCACCAATTATTGATGTGTTTGTGTGGGCACATGTGCGTGCACACAAGCATGCATGCACCTGTGATGTGTTTCCGAATGTGCATATATAAGCCAAAGGTTAACTTTGAAGGTCTTCTTCTATCCCTATCCACCTTGTTTTGTTACTTACTTACTTACTTACTTACTTACTTAGCTTATTTTGAGACAAAGCCTTGCTAGATGAGCAAATATCCTCCCTTCCATTCCCCAGTGTGAAGATTACATGCCCACCACGTCATACCAGGCTTCTTATGTAGGTGCTAGGGATTCTAACATGTCCTTATGCTTGGGCTGTGAAATGTTTTACTGAGTGAGCCATCTCCAAGTCTCACTTACTGGCTTTTAAAATCCTATATCATCAATGTTGTCTGAGCTCTATCTATCTATCTATCTATCTATCTATCTATCTATCTATCTATCTTGTTCACCACCGCCCCCCATCTTCTGGCTCTTACATTCTTTCTTCCCTGTCTTCTATGATGTTCTCCAAGTCTTGAAGGAGGTTGTCTTCATGTCTATTGCTATAAGGAGACACCATGTTCAAGGCAACTTGAGAATGAACAGATTTAATTGGCCTTGCTTACAGTTTCAGATGGTTAATCTACACCTATCAAGATGGGAAGTGTAGTGACAGGCAGACAAGGTGCTGGAGAAATAGTTGAGAGCTCACAGCTGATCTGATATTCCTGGTAGGCAGAAAGAAAGTGACTGGGCCTGATTTGGGCTTTTGAAACCTCACAACCCACTCCCAGTGACACCTTCCTCCAATAAGGCCACAGCTTCTCCAACTTGTTAGGTTATATCCCTTCAATAAAGCCATGCGCCTCCAAAAAGGCCACACCTAATTTGTCTCAGATTCATCAACTTTGGACACAGAATGAAAATATATGAGCCTATCCCAGGGCTATTCTCATCCAAATCACCATAGAGGTCATGTACGTGTTCTCTTTAGGGTTGAGCATTCTACAGTCACTTATTCTAAATACTTTGATTAATTATGAACTCTGTATTAACAGCTGCCTTCTCCAAAAATGAAAGCTATTCTGATCAAGTTAAAAGGCAAAACTAATCTGTTGATAGAAACATAAATATTTAGAAGACAGCTTTGACAACCACTTAGTTTAACAAATTAACATTAGTAGATTACCATCTAGGGCTTCTGACCTCATTAGCCATGGGCTTTTGATAAGATTTATAGCAGACATGAATTTCTTCTTGTGAAATGGGCTCAAATCCAATCAAAAAGAGATCTGTTGTTCTCCACCCGTAATAGTCAGGCAATCGTTGTCAGTGGACATTTCTATCCGGGTTGATATTATAGCACGAGAGGTCCTCAGATGTTGACAATGCTTCTCTGCAGCAGACTGCATAGCATTGCTTTATGAGGCTAAAACTATCTAGCAGGGAAGAAGCTTCCAGCCTCGGTTTCAGTATGGCCTGTCTATTTTCTGCTCCCAAAGTGGAGAATGTCTTTGGCTATAGGCTCTCACCATCCAGTTTTGATAGTCAACAGAGAGCGATGCCAGCAGCCTATACTTCTTTGTGGAGCTCTGAGTTTCTGAGACAACTTCTCACTGTGTCTCTATGGCTGATCTGGACATCCTGGTAATCCTCCTATGTCATCTTCTTGAGTGCCAAGTTCACAGGCATGAGCTCCAACTCCTAACTCCAACATGAGTTCCATTGTTGCCAAGTCAACAATGTTGTGTTTATATGATACAGGGGTTGTGTTGTCACTTTGATTGAGGGGACTTTGTGCTTTAAGCACGAGTAAATAATAGGATAATAAATAGGAAGTTGACTCACTTTCACTCTTTTTCTCAAACCGCATTTTAGATCCACTGGCTGACTCAATTTAGGAAATAACTTCTCTTAGGAAAATGTTTTGTTGGAAGATGTACTATGCTGATACTCGAGGAAATGTTGGGAGCCGCCCTCACATTTGCCATTACAAGATGGCGCCGACAGCTGTGTTCTAAGTGGTAAACATAATCTGCATACGTGCAGGGGCAGTTTTCCCACCATGTGTTCTGCCTTTCTCGTGATGACAACTGGGCCGATGGGCTGCAGCCAATCAGGGAGTAATACGTCCTAGGCGGAGGCTAATTCTCCTTAAAAGGGATGGGGTTTTGCCATTCTTTTTCTTGCTTTCTTGTTCTTGTTCTTTCTCTTGCTCTTGCTTTCTTGTTCTTGTTCTTTTTCTTGCTTTCTTGCTCTCTCTTGCTCTTGCTCTCTTGCTCTCTTGCTCTCTTGCTCTCTGGCTCCTGAAGATGTAAGCAATAAAGCTTTGCCGCAGAAGATTCCGGTTTGTTGCGTCTTTCCTGGCCGGTCGCGAGAACGCGTGTAAGAAGGAAACGCTTTGATTTCACATGTAATTTTCTATTATTTTGTGACCATATCCTTTAGAAAAGAACCACTGATCTTCCTCTACAAATACCCTATTCTCTAGGAATTATTCTTTAAACAGTCAGATTCTTGGAGATATGTGTTGGCCCTGAAGACGATTACAAGTGTTTAAAAAAAATGTTTCGTATGAAAACGTTTAAGAAATACACTGATACATAGTAATTCTTAACTCCAATATATCTGTCAACCTGAATAAAAAAAGGTGTAAAAAGAAGGGCTTTGCAAGTATTCATTATGATCCTTTAAAAGTCATTTCCCAGCGTGAACTTTTTATGTGGTAAAAATTACAAAGTATGAAAACATGTTTGACACAGTTTTAAATGTAGGGTACAATATTGTCAGCGAAATAGACACTGTTGCACAGAGGCTTCTATAACTTCTTTATCTTCCCCGACTACAGTGATCATCCATTACCCATTGATCATCAGGACTACAGTGATCATCCATTACCCATTGATCATCAGCCTCCCATTTTCCTTATTCTGAGTTTCCCGCAACCACTTAACAACAGCACATTTAGCGGTGACCTTTCATTTAATATTACACACTTTTAGGATTCTTAAAAACAATTATGTATTCTTTCCGCAGGCTGATGACGCAAGGCTGCAATCTCATATTTAGGAAACTAAGGAGAGAATAGCTCAAGTTCAAGGTTTTTCAGGGTTACAGAGTTCCAGGCCCATCTCAACTGTCAACTTGAAAGAACCTAGAGTTGCCAGGAAGATGGGCCTCTCAGCATGCCTGTGGGGGACATTTCTGATTATTGTAATTGAAGTAAAAAGATGTGCCCACCGTGGATGGCATCATCTCCCTGTTGGGATCTTGGATTTCGTAAGTGGGAAAACAGAGTTAAAGCAACAAATATTTATTGTTCTCTTCTTCCTTATTTCAGGTGTAGCCTGGCCAGTTGCTTCAAATTCCTGGTACCTTGGCTTTCCTACTGTGGTGGATTGTACCTTGAACGATGAGTAAATATAAATCTTTACTTCCTGGAGCTAATTTTTTCAGGTTAAATTTTTTTATCACATCATCATCATTATCATCATCACCAACATCATTAACAACAACAATAACAGCAAAAAGACAGTGAGAAATTTTCTTCTAAAAACTAAAACAAAAAGCTTATTGGATGAGTTCCGAGAGCTACACATTATCTGCAGATATCAGAATAAGTATTTGCAATGCAGTTAGAAATTATACTGGATTATGAAAATAAGAATAACAAGCACTCCTCTCAGATCCTGACCTTATCAGTCAGTTGGCTAGGTTTACAGTACCACACATGAATATCATTCTATTGTATGGGTCTTAAGTCCAATTAGGTAGCTATTGGCTATCCCTCAGACATAAGCACCATGACTGCACCCTTGAGGTTGTCTTGCCATATTGATTATTCTTGTGGCTCCTAGCCTTATAGCTGCTGGGGCTATTGAATGCTTTATCTCTTGGCAGCTTTCGTAGCATCTTTGGAGACTATGAGAGCTAGGTCTCAAGAAGGAGGCTTCCCATGCCAGTTGCATTTCAATTTCTCTAAACCCTGTGTTGGCAGTATGTACCTTCAGCAGTACTCTTACCTTCAAGTTTCAGGGGCCAAGAGAAGGCAGCTTCAATGTTATATATTATTTTGGGAGTCTCTTTGACTTCTGTCATCAACATCTCAATAGGAAATTTCACATGCCTGGCATTGAAGCTTTTGGTAGCTCATGGGTTGGGGAGGGGGACCATTAGCACCCCAAGTGGCATAACTTCATTCAAATTATTCACATATATATCATACATTTCTAAGTAGACATTTACTATGTTTTCTTAGGAGATTTTCAAACATCCTTATTGCTACTTACCTCTCCTCACTCCCTTACCCTCTCTTCTATACTGATTTGCCTCTATGTTAAACATCCATCTCCCACTTTTCCTACATTTTTTTTTTTTTTTTTTTTTTTTGCGTATCCTACTATGCCCCTGCTTAGCACAGCGACCCCAGATCCTTCTTACTTTCCTGATTTCTGTAGTGGGTTCAGGTTTTAGACTCAGTTCTAAAGATTTGAAGATAAGCTCTGCAGATAAGAGAGAACCAGCAGTATTTGTCTTCCTGAGTCTTGGTCACCTCACTTGGTATATAATATTTTCCAGTCCCATACATTTACCTGCAAATGTTATGATTTCATTATCCCTACACCTGAATAAAAGGATTGTAGTATATATATGTACTATATTTTATTACCCATTCACCAATTAAAAGATCATTACAGAAATCCACAACTTGTTAAAAATATAAAAAAATAACTGACTGTAACGTTCCTAAACTCAGTTGATATGTCTGCAATGCAAACACCACATACAAAACTGAGGCAACCTTGGGGGGCAGGGAACAGAAATAATGTAAGAACCAGAGGGCCAGGACATCTGCTGTAAGATAGATATTCTAAATATGACAGGTGAGCTGTGCACCCATAAAATCTCAAAAATGTGGTTACCTAACTAAGACATGTACAATGACAATAGCAGTTAACTTGTCGATATGGTTGGATAAATCTCCTAAGACCCTACCCTTGATGAAGAACTATAGGCAATTAATGGCTTCATATAGAGATGGAGAATCAGTTTTTTCTAGGGACAAGCTCCCTGATAGGTTATCCAGTCTCAAGCAGCCAGTCACACACACACACACACACACACACACACACACACACACACTCAAATTAAGTGGACTTTGTAGGACTGTGTGTGTGTGTGTGTGTGTGTGTGTGTGAGAGAGAGAGAGAGAGAGAGAGAGAGAGAGAGCAGTTGAAGATTTGAGAAGTGAGGGATGCACAGAAAGAGAAGGAATGGAAATGATGTGAATATAATACTAGTGTATGAAATATATATACACATACATACATGCATACATACACATAACCAAAATGACGAGTACTAGAGACACAGTTTAGTGATGAACCTTTACCATAGCATGTCCAAAGCCTGGGTTCAATCTCTAATACTGGCAGCAGCAGCTGCAGCAGCAGCAGTAACAACAGCAAAACTATCCACAGTTTTAAGATTATTTTGTTACTGCTTTGAATTAATATTACTGAATAATTGTTTCCAGAATCTTGGCAGGCTTCCCAAGGCATAGATAGCCAATTTTTTTTTTTTTGCTTTCTTTGTTATCTGGTGTAACTGTTATAAAACATATTTTAAGAGACAACCTGAAACATGCATACAGATAAGAAATGTAAGTGCTATGTTTTTATAGCTTATACATTATATTCTTTAATCTCTATATCTGGTCTGAAGGAAAAAGGCTAATTTTTCTCAATGTAACTTGGATTGAAAGGTAGCCCTTGGGACCTGTCAGTGGCTAATGGCACCACCTCTGCTTGCCTCTTCATACTAGGTTGGGATTAAGAACAATCTTTCAACAGCAGTAGTTCATGTGCTGGCTGGATAAGAAAGTATTCACTTGGCCTGCATGAGTTTACTACCATTCCTCTAGTATTTCTATCTTCTTAAAATTTTTCTAAAAGGTTTGAATACCTGTAAGTCAGCATATTATTAATTTCTTAATTAAAATTTTTAAATTTTTCAAAACATTTATTCATGAGTCCTTTACTTAATTTCCACCCTTCAGTCTCCAACCCTAGCCCCCCCACCCCCACTCCTCTGTCATGTCCAACTCCCTTTCAAATCTATGGTCTCTTCTTTATTTATTGTAACACACACACACACACACACACACACACACACACACACCTCTATATGTAATCCTGACTACGTTTAATGTTCTTTTTATGTACTTATGTTTAGAGTTGACCACTTGGGATTGGGTAACCAATCGGGTCTTCCATGTAGAAAACAGACTTTCCATTTCTTGGCTCAGCAGCTTTGTGTGCCTATAGCTCCTCATGAGGTGGAATCTTGTGAAATTCCCATATCCACATTGGAATGTTGGGGGTGGTGTAAATATGGCACGTTTCCTGAACTTTATATGTAGGATTGCATTACAGATAGATCAACTGGAGCTGATTACACGTGGTCACTTATTTTCTGCAATTCTACCAGTTGTAGATTTCTGACATAGTCTCCTTTTGGGGAATAATAAATAATAATTAGAAATAAGAGCTACATTTATCTGTCAATATAAGAATAAACATTTAGAATATAGTTAGAAATTACACTGCTACATATACTACATATTTCCAGCATGTACTTTAGTTTTTAAAATGAGGTAGTAATGAAGACACTTTGGCCAAGGCATGGTGGCACACAGCTGTATTGCCAACACTATAGATTATAAGTTCAGTGCCAGCCTAGCTTACAGAATTATATTACAAATATAATAGCAAAAGATACTTTGATATTGGTTTGGAAAGAGTCAAAATCATCAACTGGCAAATTATATTACACACATATACACACATACACACACAAAATTAAATCAACATAGGCCAAGATATAAGTATACGGTTCTCAAACTTCAAATTGTAAAACATCTATAAGAGAACAGAAGAAAATTCTTTGTGAGCTTAGAATTTTCTTCCATATGATACAAATAGGTTCTAAAGAAAAAAAAACTAATATCATTGGATTTGATCAGAATTAATAATGTCTGATCTTTAGAAGAGTCTGCTAAAAGAGGGGAAGGAAAGAATCTATGGGATGAGAAAAATTTGAGGGATGAGAAAAATATCTGCAAATTTCATATCCAATAAAGGCATATGTAGAACAAAGATTCTCAAAACTCAATACTAGGAGATAACCCAGCCCTTGGAGATGGAGGCAGGATGATCACATGTTTAGTAGCATCTTTGAGAAATGCGGATTTTGAGGCCACCCTGCATTGCATGAAACCTTGCCTCAAAGAAAACAAAACTTAAAACAAAAACAAAAACAAAAACAAAAACCAAAAACCAAAAAAACTGACAACATTAATCCAAACATTCAAGAGGCAGAGGCAGAGGCAGGTGGCTCTGTTAGTCTGAGGCAAGCATGGTCTATATGGTGTGTTCCAGGACAACCGAGCTTGATGGGAGAAACTCTGTCTCAAAACAAGAAGGTAACAAAAACAAGAAGCAGTCGGTCACCATCGTAATGGCTAAGAGATTCAACAAGGACGGTTTTTTGTTTGTTTGTCTTAATGTGTGAGGAACTCTGAGGTATCATAATTTGTTTTTTTTTTGTTTGTTTTAATAATTTATTCTTTCATAATTTATACATGTATAATACGTTATGATCATAACTCTGTTTTTCTTCACTTATTGTTCTTCCACTTCTATATCAGAACCCCCATTTTCACAAGTCCCCTGCTCATTTTCACGCTCTTGCTCTCTCTCTCTTTCTCTGTGTGTGTGTGTGTGTGCGTGCGTGTGCACATGACTCACTGAATTACATTATACATTAGACTTGCTTGCGTGGGCATTGATAAAGAGTTATTGACTTGGATCAGGGCAATTTACCAGTAGATACATTAGAGGGCTTCCCCCTCCTTAGCAACCACTGAACACCAAGTTCCCCAGGGATGTCAAGGCCCTATAAACCCCCCTCCTCTCCATGAAAGGAATGTTCCTGGACCCAGTTTTGAGTAGATAATCACTTTTGTGAGGTTGGGCATACAATAGCCATGTAATGCTCAGAAGACAGTATTTGACCGCATCCCCCCTTACCATGTGTCAGGTCATAACTTTCTTTCTTGCCCTTCTTCTATGATGTTTCCTGAGCCTTGGAGGGGGTGATATAAATGTCCCTTTTTGAACTAGCACTAACCAATTACTTCTTCCCGGTACTTAGGCTCACTATGAGTTGCTCACTCTGAGTTACTGCCTCCACTGCTGCCTGCTGTAGAAAGAAACTTCCCTAATCAAAGCTGGTAGCAGCCCTAATCTATGGACAAGATACTCATGGAAATTGACAGTTTAAGGACCACATGCATCATTGTAGATTTCATATGGAAATGGTCATGTAAGGAGGGATGTGGGCAACCTGTAAGATCCAAGAAGCAAGGAGACACAGACAATAGTCCTCCAATAAGGGGAACTGAATCCTGCCTTCAAACTGAATGAGTTTAGAAATGAATTCTTCTCTAGATCATCACCATAAATGCTAGGTTGTCATAACTCTAACTGAAACCTAGCAAGACGCGGTTCCACAAACTAGCCTTGATACAAAAGGGTAAACCGAGGTAGGCAGCTGATGGGGGTCAGTGCTTAGAGCTGCTGACAGGGATCAGCCCAGGTACTGATGAGGGAAGGCTGGTGCCTAAGACATCCAGTGATTAGAGAAATTACTCAGCAGACTTTTCTGAACAAAGCTGAATATACTAGGGCTGGCACTCGCTGTGGCCAGTGAAAAACTGTGAACTTCTAACTCCTTGGGAGTCCTGAGAAAGAAAAGAAAAGAGAGAGGAGGCAAAAGGTAGACTATAGTAACTTCATACATACATGTATGCATACAAGCATACATACATACATGCATAAAACATATGTACAGACAGACAAACACAGATATAGACATAGTCACACATTGAATGTCTGGAACAAAGCTCCAGGAAGCAGGCTCCAAGCATTTCGCACATACACACACATACATATATATACACAGTTGGTGAATGGAGCAAGCTCCAACACAAGCCCTGACAAGCTTTACATATAGACATACATACAGATTTGGTGGAATAAAGTTCCAGCACACTTCTATGCATACTTTCCACGCATACATTTTTTTCCATTTTTTATTAGGTATTTAGCTCATTTACATTTCCAATGCTATACCAAAAGTCCCCCATACCCACCCCCCCCACTCCCCCTTTTTGGCCCTGGCATTCCCCTGTACTGGGGCATATAAAGTTTGCAAGTCTAATGGGCCTCTCTTTCAAGTGATGGCCTATTAGGCCGTCTTTTGATACATATGCAGCTAGAGGCAAGAGCTCCGGGGTACTGGTTAGTTCATATTGTTGTTCCACCTATAGGGTTGAAGATCCCTTTAGTTCCTTGGGTGCTTTCTCTAGTTCCTCCATTGGGGGCCCTGTGGTCCATTCAATAGCTGACTGTGAGCATCCACTTCTGTGTTTGCTAGGCCCCGGCATAGTCTCACAAGAGACAGCTATATCTGGGTCCTTTCAGCAAAATCTTGCTAGTGTATGCAATGGTGTCAGCGTTTGGAAGCTGATCATGGGATGGATCTCTGGATATGGCAATCACTAGATGGTCCATCCTTTCATCACACTTCCAAATTTTGTCTCTGTAACTCCTTCCATGGGTGTTTTGTTTCCTATTCTAAGAAGGGGCAAAGTGTCCACACTTTGATCTTCGTTCTCTTGAGTTTAATGTGTTTAGCAAATTGTATCTTATATCTTGGGCATCCTAAGTTTCTGGGCTAATATCCACTTATCAGTGAGTACATATTGTGAGAGTTCCTTTGTGATTGGGTACCTCACTCAGGATGATGCCCTCCAGGTCCATCCATTTGGCTAGGAATTTCATAAATTCATTCTTTTTAATAGCTGAGTAGTACTCCATTGTGTAAATGTACCACATTTTCTGTATCCATTCCTCTGTTGAGGGGCATCTGGGTTCTTTCCAGATTCTGGCATACATTTATACACATATACATACGTACACATAGTTGATGGATGGAAGGAACAATGTTCCAACAACTTTATTCCTTATTGTATGGCATATATATCCCAGCAAAACCTTTCAAGCAGTATAAAATTACAGTGTGATTATGATCTAGTTTTCTTCCAGGAAATGACTATGAAGAAACAGTGTGTTCCCCAACACCTTTACAAGAAATAACGTTAGGTAGCACAGGTTAAAAAAAATTATTCCTAAGAACCTACATACATTTGTAACTAAGCAACTTGCTATAGATTAACAAAGTGTAAGTAAGCAAGACAGTTTTCTCAGCCAGTTTCTCTTACTGGCAGGCAGTGATTTGCGGTTACAAAGAAAAGATCAAATATTTTCTTATAAGAATCTTAAAAGAAACAGAAATCTCAGTTTTTATAGAAAAATCATCCAGACCTACTTTAAATCCTCAGAATGCATATCTCCTCACCAGCAATTCTTATTAAATCATATCAGAAAAGGTGAAAGCAAAATAAGGTATTTTTGGAATAGCCTACCAATAACTGACCCAACTTGAGATTCATTCCATGGGCAAGTACCAATCCCTAACACTATTAATGATACTCTGTTATACTTGCAGACAGGAGTCTAGCATGGCTGTCCTCTGAGAGGCTCCACCCAGCAGCTGACTCAGATAGATATAGACACACAAAGTCAAACTGTGGATGGAGCTTGGGGACTCATGGAAGAATAGGAGGAAGGACTGTGGGTCCTGATGGGGATCGAACTCCACAAGAAGACCAACAAAGTCAACTAATCTGGACCCTTGAGGCTCTAAGAGCCTCAGCTTCCAACCAAAGAACATACACTGGCTGGAACTAGCTCTTCCAGCTCACATATAGCAGATGGACAGCTTGGTCTTCATGCGGATCCTGAATAATAGGAATGGGAGCTACCCCAAAAGCTGCTGCCTATATGTGAGATATGGTCTTCTAGCTGGGTTACTTTGTCTGGCCTCGGTGGGAAAGGAAGCACCTAGCCTGGCAGAGACTTGAAGTATCAGAGTGGGGGGATAGCCAAGGGGACTCTCATCTGCCTAGAAGAGAAGGAGATGGAGGATGGAGGAAGGATTGTGGGAGAGGGTGACCAGAAAGGGGGAAGTGAGAAGGATATAAAGTGAATAAGTAATAAATAAATAAATAAATAAATAAATGGAAAGAAAGAAAGAAATTAAGAAAGAAAGAAAGGAAGAAGGAAAGAAGAAGAAAGAAGGAAAGAAGGGAGGAAGGAAGGAAGGAAGGGAGGAAGGAAAGAAAGAAGAAAGAAAGGAAGAAAGAAAGAAAGACAGAGAGAGAAAGAAAGGAAGAAAGAAAGAAATCATCAGTCCAGCCTCATTGTGAATCATCAGCCAGTGCTGCCATTGTTCTTATTCCCTGACCATAAAAGGTCCCTAGCTTAACAAATAAAAGTGTGCCTTTTTGAACTTCAAATTGTTCCCTAAGATTTTCTACACTGGGAGCCTGTAGCAAAAGCATCTTAACCTAGCTTCACTCACAATTTTATTTTTCCAAATGCTTTCCAAGGGCGGCTGTCATAACTTACAATCTATGTCTCTAGATTCTTTTCTAGGGTGGTGTTGAATCAGTTGAATCTCTTCCAGCAGCAATGCCTGAAAGGAATCAAGCAATGTTGTTGTGAGTGCCAGAGATACTGCCCAGTGAGAGTCTGCAAGCCTCTTTAGAGTTCTCTTAGATTAAGAGTGATGTGAGGGCAGCAAGCAGAGCAGAACTCCATTACAGCATGAAGTCCTCAGGACACGTGATCCTCGGGGTCATTCCCTACCGAGGAAAATCCAGCGTGGCTGTGGTAACCAGTGGACAACATTCCATGAGTTTTAAGACCATTTGTTGTTCCTTGTGCATGGCCATGGCCCTCAGCAGCCTGGAGGTAAAAACAATGAACCATAGTGTCTTTCTGACTTAGGATCAGTGAGCTAATACATCTGCTACGAAAACAAAAACAAAACAAGAGAAATATAGGCTAATGATTTGAATGGGCATGTTGTCAAGGACACGTTTGGATTGAATATTGACACAAGATACTGAACATCCTAAGTATTATTGAGATGAGAGTTGAAACTATAAGGCAATGCCACTACACACTTACTGGAAAGTCCAAAATTAAATTACAGATACTTGTGAGAATGTAAAAATGTCCTACATAGGAAAACAGTTTAGAAGTCTCTGAAAACATTAAGCGCTACTGACCAAATGTCCCAGACATCACACTCCTACATATTTACTCAAAAGATAAGAAAGCATATGTCTGTGCAAAGATTTCTGTGAATGTTCATAGCATTGTTGTTCATAGGAGCCAAATGTTGGAAATTATAATGTTCGACAGTTGTCTAAAGAAACCGTGTTTCAGCTACATATTAGGATAGTTGTCAAACACAAAGAGATATGGAATTCAGTGGATCACAAGTTAGAACACAGTCTCATAGACCTTATCTAAATAATAAATAAACAAACAAATAAATAAATCTTAACTCAATATGCAAAAACTCTATATGATGGCCCAGGGTATCTGTGGCTAATGGCAAAATCACTACTTGCCTCTAGTATCTAGTATCACTCCACACTAGATGGGGAGATAAAATATTCAATAGTGGTAATCCAGCAGGCTAGATCAGAGTCCTCATATTGCGTTAATGAATTTACTACCACGGTTTATGTTCTTGGATCTCAAAATAATTATGTAAACTAAGTCAAACAAGGGAAAAATGTAATTTGTGTTATTTCCATTTGTATAAAATTCTATAAAATGCCATGTATTGGTGACCTTTATATTGCTGTGACAAAACACCATGACCCAGCCAACTTGCTAATGAAATTAATTGAGTTTATGGTTTCAGAGGGTCAGAGTCTATGATGGCAGAACAAAGGCACAGCAACAGGAACAGCTGAGAGCTTGATTCACCTGCAGGAGGCAGAGGAGCACACTGGGAATGAGGAAGTTTTTGAAGTCTTCAAGCCTGCCCGTGTGATTCATTTCCTCCCAGAAGGTATACACCCTAATCCATTATCGAGGTGGGGAGGAAAGAATTCAAAACTATGTGCCTGTAGGGGTTATTCTCATGCAAACCGCTGCACGTGAATTCATCTGTAGTGACAAAAAGATTGGCAGTTGCCTGTGTACAGAGAAGTCACTGGCACGGAGTGTAAACACTCTGTCCAGCCCTGGCAGAGATTAACACAGGCCATAGAAGGAAGATCTCCTGATCCCAGGCTCTGCAGTGGTGCTTAGCTTTGTAATGACAACCGAAGTGTGTGTGGTACTCACCGTTTGCTCTCTTCAACCCAAGGGCTGCAACCCAGTGCCAAGAAAATTAAGATCTCAGCTTCACAGCTTTTGTGGTACATAATCAGTTCTTTAGCTTGTATACTTTAGAACGGGGTCTTCATAACTTTTATGAAGATGTTTTTATTTTGCAGGCTAAGTTTTAAATACTTTTGAAGTTGTAAAATCTGCTGAAAATAAAGAATAGATTAAAGAGGGCAAAAAAAGATGAAAGCATTCAGAAAAACAAGATGATGTAAGTTTCTATAAGTCTATAAACAAGTAGCTCACTTAATTACTAAATTAAGGAACAGCTTTACAAGTTAGAAAGCACTTAATGTTTAAATAAAGAACTCAATGAATCTATTATAAAAGTTTTAAATACATTGATTTTTTCTTATAATGGGCTTAATGGTTGAAAATATGATTTTAGTTTTTCTAATAATACAAATAATAATTTATCAATTTGCAGTCACTTCATAATAGATTGGTTAAATACATCTTAGGTACAAATCTATAATTTTTTATACATAGGATAACATATAATCCTTTTATAGATAGCATGGATTCTGGGATTATGTAGAGTCTTTTAAAAGTTTCTGCATTAGATTGTGGAAGAGTGAGACAAAAGTGGCTTTAAAAATGACATTCACAAAAATAAAAATATTCACAGTAATTTATCCAAAAAGAACTGTGGAAATGTAGGAGAGGTAGAACATTAAATATACTTAAAGCATCATGGCTATCTGTAGTTCCTTCCCTTGATGCTAAGAAAAGTGTGACTCCTGAACGGGAGAATGGGTATCAAGACTCTATTGAGGAATGACCAAAACAGAGACTTTGTGACTTACAAATATTAGTGTCACTACTTAGAGGCTACAAGACCATGGGCTGTTGACTAAACCCATGTGTGCCTCTACTTCTTTATTTAGCTCTCTCAGATTAGTGAGATAATAAACAGAAGGCGCTCAGGATAATATCTAATAACTAAAAATACTCAGAAGGTGGAAGTTGTTTTATAAATAAAGGCAAGTTGGGCTGAAGCTCTGAAGATCAGAGGAAATGACTCATGACAAAGCTTTGACCAGAGGGAGAATGCTGGCAACTGGCTTTCATGTGAATCCTGATAAGGCACGTAGGAGAGAATTCTACAACCTGGAGGCCCTCCCAGGCTAGGCTTCTCTGTCTGAAAGCATAGCCATTAGTTACACATGACTAAGAACTATGAAAAAAAAACTCTAAATGGCAGAGGACTGTGTAACTGTATAAGACCACATAATTTATAAAGTAACCCAAACTAAAAGTTTAATTCCATAGTTTGTGCTATCCACATCTTAACTGCTCAAGAGCTGCAAGTGGTTGTTGTCTATGATGCTGAACAGTACGAATGTAAATACCTCTTTCTACAAAGTTGTCTTCAAAAGGAAAACTCATGGCAAGCTTTAATCTAAAAGACATTCTCATTCAAGTGAATTTTTCCTTGTAGTATTTATTAATTTATTTATTAATTAATTAATTTATTTATTTTTTATTTTACAGAGGCCAAGACAGAAACTATTAGTCAAAACTCCAAGCAATTATCAAGCTGTTGATTGTATTATTTATCACTGTTTATAGCAGTACACATGAACGCATTTGGAGAGTTTTTAGGAAGAAGGTTGTCTGGCCTTGCTTTCTTTGACAAGCTTCTGAATTCTATCAGTAGCTCCAACATCTTTGTAATTTTTCTGATCTGGTTATTAACGTGTAATTCATACTCTCCCCCTCTTTTTCTCTACCTCCTCTTTCTCTGAACTGGAGGTTGGGAGGAAAGCGACATTCCTAGAGTGATCATTATAGCGGTAGCAGCTGCTTCTTAACAGGCTTGGTTTTGTGACAGGGGAGACAGGACCTGTTTCTGTGGTTGCAATCCCCTAATTTTATTCCTAATAGATCACGAGTGTGGGGATAAAGCAAGGTGACATGCTGTCACGTCTGTGGGACGATGCTTTAGAATACGCTGGGAAACATCTCACAGTAGCCATGTGCAGCCAATGCTTTTACTGTCATTAGTTAACAGCTCAGCCCACGAGCCTCCCACTATTCCATGACCCACATTTCATCCACGGTCTGCTGTTTTTCTCCCACAGTGTTATTTCCTGAGCACAACCCAGAGCTTACAAGTCCCCACAGCAGAGAGCTCTCTGTTCTGACCTCCCTGAACAGGCAGTTTCACCTGCTGAGCTAGTTTTTTTTTTTTCTGCTACCTGGTCAATCTGTTAAGCTTTGAGCAGGAGATTCCTGGATACCCTTGCAGAAAACAGATGGGGGTTGGTGATTACTTTAGCCTGCTGCAACTTTAGAATTGAGACTGTAAGGAAGAGGTGCAAATCTTCTGTTCATAAATAACCAAATCCGTGGGCATTTTACAAAGCACTCTGTGTAGTGCAAAGGGAATTAATGTGCCACATTTCACCCTTGGCACACTTTCCGAATGAATTGTTCAAAGCGAAGTTATATTAGGACAAATAGAAATGACGACGAACACCAGATGTAGACTTTTAGTTAATATTTATGCAACACCCAAAGGGAAGATGGGATTGCACAATAAACTAAAAATGTCTTAGGAAAATAAGGAAATCTTTACCCCCGAGGAACTGGCACCACAAAGGTATGAATTATACAACAAAGGCCCCGGGAATGCAGAACAAATGTAGGCTAGGTCTGGTCGACTATAAAATGGAATTCATTGAGGAAGTGGTAAGGTAGCAGATGTGTAAGACCTACTCAGGAAAATAAGGGCTTAGCACTTTGGTGGTGGGACAAACTTGTGTCTAAGGTAGAAAGCTTAAGACAACCAGCCTGATTTCCTTCAACTGTGGACAGCTGCAGTAGTTTTAAATAAATGATGTATAAATTCAGAACTGAAGCAGCAGCAGCCTCCCCCACACGGGATAAATGCACCTTAATAAGCTAAAAGGAGGCTCTGTGATCATAAATGACCTCCAGGGGTAGTGATGGCATATTTAATTGAATTTTCCCTTTGGAGTTGCTTGAGAAAGGTAGAAAATGCAAGCAGTGGTTGTTTCTCAGACCTTGGAGAGCAATGCACAAGAGCCCATGGCTTAATTCACAGGAAGGATACACAGACATACGTTAAAGTATAATAGCGTTTTTGTTACAAGAAACTGGATTTTTTTCAAGCGTGGCAGGATGTGCAGTCTGCTGTCTATTAAGAATCTCAAGATGTACCATTTTATGGCATGTCTCAGTTTCTGAGGCTTTCAATTCAGAGGGGCTGGATGGTTGTAGAAGAAGCCACACTTAATGTTTTTAAAACTATCAGACCTTTGAAATGGAGAAATGCTCACAAGATTTTAGCTCTCTGAACCCAAAGCTTTCTAGTAGTTGTATGCCCATAAGTCTTAGGAAAGAAGCTGTCCTTGTGTGATTTCCTATCATGGATCTTCCCGAGGAAGTGATGCACTCAAGAAATGTCACCCTTCTTCCCTCTGGCTTTGGCATCTTTAACATAGACAACAATTTAGTTTCTTCTTCCTGATGAATATTTGTGGGCTTTCAGCTCTTCTATAATCACACTTAAATACTCTTATTGTTTACTTGTTTACCCTTTTTTAGAAGTTTCTTTTACAATGTTCAGATGCTATGGGCTCTGGGCACTTTGTGGATGAGGGGACAAGCTTTATGAAGATTGAATGGAAATTCAAGGGATTAGTTAATAAACTGATGTGTGCCTATCACCAGGTAGTAGTGGTACAGGCCTTTAATAGCAGCACTCTAGAGGGAGAGTCAGATGGATCTCTGAGTTTGAGCTCAGCTTAATCTACAGAGTGAATTCAATGACAGTCAGAGCTACACAGAGTAACCTTGTCTCAAAAAAAAAATCAAAACTCCACAAACAAACAAACAAACAAACAAGCAGACAAAGATACTTAGAAGGAAGTGATAAAGGATGATGGGAAAGAGGGGTGTGTATGTGTGTGTGTGTGTGTGTGTGTGTGTGTGTGTGTGTGTGTGTGTGTGCTTTATAAAATACAAGAAAGAATTTTTGAAGAAATACCATTTGAAAGATAGTGGAAAGTAGCCAAAGAAATGTCTGGGGAGAAAACAGTTCCAGGTACGAGAGAAAAGAAGGTTCCAGAGAAGGCATACACAGATGAACACATTGAGAAGAGGGGGAGGACCATATGAGCCAGACTAAGAGAGTTTTATTCTATGTGCACTACACACGCTTAAGTGGAGTGATTGAACTTAAAGCTGCTTGTCTGGAGCCTCAAGTAAATGCTTGGAGCAGGGGCGGTAGGTGTAGAAGCAAGACCATTTACAAGGCCATCAGATTAGTTTGTGCAGGAGATACTAACGCTCTGTGGATGTGATGGGTGTATTTTGGTGATGGCTCGGACTAAGAGTGGAACAGTGTGGGTGTAATGGTATGTATTTTAGAGAGGAATGTCTAAGTATTAGTTAAGAAGTAAAAGGATGACGTTGGAAATCATAACAGCTAACTTATTGCACTTACCAGTCCCCCTCTGGATGCTTTATTTACATGGAAACTCACCCAACCAAAGTAGTATTTATAAGTGAGGGGTGAAGGAGGTGATTGGCCCCAACTTACTCAAATAATTAATAGCTGAGTTGATACTCAAATCTAGGTATCTGACTTAAGTATTTATTCTTCCCCCAGTGCCCCAGGATCCAATATCAATACATAAGCTCAGAAGAAGGTCAGAGAGGATCCGAATGGAGCAACTGGTATGATTTTTAAAAAAACTTTAAAAAATACATTATACCGGGGAGCACTGAAGAACAAGAATCACCATCTTCAATATATTATTTGAGAACTTCCTACGTGCTCATAATATTTTGATCAAATCACAATTTGCCTGTTGGAGGTTGAACACACATTTGTCAGTTTCCAAACGATTTCTTTGTGAAGTCAGACATCCTTATTCTGCAGGCGTTCAAACTTTTCAGATCGCTGCCACATACCCAGGGAGTCCACTTTCCTTATTATCTTTGAAGAGCTTGCTGGTTAGGTGCAAAAGGGGAAGTTGGAAGTCAGCCCTGCAAGGACGTGTTTTCTGTGCCCTGTAGCTTCCCCACAGCAGGGGGCGCTGCAGTCGTGTTCATCATAGTCCAAGGGAGCGACCAGGGCAGTCAGAAAGGGAACCAGGCAGGAAGGGGGTGTGGCAGACAGCTCTCGGATCTCTTTGGTCATGCAACTTTAGTACCCAGCGCTCCTTCTGCCCAGACCATTCTTCTGCACCGTATTTCATCATGTTGGATGCCTTCCATCCAGTCTTGCATCCGGGCGGAAAGGAAAGGGCATTAGCTTTCCGCTCTGCTGGGTTTAAGGATGCCGTTGTAGAGGGTTGCATTAGCGTGGTCTCTTCTATAGTCTCAGAGTCAGCTTGACAGTCCTGAACCACTAAAGACACCCATCCCCACGCAATTTCTGAGGAACGCGTGGGTGTTTCTTACCTTCTTGCCTCTCCTCTTTCATTTCCTGGATCCCTTTTCATGATCTTACTGCGGGGCACGCGTCTTTCCACTAATATTAATGTCGACCGTCACGGCGTGGCCTCGGAAAACTCTCTCCTAAACGCTGCTTCCCTGGCTCTTCAACAGGCCCTTCCATCCCAATTCAGCTCACGCATCGCGCGCGCGCGGGGCAATAGATCCTTAGTGTCAACCGAGGTTGCCAGCGCTCTGCAAACCTGTTCTACCTCTCCGCGTCCCGAGAAGTCTCTCCAGCTGACCAGTCTTTTGCCTGACAGCTCTTGGCACTAGACGTTTGGCTTGCGATCTAGAGCGTGCAAAGCGCCTCCCCGCAGCACTGGGCAAACCATTGACTCCTCCTGTCGCCTCTCTCCTCCATCTCCCAGAGCCCAGGGCACACTCTAGCTATCGTTTTGGGCAATCTTCCAAAAGTCATCTTTGTCCTGGGCTTTGGGGGAGGCTTTCCAGAGTCAAAAAGAAGGTGAAGGAAGATGAAGAAGAGAGTGGGGCCAGAGTACCAGGCTGGAGCAGCTAGAAGAGTGGGCGGAGCCTCCAGCCAGTGGGGGTAGACAGGGAGGAGTCTGCGGGGAGGATCTGGGTGGAGAAAGGGGCCGGGCTAGCTTAGGGTGGTGGGCTGGCCACGCAGGCGCGTGGGGCCGCGACGAGAACCCCACGCGGGAGCTTTTGGAGTCCCCAGTCGCCGCTTCTCACTTCACTGGAGAGGGGTCCGGGAGGGAACCAATAAAGAGTGAATGTGCCGCAGCCGCGGTGGCGGCCGAGTTGCTGCGAACGGCCCCGGAGTCGTGCGCCCGGGAGGCGGCGAAGGGAGGCGGTTCGCCTCGTCCCTCCCACCCGCCCCTTTCTCTCTCGGTCTCTCTCTCTGTCTCTCCTTTCCTCCCGCTGGTCCCAGATCCTCGCTCTGTCCAGCCCTTTGGTCCCCCCTCTTGCACTCTTCTATCTCCGCAGTCCTTTACCTTAGGGCGTCCCAAAGTGCCATGGGTTAGGGTGGGGACCGCGAGCCGCGGGAAAAGGACAAGCCCCGATTCTCCGCCGGGGGGCGTGAAGCCGATCGCCGCTTGCCTCTCGCGGTTGTCGGGTATGGGGAGAGCGGTGTGAGCCCGCAACCCCCGGAGCACGCAGGAACAGCGGAGCCCGGCGCCCCGAGGAGGAGCCCGGGATCGGAAGAAGGAGAGGAGGGAGGACGAGGAGGCGGGCGGGGAAGCCGGGGAAAAGTGCAGCCAAGGAGGAGAAGGCGGCGGAAGGTGGGGATTGATGCTTCTGTTTTTTGTTGCCGCTGCTGCGCTCGCGCTGGGAGCCAAGCCGGAGGGAAGGCGGTGGAGAGATGATTGCAGAGTTGGTGAGCAGCGCTCTGGGGCTCGCCTTGTATCTCAACACCCTGAGTGCTGATTTCTGCTACGATGACAGGTAAGTGGGTGAGAGAAAGGGGCAATGGCTGCGGTGCGACGGGGGTGGGGTGGGGGCTCCTCGGTGGCTCTGGTACTGCTTGCTGTCAGGCTGAAGCGCGTCTTGGGGGCGGGGTTGGGGGGACAGGTATCTGCACCTGAAGGTTTAGGCGACACGGAAACCGTAACACCTAAAGCAAACAGCCGGGACGGACGCAGGCGCGCTGGGCGGGCCGAACGAGTTTCCGCTCCTACTTTGCAGCAGGTTCTTGCTTGCTTCTTGCTGGTTGGCAGGCGCTTAAGTTTCTTTGCGGAAATCCAGGCAATTTGGAAGACTGTTTAATGAACCCACGTTAAACAAACAACCAGCCAAAGTAAAAATTCCAATAACAATCCTTGGTATACCTTGGTGCAAAAAAAAAAAAAAAAAAAAAAAAAAAAAAAAGAAAGAAAGAAAGAAAGAAAGAAAGAAAAAGCATATTAAGCGATTTTACGTGTGGGCTGGAAGGAAGCACCTCTGCACCCCTAGAAGATCCTCCCCGTGTGGTTTCCTTTTATTGATAGGACACTGATTTCTCGAAGTTAAACGCACATATGACAGTTGCCAAATAGAGGAAAGAGCGCGCGTACTCTGAGTCAACTTTCTCTTTGACGTGTATGATAGTAAACTTTGAGCTGTATCTCGCTGCTGGTTGTATCTCTCGCTCCCCCAACCTTGCTCACGCATCATGGGGAATTCCTTTATAAAAACGTGGGCTTTCAGTTCTGTTTGGGCGTTTTGCATGAGACATTAGTGATTCGCTGGTGCTAATTGCAGAAGAAGACGCCCTGGAGACAGAAGTTGTCTTCTGTATTTGGGTTAGTTTGGGTGGCTAATGAGACCCGGATTGTGTTGTCAAAGAAACTGCATTGATGCTTGGAAAAATATCACCCTTGTGCTGATGTCTCTACCTATTTTTAAAATATATTGTTAGTGTTTAGAAACTGATGAAAAGCTCCAATAGCCATTAGGGACAACTCCCAATTTGTGCCTTTCCGGTGACTTAATCTGATTACAATTAAAACAGATGCATAATTAAAATATATTGGGGAGAACGGCATGCCTGGCTAAACTTATTAACCATCCTGGAGTGTTTCATGCTCCATTGAAATTAAACCATCCAAAAAGTGAACACAGATTTACTCTGACAGCCTTTCAGCAGCCTCTCTGGGCGTAGGGGAGTGAATGGATCTCCAGGGTTAGGGCGAGGAAGCTCGTGAACCCAGCAAAGTGGTTGACAACAGTCCGAGAAGGAAGGGTATATACTCTTTGCTAGCCAGCCATAGTCTATATACTCTGTTCGGTCCACTCTCCTGCTAAGAGTGATTGGATGTCTTAAATCAGGGGATCTTGGTCCCCACCCTCATGTCTGCTATGAAATTCCCTGATGATACTTGCAGAACTACCCCATACACCCCTGATGTGTTTCTGCATTGTGCCCAGCAGAGACTGGCTGATAGTCTCTGGCAGACAAACTTTTCCTCAACTTTTTAAAGAGTGTACTGACTTCAGCTGCTCTCAGAAATGGTCCAAGAGTGAGGCAGGCTGGGCTGCTGGCCTTTCTCTCTCTTCAGATTTCTGTGATGTTGCACCTGCTATTTTAAGAGTCCCCATGGGGAATGCTTTGTTCAGGTTTCGCTAAAATGAGTCCAGGGATGAGTCAGGGCAGTGGCTGACTCTTCTGGGGGGTGGTGATCTGGAAGAGGGAGTGTTGAAACCAAGAATACGGAGCTTAGGAAGAAAGTAAACTCGGAAATACTGTCACATTGTTGAACATTATGATAAAGCAAGCATTTCTCTTGACTACGCTTAACTGCTGCCCAGTTCTTAAAAGAGGATAAAGGCACCACTTCCTTTAAAAATGGAGACTAAAACTTAAGTCAGTGTGCAGGCGCAGCTTTCTGTAGGTCTCCCACTCACCCTGACCTGTTTGGACAGTGAGTCTGGGAGACAGCTGTGCTGATGATGATACATGAGTTGCCCTTGATGACTAGAATTTGTTATAGGTTCCTCCCCCTGTTACAGGTCACAGTGAGTGTTACCAATCCTTGTCTTCTATTTTCTCTCTGTATAGGTGAATTTCCTGTGATAATTTTCTCATATCATTGATAGCAGGTCCAATATGATATTTAGACATGTATCTATAGAACACTGAGGGCCTAAAGTATGAATTATGCTTCACTATGCATTAAAAATTATTTTCTGAAAAAAATTATTTTCTGGCAAAACTACATATGCAACCGCAAGGTCTTAAAAATGTGAAATCTTAAGGGTAGCAAACTTTATTCCTGTGTTCCCGAGGAACCATCAGGTGCATATTTATGCCACACTGAATTTATTTGTTGTGTGTTCAGCATGCGAATGTGATTCATTGCCAAGGTGCACTGTCAACTGTGGCTTTGCAAATGCACTTTCCCCGTAAGTTCTGTAGCTCGCTGGTGTGTGAAGAGGGAAGCGAAGAGGGGGAGCCACGTGGAAACGACAGTGTGATAGGCTGGTTTCCAGTACTCCATTTCCATTTGCAGAGATTCACATGGAAAGCATTGCTTAAATTATATCTGTGCATTGTGATGACCCCCAGGAACTTCAGTGGAGTACAGTTCTGGAACTGAAGCCCCTGGAAGTAGCAAGAACCACACATAAGGGGGTGATGGCTCGTATGCATGACTTGCTTCGCTAAATTAGAACCTTGCATTGTAGCCTGAAGAATCTGGCCGTTACTTTAGTAGGGTGTTATTATTGTTGCAGTGTGAGTGTTATTGCTCATGTACTTCTCAAAGTTGCCATTTGTTTTAAACACCATGATCAGTTTAGTTTATCAACTGGTATACTGATAATCATTTTTATGTCTTATATAGCTTGTTGGAAGTTAGGTGGCAACATAAAGCTTTCTTGAAGCAAAGATCAGTTCCGCACTGTAGCCACTCAATGTCTTTCAAGTGTTTTGGTGGTAAACCTAAGAATATGTGTACAGTGTGTGGAAATGAGTGATGCCAGGGCAGACTTCACAGTATCTGATGAGAAAACATACATGCTTTCAGCCTTGTTCTCTCTCCTCTCAGCTTTAGAATAAGGTAATGACTGCTTAATCTGAAGTTGTGGTACCAATGTGAAATGCTTGGCACATCTTAAGTTCTGCTCAATGTGACGCCTTAAGTGATCCTTTTCATTCTCTGGAGAAACTTGATGTTCACGAGTGTGCGAAATACAGACAGATACCTTTTGTGACCCCCTATCTCTTTTCTCTCTCATGCACTTGTTGAGGCTGACCTTGCATCAGCACACACTGTCCCCTTTAAAATGTGGCCAGAAGCTTCTCAGAGGTCATACTGGGGGAAGTCAGCTTGGTGCCAAGATAACTTGTAAATGCCTTGGATTCTGATTGGATTGCCCACGTATCACTTCATGGGTGACGTACCCATTTATGTGATACAGATATGGAGCAAGAACAATGTGCAGATTTTTTAAATTTTCTCTTGAGTAGAATAATTCATGGCTGTGGAAGAATAAAACATGACAACTTGAGATTTCGAAATTGCAACGTGCATGTGACACTAGCTTGCAGATTTATGTCACTGATGCTTGTTTTGCATTGTTCTCTATCTCTCTTTGTCTGTCACTGTGTCTCTGTCTCTTGTCTGTCTGTCTGTATTTCTCTCTCTCTCTCTCTCTCTCTCTCTGTGTGTGTGTTTGTGTGTGTGCTCTCGTGAGCACAGAACTTACATGTGAAGACCTGAAGTGACATAGGTATCTTTTCTGTTCTTTCTCCACACTATCTTTTGAGTCGGTCTCTCACTGAACCTGGAGATAACTGAACGCCACCAGGCCAACTAGCTAGTTTGCTCTGGCTTGACTTCTCCAGCCATATTACAAACATGGCCATACCTGTTTGGCTTGCCCATGTGTTCTGGAGATAAGAGCTCTGGTTTGTGTGACAAGTGCTTTATCAGATGAGCCGTTGCTGCAGCCCCACAACTTTCTATTCTTAAACCCAGAATGGTCCTCAACATTATTTATCTTAGTTATTTTATTGAGGCCTTTGAAAAGAAATCCCTTTCTTTTCCTTCCTCTGTGACTACGACTACCCTCTTCAGATACCTCAGGTGGAGTCTCAGTTTGTTGTAGCCCGGACTGGCCCTGCGCTCCTGATCTTCCTGCCTCACCCTCCTGAGTGCTGGGACCACATGCTCGCATCACTACATCTGGCCATGATCTAACCAGAACTCTAACACATTCCTTGTTCAGTTTTTCATAGGACTATAAATACAACACCGCAGTGAGGGCTTTGTTCATAATGATTTTGATTGACAGTGTTGAAATGAAGGAAGAGACTCTGTTGCTATTCAGTCCACTGAAAGCACTTGTTCAAGATGTATGTCTGTGACCACGGGACAGCTGTTTATCATAGGCTAAGAGTATGTTATCTGTCAATAGGCATCTTTGTCATGCTAGGAGAGGGTGGATTAATGATTTTTCAGAAGCCTGTCTTTACATCTGCTAGTATTCAGGTATTTTTTCTGTTTGAGTTTTAAGGATGGTGTTAGTGTGGTCTTTGATATGATATGACAAAAAAAAATCATCTGAGACATGACTGATCTTACCATTAGCTTCACTAAAGAATGATTCCAATAGATTTTCTCTGCATCAATCCAAACACATTATGTTTTAAGTTCCAGTGTATTTTACCTCTGAAATTATGTGGTGGCTCATGCCATTATTTCCAGAAAGTAAGAGGCAGAGGCAGAGGCAGGAAGGTTTCTGTGAGTTCCAGGCCAGGCTAGTGTTCCAGATTAGCCAGGGATACACAGTGAGAGTCTATGTCAAAACAGAGCGTAATGTTCCACGTGTTGAAAGTACTATCAGGAAATCTGGTTTGTATGTTAAACATCATTCTGCATATTAAGGTAAAATAAATGAGTACATGTATATGACAAAAAACAATAAATAAGGGAAATTTCTGCTTTTTTATAAATTATAGATTGTGTGTAAATCTCATGTCCTTATCATCAGAAATCAAACACAAGAGTAGTGCTTTGCTTCTTTTTTCCGTTCCCCATATCATTATAAAATAAAATGCAATTGGAAGCAATTTACAGTTTATGAACTGTTTTGCGTAACATTTTATTTTTCTTGCTAAGCTTTGGTTGATCTGTCAAACTCATTTGGAAATGGCTCATTTTGTTCTTTTGAACAAGTGCATTTCTTTCTGGCAAATTAAAATTACAACTAGGTAAAACCAGGGTAGATTGCTTTCCTTCACCTCCATTGAGCCTGTCACATGGCGTTTAATCATCACAGATGACCCCAATACGAGGACCTGGAGGACATACAGAAAAGCCGAAGGGGAAACTGCCTGCCAACCATCTGTCTCTTAGTTTTTTTTTTTTTTTTTTCGGACACACACACATGCATATGCTGACACAGACATAGTTATTAGTTTACATTGTCATTCCAAGAACTTTTGTCTTACCTGTACTTAGGTTTTCAAAGGTAATGTGCCTCTGAGGGGACACCAAATTCTCTGCTGCTGTAATCTCAAAACAAACATACCCTTTGGATTCAAGCATGCGTTAGAAGCACAGTTATTTTCCTAATGTGTGTTGTTGCTCGGTGCACTGAAAGCACTTGTTCAAGGTCCAGCTGTTTATACCACAGGCCCAGAGGGCGTTACCTCCAAATCAGGTACCTTCATAATATTAGGAGAGGACAGAGTTTACCCATAAGGCCTTCTGAAAAATCCCTGGCTGACCTACTGATGTCACTATAACCTCATTGTTATCATACGAATTATCATTAATGCTTAAAACTTTCTTGGATTTTTTTTTGGGGGGTGGGGGGAGGTATGTCACTTGAGAAAGTAATGTAACATGTTTGCTTTAACGGATTCTCAGAATGGGACACATGTTGAAGGTTTGAAGAAAAGAATCCGTGAGTAAATGAATGTAAAAACGTCCCTTGTGTGGATAGTTGTACCTATTTAGGAGTTTAGCTATAACAATAATAAATAAATAAATAGATAGATAGATAGATAGATAGATAGATAGATAGATAGATAGATAAGGGATGACGCCATTGAGATTGATTATCCGATAAAGACGTGATATTGGGGGGTCAGTATAGGTGTAGTTAGGTTTGATGGCGGATGGCTCCTTTGAAGATTTGACTTGCCTGTGCTTTCAGGCCTAGGCTGTGACACTCAGTGAGTCACTAGTCGCGAGTCCGTCTAGACAGCAGCTGCTTTTATTTGAGGTACAGATACAAAGCAACTACAGCAGCTGCTCCCCCTGGCAAGCGTGCCGCCACTTGAGCAGGTAAAAGTACGTGGAATCTGTGAAGTCTGCTACGAAAATATTGCTAGGTCGCCCTAGCGCAGATAGAATTTAACTCAGATTTACCTCTTGGTAATATTCGACGCCATATTCATCTATGAAAAGTGTTACTAGGATTCGTTCACTGGTAATTAGTTAAGAGACAGTGTCTGGCTTTGTCGCCCAGGGTGGCCTCACACGTGTGATCCTTGTACTTCAGGCTCCTGTGTGCTGGCGGTAGAGATTACTGTGCCCGGGGAACTTTTTTGTGTCCCCTCCGTTGGTGATGACATACAGGATGCTGTACCTAAACTCCTCATGCTGACTAGAGTTGCCTCAGGTTGTCATTGGGCTAAACGACTTTGGGGTGTCTTCCCCAGGCAATTAATGTAAGAGAGTGCCGCGACATTCCACCTGAGCACTCTTCCTCCTCCTGGCCTTTCTAGTCACCTTCCTTTTTCTGTGGTACACATCCCAAGGTTCTAGAATAAAAAACTTAAATACTCATTTGAACCTTTTTTTCCTCCCCGAAATTTTAGGATTACTTTTTAATGTTTACCACTATGATTTTTTTTTTTTTAATTTACAAACAAATGGGAAAGAAAGGAATCTGGCGATATAGGCTTAGTGTGACTAAGTCAGGAACACGGAGAGGATCTGTCAAATTCAACATTTAAGTTGTTGTCATGTTTTTTTGTTTTTTTTTTTTTTTAGAGAGAAACTTGCTTTATTTAGGGATATTTTGTAAATGTAGATTATTCGCACGCACAGACATCATTACCTCAAAGGTGAGATGTCCAGAGAATTAGCGCATTAGCGCGGGACAGAGAGGAGAGCTGAAACTCCTAATCTTGTCTGTCGCTTCCATTTCATCGTGGAGTTCCATCTCATCAGATCCATGGTTGCATCTTTGATGAGGGAACAGGTGCTACTTTGCTTGAGGACAGAGTCTCTCTGTGCTGGACAGAAGAGATGCTATTTGCTGATAATCTGCCATCAGCTTTTGTTTCTTGATTCAACCAGTAGGTCACTTTGTGGTATCTGTGAGAGGTAAGGTAGGAGGTGTGGCCTAGACTGCTCTCAAGTCTGAATTCCTGGTTTGTCAAATGAAACATGGTCCTGCCTATGAACTTGTGCCTCTGTGCTAGGTGGTGTGATCAGTTAAAAAAGTTTGTTGTTGTTGTTGTTTTTGTTTGTTTGTTTGTTGTTGTTGTTTTTGTCAAATCTCTGCTTTTGATGACTAATCGCCCTTTCTGGGGAGATCTTCACAATACATTTGCAATTTTTCTTAGAAGCAACAAGTTTATAAAAATGGGATCAATGTAGGTACATGTCCTTGTTCATTTTCACTTGCTATGGTAAAGCCTTCTGATCAAAAGCAACTTGGAGAGGGTTTATTTGGTTTATATTTTCACGTCACAGTCCATCACTGAAGGAAGTCAGGACAGGAATTCAAGGCAGGTACCTGGAGACAGAACTTCTGTAGAAGACCTGGGAGAGTGCTGCTTACAAGGCAAGCTCTTGATGGCTTGCATAACCTCCTCTTATAGCATCCAGGACCACTAGCCTATGTGTGATAGCACCTGCAATGGGCTGAGCCCTCCCACATCAACTTTTAACCAAGAAAATGCCTCCCACAGACTTATTTACAGGCCAATTTGATGGAAGTGTTGTCTCAATGGATATTCTCTCTTCTTACATAACCCTAGCAAAAAAAAAATCAACATAGTTTTCAATTTTGCTTTATTTTGTTAGGAAACCTTAAAAATATTTCCTTGAAGCTGGGTGGAGGGAGGGTTCAGTGGATAGAAGCACTTGGTACCCAAGCCTGAGGACCTAAATTTGCATCTTCCAGACCTACAGAAAAAAAAAAAAAGCATAACATGAATGTCTGTAAATCCTCTTGAATCCTCAATGAAGGACTACTTCCCTGAGAAGATGGGAGGCAGAAACAGCAAAGTCCTCAGGAGTTTGAAGGCCAGCACATTTAACAGAACAACAAAGATATCTGTTTCAAACAAAGTGGAAAGACAAGGACTGACCAGCGAGAGAGGGAGAGTGATTGTCCTGTGACTCCTAAGTGTGTGCTAGGGCATGCATAGGTCACACTCATACGCATACAGATGTGTGGTTGTACGCACACACACACACACAGTCTTTGGAAAAAGAAATGATGGAGGTTTGAAACTCCAAAACTTGAACGTTGTGTCAGTAAATGTACTTTTCTCCTAATTGTGATTGCAGAGGTAATTTCTGGTTGATTTCTTTAGAGGTTTAGAAGTAGCTAAGTTTGACTGCTCAAGGTAGGATTTCTCTCTTGGTGTCATTTATGAGTATTTTAACTTCAAAGGGTATGTTATTTGCTGAAGAGTGGCCACTGGGGCACAGTCTGACACTTGACATTTTGAACAGTGTTAAATGATGGGACTGTAGCCTTATTTCAACATTGTTTAAAAATCCGATGGGAAGAATGGCAGCCCATATAACCCTGCATACTTGAAATTCTTTAGGTATTAATTTTAAATGCACTTCACAAGTTTATTTCTTATATTTTTTCCTTTAAGGATGGATAAGGCAAGGGAGACTTATAGCTCTGTCTTCAGAAATGTTTTCTCTTTTGCATTTTCTTCTTAGCATTTTATAAAGAAGCTGAGTGGATACAATCCACAGCCCCAGGGTTGTTTGCTTGTTTGTTTGTCTGCTTGCTTGTTTGTTGTTTTTTTTTAATAATCTATCATGATATATGTTTCTGTAAAGGACATTGCCATAAAGCATATTGTTACTGTGATTATAAACGTAGTGCTGGAGAGAAACAGATGCCCAAAGAGACTTTGAGTACAGTCAGAATCCTGCTTCTGTTAATTCCCAGTTTGTTCCATAATGAAAGCCTGCCTACTCCTCTTTTTTAGCTGTCAGTGGCAGCTCCCCAGTTAAATACACAGTCAATAGTTACATCCTTTAGTTAGGTTTCTCTGGAGAAACAAAGGCTTGCTGATGGCAGTGAGTGCTGGAGTGAACCCCTTGCAAATTGTACCCTCTGCAGGGGTGCCTTTGGTGGTAGCTGTGGGATTCCTCTCACAGGCATGGTGGGTTCTCTCAACCTGGGGAGGTCACTGTCATTAGAGAGCCCTCTAGGAGAAGGGCATAGCTTCTTCAGGTAGTGCTGACTGTCGCAGCCAGAACCTGTATTGGCTCCTTTGGGACATTTCTCCTTGTTCTTTAAACTGCTTTTTGGCTATCCTCTCTTCAGTCTTCCACACATAAATACTGAACCTGCTGCTTTTGATTGCAAAAGATATCTGTAGGCAAAAGACCTGGGTCTGAATATCTTTTCAGATCTGTTTCATTTGGGGCTGGTCGTTCCTCCTTACGCCTGATAATTACCTACAGGACTGCTCCAAAGCCCCTGAAGAGAGCTCATTTTGACAAAGCAGGCTTCCGATGGCAACTTTTTTCAACTACAAATTTGCAGAAGGAAATTTCTCAGATGATGAAGAAGTTTAATCGGGGAAAGAGACATTTTTATTTGCAGAAGTAGTCCCTTTAGGGGGAGGCGATTATTTATAGCTGATGTGAAAAACTGGTATACCTCAATTTATTTGGTAAACTGCATTCAAAATTGGAAGGTGTTCTTGCTGCTGTGTTGGAAGAAAAACACTGGCACTGAATTGTCACTGAATTTGTGTTAATGAATTTGTGTTAACCTTAGTTTTATGTACATTTTAACCCATTCTTTTCAGTGTGTGTGCATGTGTGTGTTTACTGGAAGTACATGAATTTGAGGTTTGACACTGTATGCTAAAATTTACTATATTACTTGAGATTTTTTTCTCTTAGAAGTAATAGTCTTTATGGATGTTGTTGAAGTCTTTATGGATGTTGAAGTTGAAATGTCACTGTTTTACAATGTCTTATGTGTCATCTATATAAATAATGCTAACTCTTTGTATGAACCAACTTTCCATGGCTCTTTTTAAATGTGTTTGTAGTATGATGTTGAAAATGCCCATGGCAGGTAAGTAAGTTGTAGACCTGGCTCTCTTTGGCAGCTGGTTCTCTGTATTTATGGAGGCCTTTGTTGTAGTTGTTGCTTTTGAGATCCAGGGTTTTGTTGTTGTTGTTGTTTTGTTTTTGTTTTTTTATGTAATTCAGTCAGGTGTCCAACCTAAAATCCGCCTGTCTCAGCCTCTTCAGTGCTGTGAATAACAGGCATGAACCATTATCCCCAACTAGACAGCAAACGTCTTCAGTTTCTTATAATTAGATGGATCTCTCTGTGCCTGTCCTATGGAGAGGTGGGGAGGGGGGGCAGTTGCTACATATCTTTCTATCTATGTATAAGTCTTTCTAGACCAGCACTTCTAAAGGTAAGTGCACTTGGGAGGGAGTCCCGGAGTTGTTACAGTGCGAATTCACCTTGGAGAGGACATGGGACTCTGAATTTCTTTAGTTTCAACTACAGCAGGTTTTGTAGGTTTTGTGATCACACTTTGGGTCTCACAATCTTTGGCCTTTTGAAATATCATTTAGATATGATTACAGATGAGGTCAGTGTCTTTAAAGATGTTTGGAAAAGTTGCTTAAATTCCTGGGGGAAAGGGGGCTGAGGAGAGGTCTCCCCTGTGTCTGTAAGAGATTAACCAATTTGTTCAATTAGGTTCTGCTTCCTTCCTGCTTATACGCTCAATCAAGACATTTTTAATCTCGTCCTAGGAGTTTGAGTTCCTCTTTGAAATTTGAAAAGGCAGAGCCTGGTGAGGTTTAGGAGATGATCTCCATTGAAGCATCTCTCACCATCCACACACAAAAACATCTTCTTTGTAACATAACTCAGATATCAAAATCTAATTTTGAAAGATATACATTGCCTTAATGGAGTAGATCTGGTCCTGATGCTGCTCAGTGAGTCTAGGGACTCTAAGCATTTAGGAGGCAAGAAAGAGCATTGCTGGCAATAATCTGGCATATTAGAATCATGGGATTTTCTTTCTAGGAGCATCATTTTGTTAGAGTTGCAGATAGAGGGTTCTATAGAAATTTGGAGAGAGCTGTTCTCCGTTTGGGACAGATGTGTGTGTGGACATCAGGGTGGTCATAAGTTTCTCAGGAGGCTCATTTTCTGATGCACAGGCTACCGCTGTGTCTGAAAGGCATCCAGCGCTCTCAGTTATGGAATGCTTTCTAAAAGTCAAGGGGAGTGAGCTTGTTCTATCCAGACAGAGAAAGAGGGCAGAGGTAACTTTTTACCGGAGGACAGTCTTCACCGCTCCAGAGTTTTAATCTGAGCTGTCATATATAGCAAAGCTAGTGAGAGACTGGTAACATTCGGTATCCTTGTCTCCGAAATGAAGACGTCTTATAGGCAAGTAAAGCAAGTGAGGCCCCAAGGTTAATGTTGATCCTCCCTCCGTAACACTGGGCTCATGACCTGAAGAGGTCTTGATGCCCAAACCGGCTTTTGAGAGCCAAAATGCACTTTAAGGAAATGTAGCTTTCGCTGCATAGAAACTTTGCAGACTTTACCAATGCAGCAGAACATACAGGCAGCTGAGATTAGGAAAAGTCCAAGGGTGTGGGGTGAGGGTTCTTAGTGTAATATGAAATGTTCCATCTGGTGAGACAGACATCTCAGTGGTGTGGTCCTTGTGTACTATACACCATTCAAATTAAAATAAAATGAATTGGGACTTTGGTTTTAAACGATTATATTTAATTTAGTCCACTTTAGCTTTCAGGCATCTTAAAGGATTTCTGGAGTGGGTCAAATATAATCTTTTAAAAGAAGCCATTCTAAAATGAGCAAGATTTTCCTTTTAGTTCCATGTCATTATTTAGTATTATAGGGTATTGGGAACACATATTGGATCAAGAAAAAAAGAGAGAGTCTTAGAATACCACTTTACCACTTAAGGACTTGAGCCCTTACGCTCTCATGAACTTGGTACTTTAATTGGCCAGGAAGTGAAAATAGTAAGTTCACATGGAACAGGGATCGAATGAAGTGGAATGAGGAATGTTCTCTGTGGTTTTGGAAACTGCATCCTTATGTATTTAGGTGGAGTATGTGTTGAAGCAGCAGATGGGATGATTCAGTTGACCACTGCCATTGGTGTATCTTGTTCTCAACGGTTTTCACTTGCATCCTGTAACTGCTGTCTTAGTTAGGGTTTTACTGCTGTGAACAGACACCATGACCAAGGCAACGCTTATAAAGGACAACATTTAATTGGGGCTGCCTTACAGGTTCAGAGGTTCAGTCCATTATCATCAAGGCAACATTCAGGTAGGCGTGGTACAGGAGAAACTGAGAGTTCTGCATCTTCATCTGTAGGCTGCTGGCTGGCAGAATACTGTCTTCCAGGCAGCTAGTGAGGGTCTTAAAGCCCACACTCACAGTGACACACGTACTCCATCAGGACCACACCTTCTAATTCTGTCAGTCCTGGGGCCGAGCATATACAAACCATCACAGCTGCCCTCTTGCTGTTGAAGCTTTCATGGCACGCCCTCTGTGCTTCCGTATCCCATTCCTCATCTGTCCACTCTTGTGGCTGGAATCCCCAGGATCCTCATGTCAGTAGTTCTTCCAGCTTCTGTTTTTCTCCTCTGGCTTATGCAGTGTTTTTGGTCTCTGTGAAGCAAGAGACTCCTTTGTATACACACCTGCCAGGTCTATGGGACTCCTTGCTTCTGGAGGGTAAAGTGACTTAGTATAGTGACTTAGATATAAAGACCCTTTCCCATTTCAGTGCTTGCCAGAATGACTGTCCCTGGGCACTAATGGGCTCCTTCTTGATTGACATTCTTTTCGCTTTTGGTGTATACGTGTGTTTGTAGCAGTTCTGATGGGCTGGTGAGGATGAACGATGCATGGTTTGTATGCCAAGTAAGGAGACATTTTCTGCACTGGTGTGTTTGTCAATTGATCGAGAATTTCACGTGAATATGTTGGACACGTGCGGGGTGGTCATAGCCAAGACACGATGGATATGTTTGTACCCATGAAGTGCACCCCTCTGTCAGAGCTCCCAAAGCTCAAGACAGAAGAGTGAAAGCTTTAAGATCTTTTGGGTCAGAAAATGCAGAGTTCTGATTCCCAGAAGTATCATTGCTATAATTTTAATTATGTATCCAAACTCCCAGCTCTGTAACACAACAGCAATAGCTAGCACACAGAGTTCTTCGGTGAATTCAGTGAGATTTATTATGCAAAGAGGCTTAGACAAAGCATGGCTTATGTGATTAATTTTGAAATATCTCTGTCAATCAATAATTTTCATTAATTACGTTGCTAATAGCTTAAAACACTCGATAATATCTGAGTGACCTGTGGAAGATTTATTAGAGAGTCTTTTTTAAAAAGTCAGTGGGCAGCGAGTTGTGGTGCAAGACTGTAATTCTGGCACATGGAAAGTTGGTGAGGGAAGATTGGGACTTCAAAGCCAGCCTGTGTTACACAGTAAGAAAACCTCAAACTCAAATTTATTTCTAATGAAGATTTAACTTTGTATTTCCAGTTGACCTATGATAGTCGAGAATGTCCAATGAAGCATACTGAGTAATAATTTTCAATTTTATTTTACAAAAATGTATTTTAAAAGATTTATTTTATTTTGGAATTAATTATGTGCAGGTCTGTGCATTTGAGTGTAGGCACCCATGGAGGAGAGAGTAGAGCCATGAATACTCCTGGAAGAGTTGTAGGCAGCTGAGATCTGTCGGAAGCGGTCTCTAGCAACCAAACACAGGCTCTCTGTTGAGACCATCAAGACCATCACTTACCTAAACCAGTGAGGCATCAGTCTAAGCCCTTGAAATTTAATTTTGTCGTTGGCTTTTAAACTGGGAAAAGCAATGTAGAAACTACACTACTAGAGACACTAGTAGCCCTTTATGCATGCACCTAGCTGCAGATTTGACCAGTATGTGGCTTAATGAATCACATTAATTAAAAATCAATGTGAGGTCACTAGACATCTTTGACATCCTCTAACATAATTGGCTTCCTCTTCAATTGGATAATATGGTCTGTAAGAAGTTATGGAAAATTGTGATCCCCTTAGCATCTTACAAGAGTGTTTATGCTCCATGATGTCTAGCTTCCACAGTTACAGAAACTCAGGCTTGTTTTCAGTTTTTTTTTAAAAGATTTAGTTATTATTTTATGTAAATACACTGTAGCTGTCTTCACATACTCCAGAAGAGGGAGTCAGATCTCGTTACGGATGGTTGTGAGCCACCATGTGGTTGCTGGGATTTGAACTCTGAACCTTCGGAAGAGCAGTCGGGTGCTCTTACCCACTGAGCCATCTCACCAGCCCCTTGTTTTCAGTTTTATTAGAAACAGTGATAAATGAAGGGTTGCCCTAGGTCCCAGTGGTGGTTTTCTGTGCCCCATGGCTTTCAGTGAGGAGAACTGAACTCAAAGCTGTGTTTGAAACTCACTCTTTCTCTCTCTCTTCCTCTCTCTCTCTTTTTCTTTCTCTTTCTTTCTCTCTCTCTTTCTCTCTCTCTCTTCCTCTTTCTTTCTTTCTTTCTTTCTTTCTTTCTTTCTTTCTTTCTTTCTTCCCCTCCCTCCCTCCCTCCCTCCCTCCCTCCCTCCCTCCCTCCCTCCCTCCCTCCGTCTCTCTCTCTCTCTCTCTCTCTCTCTCTCTCTCTCTTTCCTTCCTTCCTTCTGCTAGTTTCTATCCTCATTGAGAATTACAACTTGCATTTATTTGCTTCCAAATTGATCTCTCTACCACTCAAACCCCCCCACCGTGTACCTGTTTACTTAACATTTTTTTTTACTAAAAGTTCCCTTTTTAACGTAAATACTTCTTGTTTTCTTCTCTCCTTCCTACTTACCTGGTGGACAGAAAAGATGCCCCTCCCAAATTCCAGAATGCTGGGTATGCTGAAAATGGCAAGGTGCTGCTCTGCCAAATTCTGGGTGTGGCTTTCTTACTCTGGTTTCCATCTGAGCTTAAATTAAGCCACATTTTGGCATAATGGTTTTTGAGCTCACTTGTGTAAGAAGTGTTTATTTATTGATGATTGCATTGGAACATTAGTAGGTGGAATTAAAATGTTATCCTTATTGTTCACAAATAAAGTGCTAAATAAGGCACTTTATTTTAATTTTATTTTTTTAATTAAAGTTATCCCTCTTTCCTTCTCCCCATCTCCCTCCTCCCCTCCCCCTCCTCTTGTCTTTCTCTGCTCTGTGTGATGTGCATGTATGTGTCTACATGGGTACATATGGGCTATGGTATGCATGTGGAGGTCAGAGGATAGCTTGTGGGCATTGCTTCTCTCCACCATGTGGTTCCCAGGGATTGAATTGAGAGCCCCAGGCATGGCCATAAGTGCCGCCACCCCCTGAGCCATCTTGCTAGCTCTTAATAGACACTTTCATACAACAGACCACATCGACAGTGGATGCTTCATTTCAGCCTTAATCTCATTCACGTGTCAGGTGTTACGTTCCTCGCAGCTGGAATGTTTGCTTTGTTCCTGTTGATACCTAAATTGTAACAGCAAGCAGCAAGCTTCTAGAAATGAGAGCAGTTTGGGTCCATGTTGGCCAGGAGCCTAGTTCTCTCTAGTGAACATCTGTTCTCTGAAACACTTTGAGAATGTTCAGGTGAAAACGTATCTGGTATTTTAGTATGTCAGATTCTGGTGGTTTAGAAACTAGTCAGACTTGTGTTAAGTTATTAAGGGCAAACTTCAGAGGCTTGTAAAATGACTCTCAATTCTGTGGAATTAGCTTAAATTGATGCGAGCAAATCGGCAATTCAAGAGGTTAGTAAACATGCCCCCATAGTTGATTTTGAGAACTAAACATAGAATGGTGCCATATTTCTCCAGGGGTTGAGTAGGGTGGGAAGGCATGGCTGTGTACAGTGAGTAGGAGGTCAGAAATAGCATTCCCACGGGTGAGCTTCTGCAGAATGGAGTGTCGCTGGCATGTGAACCTTGTCACTTCCTGCTCAGGCTACCCTACTTAGCATTTATGACACAGAGGAGGCATGATGGTTCTGTGTGATTGGGGCGGACTTTTCCTTTGTGGGATTCAAGATAGGCAGTGGGAGGGAAGATGGGGAGCTTGGATTGGTACCTTTGTGAATTAGACCCAGACGGTAAATAAGCATCCTGAAGTGAAATCAAGACTCTGTGAGCTTGGAAATTTGCTGAATTCAGCTGTTTGTGGAGTCACCTCTTTGGTGTGTTATAAAAGAGCTCTGATGTATTTCTGAGCACATGCTGCAGTGTTGGAGAGTGTCACTCTCCCTGTGTATACTGTGTATACTTTAATTCAAACAGAGTAACAGGTTTCCTAATGGCCAATTTATACATGTTAACTTGGTTGATCCACCCTGCCTCCACCTTCTTCTCACCTCCCATGTTCTCTTCCCTGTTCTCCCACCTTGTCCGCCTGTTCTCCCTTTCCATACTGCATGTTTCTATTCATCATACACCTTTCATATCACATGTTCTATCATCATACACCTTGTCTCCCTTTTCAAGAAAAAAATATTCAATTTTATTTTGTATATATGATTGCCTGCATATACATATATGTACCGTGCACATGCTTGGTGCCCAAGGGTCCTTTATCTGGAACTGGAGTTACAGGTTGCTGTGAGCTTCCCTATAGGGGATGGGAGCCAAAGCTGGATCTTTTGTAAGAACAGCAAATGCTATATCCAACCTTCTCTCCCATCCCAACCTCATTTTTTCTAAAAAAACAAAAAACAAAACAAAAAAAAAAAACCAAAACGAAACAAAAAACCTTGTTTTTCTCTCTTGTGGACTTTTTTCTTTCTGGTCTCCAGATCTCCTATCATGTTTGATTATTGGTTTAAAGGCTAGCATCATAACTGTCCATTTGTTCAGCCTTGTTCACTGAGAATTTGAGTTCTGAGAACGAATTAGTTAATTTCCTGTACGAGGGAGGGAAGTTTACTTCTCAATTAGTAGCCCAAGCCTACACTGAATGTTAAATCAAACAATTTGCTCATACACAGCACACTTAGGATGGTATTTCAAAGTTTAAAGTAATTTAAATAACATAATCTTAAATTTACATCTTAATGTCTATTTTTCTGTTGGCATTTATAAAAGCTGGTAGAAACACTTTGAAAGAATATGTTAAAATAGAATAAATACTTTGCACACATTTTACATATTTGGAAATTTTTCTTTGCGGGCATTCTTTTAAGTTGTGTGTGTGTATGTGTGTGTGTGTGTGTGTGTGTGTGTGTGTGTGTATGTGTGTGTGAGTATGTGTGTGTGTTCCTAAAGAATTTGTTGGAGGAAGTGGGTGTGGTAGCAAACACCAGCATTCCTAGCCTTCTGGACTTAGAGGTTGGAGTTCAAGGTCAACTTTAGCTTTATAGTGAATTGGCCTACATAAGAATGACCCAAAACTTAAAAAATATTTTTTCTCAGAGTTGAACGATACTGGTAGAAATTGGTGAGGCTAGCTCTGTAATTTTGTGTGTGTGTGTGTGTGTGTGTGTGTGTGTGTGTGTGTGTGAAAACTATAGCTATTGGAATGATAGTATATCCAAATTCTTAGTAAATGTAAACGAGTCAGTGTTTTTGTTGCTGGCTTTTTGTTTGTTTGTTTGTTTGTTTGCTTTTGTTGGTAAAAGATTATTGTACATAGTTTACTGTGACTCCTTAACCCATTTCTGTCCTCTGTCAATGCTGGCATCATAAAAAGATGAATGCGAATTAACAGGGTAACAGAAATGATAAGGAGATAGCCACCTATATACATATATATGCACTGACCAGTGAGTTAACTGATTTGGTGTGCAAGTGTTGTATTCTATAGGGTGAGGACTTGAGGCAGGACCAGATGAAGCTGTTGTTACAGTAGTTGATGGAGCAGTGAGGATGTGTTTATCATTTTAAGTAGTTTGATTTTGCAGATGATAGTGGAAAAATATGATAATTCTATTCACAGTTTGGGAGAGATGTTTGATTTTCAGTTTATTTGTAATTCAAGAAATCAGCTTAAACAGGCACCGGCCTTTGATTTCCACGTTAAATCATTCTTTACCTAAAGACCTTCCTGGTACCCAAGGAAGCAGCAGTGTGGGATGCTTTCTATTCATGTCACTCTTGCTCCTAGAACAAGGGAGGTATTATTCATGCTGAATGATCTGGTGGGAAGAAAACAAAGTAGAAAGTCTAAGATGGTCGTGCTTATGACTCTTAGTGAGCCCATGTCAGAGGCTACTTGACCCTGCCTGTAGGGAGAGACCACTTGTGACAGGCTTATGTTTGACTGATTCTTGAAGAAGTGAGAGTAAACTTAACAAGGGTGAGAGTAGAGGAAAAATATTTGGTAGGAGCTGTTCTAGAGTGTGGCATACATCTGCCAGAGAGGATGATGCTGTGGGGACAGAAGGGATCTCTTGGTAGGTTCATATAAGCAAGGTCACCTAAGTTCTTGTGTTCCCTGCTGAAATTTGAATTAGAAACTCTGGAGGATTATATGGACTACATAGTGTTTTATTGGCAGTTTTGCATTCCTCCATGGTGATGAACATTGAAACAAGGTGGACACAGGGGTGGAAAAGGAAGTTCGCTGTATTAGAAATGGATAGTTGGGAGGAAATCCCACTTCCCTTGGCTCTCCATCTTGGGCATCTGGATAGAACAGGAAAGACATGAGGGGAGCTGGCTTTGGTGAAGGAGATGGAAGCATATGGCTCCTTTCCTTACTAAGGGGAGAGCCGAGATGGGAGAGAAAAGTATTCTGCAAGTGCTTCGGAGCATCACATGTCTGTATTGCAATGATACTTTGTCAGTACACCTTTATTTTGGCAAGCATGCCCACTGAAGGCTGGGAAGAGCAAGAATGGTGCTCAGGATTGTTTTTTCCCACTATGTACTTCTGTATCAGAAAGTTAAGGCAGCACTTAGTAGTGTTTGCTTTATTTTAGATAAGGTCTTTCTTTGTACATGGCACAAGCTCGTATCAGACCTTCAGTGTAGTTCAGACTGCTCTCAAACTCCCACCCAGTTCTCTTGCTTCTATCTTAGGGGGGCTGGGACTACAGCTGTTCATCAGTCACTATACCCTGCCAGTTTTTAACCCATTCATGCCTCCCCTCCATCGCCTTTGCTGCTAAGGATTGAACACTTGTCCTTGCAAATGCTGGGCAAATGCTCTACCTACCTTCTGAGGCTTCTTACAAGGTCATTGAGAGTATTAAGGGCAGAGCTTGCTCCTTATCACTCTCCAGCACTTCTTCCAGCCAGCATCGTGGACATTAGGATTTGACATCAACTGGAGAGGGGATGTAACCACTCGTTCTGTAGCAGTGCTCTAAGCCCAGGTCAGGACACTTGGTTTTTCTTATTTTTTCCTGAACAGTGGCCTCTAAGCGGTCCTGAGAACTTCGCTCCTTTCTGTACTTTAATAACTATAGTCATTGTGGTGACAGCTGGAACTTTATCCCTAGTTCTTTCAGAACTATCCATCATTCATGAAACACTGTTGTTTGCAGGGAGTGATGGCTATGTTCTGTCTAATCTTACGTTGTGCCTGTACCTACCTCTTTGTAGCTTGGCATAAGAATGGAGAGTTGAGGCAAGTTGCCTTTATCTGACAAGACATTGAAAAGATTTGTCACAGGAAACATTGGCTTTGACAGCATGAAGGGATAAGTATTCTTGGGAGATGACCATTCAGGCTCAGGAAAGCTACCAAGTCCACTTCCGTCTATTCTCATTATCCTCGACATTATTAGTCATGCTTTCGGGGCCAGCTAGGACACAGATGTCATCTTCAGGATTCTGTAGAGGGACTCAGCTAGGAGGTGGTTACCCATATGAAGCAGAGTATGTGTATTGGTGGATTATAATCTAAATTGGGGTGAGGGCCTCTGAGCTGGATCTACCCTGTCAGTCTTCTCAAAAAAACTTTAAATTCTTCATTTATGTACTAGCTGTGGCTACCTTCTGTAATGGCAGCGTTTAGTACTTGCAGTGAAATGTAAAATATTTACTGTCTGCCCCTTGATGAGAAAAGTTTGCCAACCCCCGCTTTTAATGGAAATAGTCTGAAAATTCTTCTGGCAGATGTTCTGATGAGAGCACATCTGTCCCCTCAACCTTTCCTGTCTAGCTGAGAAAACAGGTCAGTGATCATTCGTAGGGATTGAAGTTGACGTCAGACATAGTATTTTACCAACTTCTCTTCCCTTCACTTTCTATAAACTGTTACAGAATTTATTGAATATGCTGCCTGAGAGATCAGGATAGCAGCAGATGAGTGAGTGCCTGCAAGGCTTCCATCCATGCTAGTGTGGTCATTGTAGTATTGTCTCTGTGAATGCTTTAATCTGGTGCCTTTGGGAATGTGGTTTTCAGGCAACTGTAGGTCTTTGCATATTGGTTTTCTTAGCTTGTGAGCTGTCCCAGCTCTTAGTCTGGACCTGCAGAAAATGGTCCCTGTTGCCTCCAGAAGACCCCACAGCCTCTAGGATTCTTGCATGGCTGTTGGTTTGTGTTCCCCTTTCCATAGCAAGGCTGCCTTTCAAAGCAGTTGCTTCCCAGCTCTCTGCTGCTTTGTTAAATTGTTCCGGGCTGCTTTTCAGTGTGTTCTCCAAGTGTCCTGCCTGACTTCCCCATGGGCATCTCCTTGGCTTGCTTTTGCTCTGCTCTGAGCAGCTCTTACATATTCTCCTGCTGTCCACTCTCTCATGTGGTAAGTTCACTGGCCTGATTTTCAGTAATTGAGGTTTTGACACTTACAAAGTAAGTCTGCGTCATAGCTTAGTTGACAGTGACCTCTTGGTGCTTTCTGTTTTTTGGTTATCTGAGAGGCACCCTTGAAAAAACTTAATAATGTGATATAATGGGAGTTCCCCCTCCCCACCCCCTGCCCCATTTTTGCAGGGGAAAAAGCCGTGTTTTATTGTTCTGATTTGTAATGAACCTTTCATACTTTCTGAATGTCCCCCATTTGTCACATGGTTACAGTTTGCATACGCTTGTCCTCAAGTAGAAAGTCAGCGTCAGGCAAGACTCATATCTGATTCTTGTGTTTTTCAAGGAGTGTTGTTAACTTCCATAGCTAGAAATAGAAGGTCTGAGAAACAGCAGCAGCTGGCCTTGTAAAATCCATTGCTCAAATGTAGGTTTGCAGATAAAACGTGGATTAATGCTTACTGACTGGAAAATGCTCCCAGAGATAGGATCTTCAATGGTGAGCTTCAAATATACATGATTCTTAAATATATAGACTGAAGTTATAACACTTGATGAGGAAATGCAGTGCACTTAGGTAATAACTACTGCTTAGCAATAAAACCACCACAAAACCTTATTGGCTCAATTTTTTTTTAATGAGAGTTCATTAAAAACCTTAATTTATAAACAAAAAAATTTGTAAACAATTTTTATAAAAGCATTACAGTTAAGCAGTGAGGTTTTGACTTAGAGGTAGTGAATTCAATTTGAAACGTTAAGCTAGAGGAGACATACAACAGACCGACATAGATCATGATACTTCTTTAAAGGGTACCATAGTATTTTCAGTTTGTGATAGTTCCACCCCTGCATTACATTTTCTGAGCAGATAGATAATATTTACGTGCATTTAACGCAGTTCTGTACTTGGCCACAGTCAAAAGAATAAAGTCAATGCATGAATCCCACAGAGGCTATAAACTTGGGTCTGGTGTTTGGAGGCCTGTTGTAAGTCTCCAGTTACTCAGTTTGCCAGAAGTGAGCTGTTGGGTGTTGCTAGAAGCCAGTGATGTGAATGTCTCCAGGACACACTTACATTATGGAAGGCTTGGTTTTGCCTGAATCAGGATCTGAATGAATTATAATAACCATGAGCATGCTACATAAAAATATGCATTAAAGGACCCCAGTGGAGATGCTAGAGAAAGGACCCAAGAAGCTGAAGGGGTTTGCAGCCCCATAGGAGAAACAACAAATTGAATCAAGTTCCCAGGGACTAAACTACCCTGTGTAAACCAGGGAGTACACATGGAGGGACTCAAGGCTCCAGCTGCATATGTAGCAGAGGATGGCCTTGTGGGACATCAGTGAGAGGAGAGGCCCTTGGTCCTATGAAGGCTCAAGGCCTCAGTGTAGGGGAATGCCAGGACAGGAAAATGAGAGGGGGTGGGTTGGTGAGCAGGGGGAGGGAGGAAAGGATAGGGGGTTCTCAGAGGGGAAACCAGGAAGGGATAACATTTGAAATGTGAATAAAGAAAATATCTAATAATAGTAAAAATGCATTAAAAAGAAAAAAGCCATATGTTGTAATTTTTTTAGAAATGAAGAAAATGAGAAAAATAAAAATGAGGATAAAATTGATGACTTTTGTCTTCTGGCCTCTTGATATTTGAGGGCTATGAGTTTTCTAAGAATAAGTAAATTCATACTTTAAGTATCAAAGATCAAATTTAGACCCCCCAAAAGTTTTAGAGATTGATAAAGCTTAGTGAAAAAACAATTTATGGTATTTAAAAGATCTGTAAAATATTTACATACAAACTAGAATACTATTATGACTATTTATAGAAATTATCATTATAGAGTACTATTATGATATTTATAGAAAATATCATTTTAAGTTTTTTACCTATTTTACTTTCACTTGTTCTCTTAACTAAATAAGGTAATCTTTATTCTTCTTTATGATTAAGAAAATAAAATTCTGTGAGGTTGTACAATTATCCTGACATCACTGAATCAAGAGTGAACCCAGGCCTGCCTGTCTCTGGAGCTAAGGCTATCTATATCACCCTGTTACATCGAGGGCTGGAGGAGCTTTTAGGACAACTGGCTTGTAATGGTCTCTTCTTCCTTGTAGTAACTATGTGAAGTTGTACATTTATTCAAGCAAGTATTCATTTAGTGTCACCCAGCTTGTTTCTGCAGGGTACGCAAAAATGAGTCCGAGTGAATTCTTGCTTTGAAAGCAGCTTTTTTTGTGTCACAGATCCCTTTGGCCATCTGGTGAAATCTGAGCTTCGAGTCTAGGGAAAAAAATGTTTTAAATGCATGAAAAAATAAAAACCACACACACACACACACACACACACACAGAAACAAATAGATTGAAATATATTGATCCAATGATTAGAACTCAAATACACTCCGTAGTACTCAGTCTTCATTAAGCTATGTAATAGCATAATAAAGTACTAGGTCCATTAGCAGCCAGCAAATTGAAGTATTCATCAGCATAAATAATGTTTTTGTTAGCGTTGTAGTACCTGCCATGTGATGGAAGAACCTCTGTGTTTTTAGCTGTGGGAGGAGGAGTCTTTGCTCTGGTGTGTTGCCTTCATTTGCAGTTGAAGACAATGTTGACTAATTAAAAAGAAGATATCCCTTTCCTTCCTATCCAAGTGTCTGAGATCCTGAGTTCCTTGAATTGTGGTGGAATCGAGGAGGATGAGGACCCCTGGGACCACTGAGGATGCATTTATTAAAAAGCAATGCAACATATTAAGCTATCAGGGACATACCAGTAGATTTCTTGGGATCTCACTGCTGTAGCTTTGAGAAGTTTGACTGAGGTCAGTAGACATCTGAGAAGGGAACAGAAAGGTCAGCAGCTAGCATCAATTGACCACAAGGGACACAGCTCAGTGGTAGAGCACTTTGAGCATCTGTCCCATACCCTGCCTTTAATCCTTAGCTTTACAAAACCAAACCAAAGAAATGCGTACCCGGTGACTGTCACACATGACGGAAACAGAAGGGTTCACAGTTTTATTAAAAGGGGATCCTAGAAGAAAGTCTCCTCGCAGATGCTTGAGTCCCGTCTTCCTCTGTCAACTTTATTCAAATCTCAAAGCTTAGTGTCACCGGGTCCAAGATTACCCAGGCTGGATGCTGGGATTTTATTTGTTTTGTGTTGAATTTTCATAGCTATTTGTATTAACTCAAGAGTCTTTGCCTTTGAGTATATTACGTAGGTCTGAAAGCGTCACTGCCAAGCCTTGAGTTTCGTGAATGTGCAAAACATTGTGAAAATAAAATGTTAGTCCAAGAAACTGTTTGAAAGCCTGGTCTAGGCTTGAGTGGAGGAGTTCTGAGTAAATATCCCTGATGGGTTTGTGGAGAAAACGTTGGAAGCTGCTGATTTGGTTACTAGTCGTTTCTCCTTTTGCTTTAATTCTTTCCGTTAAACAGCCTTGATATTTAGAGCACATTGAAATGGATATCGTTTCCCCTGGGTTGGAATGAAATACAAGAACAAAATGAAAAGAGATGGAAAACCTGAAAGGCATCACGGGACTCAGTGTTGGTAAATGTGGAAAGAGTTCGGAAGAAGAAATGATACCTTGTCTTCGGCCGACGACAGTGTGAAGATCTCACTCCACTCTAGATCTAGAATCACTAGAGGCACTGCTTTGGGATCAGAAGAATAGAGTGAAATATTTCTGACCACTAGGGATGTAGCTCAGTGGTAGAACACATACATTGCCTGCCCAGTACCCTAGGTTTAATTCTTAGCTTTACAAAACCACCCAAAGAAATGCATATCCAGTGACTATCACCCGCGGAGTAAAAAGAAGGGTTCACAGTTTAATTAAAACTGAATCCTTTAAGAAAGTCTTCTCAAAGACACTTGAATTCCCATCTTCCTCTGTGTCCCTTTATCATTCTCCTTTGTCCTCAAACAGAGCTTGGTCTTCTCCTCTTCCTGATCATGTTTCATTTCTTTTCTTGCTGCTCAACTCTTTCCTCCTCTTCTAATTTCTACTCTATACCTTTCTTCCCTTTCTCACTCTCTACCACCGACAGCTGATGCTGAACTTAATTTGGGGGTAGACGTGGGGGCTGGGCGAGCTACGTCACCGATGAGGACACTTTGAGGCATGTTTTTGAACATTTATCTCGGACTGCCTAAATAGCGAAGAGATGCTCACCTTAGGTGGTCCAGGACATTTTGTGATCAGAGTGACACTTGTGAGAAGACTCGGCAAGGGTTAAGGCAGGCACAGGAATACTGTGAGCTACCCAGCTTGGCAAGAAGACTTAGGAAATTGCAAGTCATTCAGGGTGACCAGAGAGAAGGGTATGTTTTATGCAGTAGACAGTGGTAGAAATATACAGAAGTAAGCAGAAATCAGTTTGTGTTGGGCTCTTGATGAGCCAAGGAGTGAAACTGAAAGTTCCAAGGAACTCTTAAAGGAGAGATAGATGACAGGACGTAAGCCTTTTGTTTTACACTTATTTAAGACTGTTTTGCCTGCATGTGTATATGCATGGCAGCCACATGCTCAAAGTGCCTGAAAAGGCTATGAAATGTAACCTCTGTCATGTAGGCTCTGGCAACTGAACCCAGGCCTTTTGGAAGAATAGAAGTACTCTAAACTGTTGATCCATCTCTCCAAACCATCAAGACAAATTTTAAGAGTCCTTAGAAAGGAACAGGATATATGGAGAAGACCAAGCTGGAGGTATGAGGGGCAGATAGCATTCTTTTGTGCTAAATCCAGAGCTGTCTCTACAGCTGAAGAAAGACAAAAAGGAAGATAAACCCAAGAGAGTAAAGAAGTTGACTCTGCCAGATTTGCCAACTGGACATGGGAAACAGGAGGAAAGTCCTTAATGATTCGCCACAGTTTCAGATAACCTTCAAACCATCTGGGCTGTCCTCTTTATGCAAGCATGTCGGGGGAGTAGTGTAGAGAGGACAGATATATAGTTCATTTCCGGATGTGTCCTACTTGAAACTCTGTTGACACAAAAACTATCATAGAGTTACAAACATATGGGCAAGCAGACACGCTGTGTGCCTGACGTTATTGCTGCATTTAAGCAGAGTCTTCATGAGTCTGCATGAGTCTGCAATAGTCCCGTGTTGCCTTGCTCCTGACATGCATCGCCTTTCTTGCAATGTCTTGAGACAGTTCTGTACTGGGAAGAAACAGAGGTGAATAGAGAGGAGGTGATACTCTCCAACCTTACAGAACAGGAGTAAAACTTGACATTCACAGAGTCCCTGGGGGTGGGAACTGATAGGATGTTTAAGTCCACTGGGAGGTTTGGTGCAGTGTGGAGTTTCTCACCTCGTGCCCGACACGTGCCCACCCACTGAAGCTCTTCCAGCTGCTCAGCAGTGAAATTCCTCCTCGTGGTGTGAACCTGCTCACCAGACAGATGTCTTGGGTGTTTGCTGATATGACTTGTGGGAGTAACGGATGAGGGATAATTTGTATATCGTGCACTCCGAGAGAGGCTGATCCTAGATTCCTTAAATCGAATGAATGAAAAGAGGCTCCTTATAACACTGGAAAGTGTCAGAGAATGCGAAGCAGGAAATGAACGGCACAGAATACTTGAAAAGTCTTCCAAATACCCCTATTAATTATCTAGAGGGCATTCACCTAGGAGATTGTTTAGCTGTCAACATGTCAGCCATTTTCCTGGGTTTGACATCATAAATTGCCATCTCAGTTTATAACTTATTCTAATTTGTCTATTAATTAAGAGATTGAGAGGAAAAAAAACCAAACTAAACAAATAGAAAAATAATAAAAAAGTAGCTGAACTTCTTAAAAAATTAAGACATTTTATTACCTGATTCATATTCCATGTTTATTTCCATTTTTCTTCCATGCTGTGTGTGTGTGTGTGCCTACACATATGTGACACATGCATGAGTGTGCAGATTTGTGAGAAAGTGTTAAACCATGCGCATGAGTATGGAGGCCAGAGGTTGACTTCTTTCTCTGTTCCGCACCAGACTGAATCTGGAGCACTGGCTTCTAGCAGGCTGCCTGGAGCCAGGTCAGGATGCTCTCTTCTCCCCTTGGTACTGGGGTTATAGGCACGTGCTGCTGCAGTGTCTGGCCTTTACACAGTGCTGTGGATTCAAACTCAAGTACTTGTGTGTATATGACAAGTACATTATGCCCTGAGCCATCTCTCCAGATCCTCCCTCTTTCTTAATTGTTTTTTTTTTTAAGTTATTTTTGTAGGATTTGGTAAAGTAGGCTCATAGTCCTGCCTGCATGGGGCCACTTAGCAGGAGCAAAAGTAGTTGTCCCTTCATTACGGGTGTTATAGATGAGGCAGCTTAAGGAACACAGAAATTAGTTGGCATCCCCCGAGGATACACACAGTTATTGTTGGGTGCGATATCCTATTTCATTTAATCCAATTACAAAAGAACTGGGCACAATGGCCTTCTTGGTCTTCTGTGCTGCAGGATGTAATGCATTGCAAAACTATGCCACAGATGCAAACTGATTGTTGCCTAGATGTGGAGAGACTTGAATTCTGTGAGACTCAAAGCAGGCTAATAAGAACAAAGAGCATCCTTGGGAGGTAAGGCCGGGTTTTAATTCCTAGATTTTATGCAGGTCGTTAAAGAACCTTCAAGTTGTTTACTGGGGGTCACGTACCTGTGAACTTATTTGACCTGCTCCTAGGTAGAACATTTTTATACTACTGGGAAGGTCAAGAGTTGATTGGCTGTCTGGGTTCATCTGGATTCAGAAAGCGTGGATTTCCTATTTGTAGGATGGACAGTAGGTCCAGGGTGTTTTTGCTTTGTGAGGACTGGGCAAAGGGCAGCGAGTAGTAGGATTCATGGAACACTTCTAAGGATGTCTGCCCCTGCTTGATCCACCAACTCTCGTGCTCCCAGCCTCCTTTACTTTCTTTCTAAAGGTTTGAATTTTCACAGGAAAGTGTAAGCTTCAATTAACTTACAGGATTTACTGAAGTTGGAAGACTGTATATTATGATCAACATAGTAATGAGATATCTCAGTAAACAGAATAGGCGTCTTGTCTTAGGAAGAAACTGAGCTGCAAATACACGCGTGCTGTTGTTTCTGGAGTGTAGTCCTGTTGGCTATACTTAGGGGGAAGGGCTCTCTCCTTTTAGTGAGTATATTCATGACCCTTATTGTGACTATTCTAAGACAAATCCATTTCTACAGACCTGACTTCATTATATTTTAATAAGCCAGAGTCATAAAATGTAGAAGTAGATAAATAAGGGACGCTTGAAACATCTTGGCTTTATAGACTGTAAATTCTTGGGACGTAATCGGTCTACTGAACAAGGGCAAACACCACACGATACAATCACCAGAGCTTTGGGCAAGTGCCTCTTCCTCTTTATCCCAGATCACTCATGTGTTCTATACCAGATTACTTGCAGAGTAGTTTTCTTTGGTCTTGTGCCCGATAGAGATGATTCCATGTCACTCTTAGCATGATGTCATAATTCAGAGGAAAGCACAACTTTGACCTCACACCCTATGTTGTAACTGCCGCTCATTGCCAGTACCTAATGATGGAGATATTGTTCTATACTTCCACTAAAAGCCTGATAATCCTTGGCTTTTTGAAAGAAAGGAATTTCAGGATCAGTTAGTGCGAAGCAGAGTTGGAGTTAATTGAAAGACATTTTTTTTTTTTTTTTGACATAGATTCTAAGCACAGGACCTAGTGGAGAGATGCTCAAGGAAAGATTAAGACATACCTATGTGCAGTCATGAGCTCCTCAAGGGAGTGCCCTGATTGTCTTTACAGTAGCTGTATGCACTGTGTTTGTTGGCTTCTGAAGTGACATCTTAAATGGTTGCTAAGCAACTCTTTATTTTTCTGCAAATGAGATCATAGGGTGGTTCCTGGTGTACTTTGAAGGGAATTACAGTTGATAAAGTGAAACCCTAGGTCACAAGGGTTGTTAAGAGGTTTTTAATATGAATAGAAGCTTAGACTTGTTTCTGATATTCCCTGACACAATTAAGGAATGCCTTTAGGCCCTATTTGAAGGTAATATGCAAATGAAAATGAAGGCATGACCACTCCTAGGAATGCTTGAGGAGAAAGTTTTATTGTAGATATGAGGGAGAGAACAGCCAGAGCCACCAGCTATGGGAAAAGAAAGGGAAAGAGAGGTACGGGGAGGGAGAGAGAGAAGGGGAGAGGGAGGAAGAGGAAGAGGAGGAGGAAGAAGAAGAGGAGGAGGAGGAGGAAGAAGAGGAGACTTAAAGGAAGTAGAGAGAGAGAGGGGGAAGGATGAAGGTGGTATGGGAACCAAGAGACCAATAGGAATCAAGTTATATAGATCAAAGGTTGAGAGTGAGGGAAGCCCAGCCTCTGGGTTGGAGAGTTTCAGGGTAGGGCAGTTTAGGGTAGGGCAGTTTAGGGTAGGGTATGGAATGAGAAGTGCTAGGTGGAGCCAAGGTACAGAGTGAGACTTGTTCTAGATTTCTTTGAGACATACAATATATGCTTAGGCCTTTACCACCATTTATTGCTCTTTTAATAGTCTTCTGTATGTAGAAGGGATATTGTCTCCATGCCAGTTATTTTCATAGCTAATGTTAAGTGTGACCATTTAAAAAGAATACTATTTTATTGATTCTAATAATGTCTATGTGTGGGGGTCTACATGTGGGCATGTGCACACAAGTGCAGGTACCTATCATGTGCCCATTGAGGCCAGAGGTATATGATACCCCAATTGGCTAATGTTAGAGGTTTTTGTGAGCAGGTAAAAAAATGGGTGCTGAGAATAGAACTCAGAGTCTCTGAATGATCAGCAAGCATCTTAAAACACTGAGCCCTTATGCAGCCCCGGGGATGGCAGTTTGATTTTCAGCTGGGTATTGGCTTCCTCTAGACCTCATCCAGTCCTGTATTCCCTAGGTTTTTCTCTCCTATCCTGCCTCATTTGTACATCTTTATTACGGCCACACTGCTAGATCTGTCGATAGACTTGTCTTTTGTGGTCTATTCCTTTAAGTAGAAATATGTAATGGGTGGTGTCTTAGTTAGGGTTTCTACTCCTGCACAAAACATCATGACCAAGAAGCAAGTTGGGGAGGAAAGGGTTTATTCAGCATACACTTCCACATTGCTGTTCATCACCAAAGAAAGTCAGGACTGGAACTCAAGCAGGTCAGGAAGCAGGAGCTGATGCACAGGCCATGGAGGGATGTTCCTTACTGGCTTGCTTCCCCTGGTTTGCTCAGCTTGCTTTCTTATAGAACCCAGGACTATCAGCCCAGGGATGGTATCTCCCACAAGGGGCCCTCTCGAATTGATCACTAATTGAGAAAATGCTCCACAGCTGGATCTCATGGAGGCACTTCCCCAACTGAAGCTCCTTTCTCTGGCATAAGTCCAGCCTTGTTGAGCTGACACACAAAACCAGCCAGTCCAGGTGGTCTTTCAAAATTGGCTTTTATCACATATGAAAGTTGTTATGCTTTAATTGTATAGCATGTGTCCACATTTCCATTTCTCCTCATGATCAAATACAATTCCTTGTGTGTGTGTGTGTGTGTGTGTGTGTATTAAAATTGGGTATTTATTTCATTTACATTTCCAATACTATCCCAAAAGTCCCCCACCCACTCTCACTTCTTGGCCCTGGCGTTCCCCTGTACCGAGGCATATAAAGTTTGCACGACCAATGGGCCTCTCTTTCCACTGATGGCCGACTAGGCCATCTTCTGATTCATATGCAGCTAGAGACACAAGCTCCGGGGGTATTGGTTAGTTCATATTGTTGTTCCACCTATAGGATTGCAGATCCCTTCAGCTCCTTGGGTACTTTCTTTAGCTCCTCCATTGGGGGCCCTGTGATCCAACCAATAGCTGATTGTGAGCATCCACTTTTGTGTTTTCCAGGCCCCTGCATAGTCTCACAAGAGACAGCTCTATCTGGGTCCTTTCAGCAAAATCTTGCTAGTGTATGCAATGGTGTCAGCATTTGGAAGCTGATTATGGGATGGATTCCCAGATATGGCAGTCTCTAGATGGTCAATCCTTTCGTCTCAGCTCCAAACTTTGTCTCTGTAACTCCTTCCATGGGTGTAGTTTCTCTATTGTTAGTGGCAGGCATTTAGACAATTTTGTGGCTTAGGTGGTTGTGAACAATGACTTGAGGGTAATGGTAAAAAATATTGTTGAACTGTTTTCAACTCTTTCAGAGTGAATGCCCAACAGTGGAATTTCTGACCGTTTGGTGACTTAATAGCCATTGGCACGTACTAGCCAAAATAGTCTTGTTCCTGGAGTCCTAGGCCAGAGAACGGATTCTGGGCCATCCCATCAAATTAATTTCATGGGAAACTTGTCTCCAAAACCAAATAGAAAATGTAATGACTAAAGGCATGAGGTTTTAATTTTTGGTTTATGTGTCATATCTTATATCCAGTGGCTAGACGGAAGGCGGAGGGGGCACCAAGATTTATTCGGGTGTAGAAAACTGGTACCAAGATGATTTAATAAAGTGCCTCACCTCTGCTGTGTTCTGGCTGGAAGTGTATCCGGAAAGGAAGCAAGAATAGAACTAATTGCTCATCAGGCGAGGAGGAACAAATAGAAGTGGTTTGGATACACACTTAAATTAGATTACATTTACTGAGAGGTTCTCTAAATGGAGTTAATTTGAAAGGACACACAAGTCATTGGGTTTAATCTGCACCTTCTCAGTAGCTGTAATCCCTCTGCCTCCTGTTTCTGGTAAATAAAAGTCACTCTTCAGGAGAACATTTACCTCATTGTCCCCAGTCTGGTCTGTGATGGCGGCTGCTAGGTGAGACGACAAGCTCCCTACTCCCAAGGAAGAGAAGAGTCATACTTAAGAACCCTTTCCCCTTTGAGATAGATTAGCCCAGGCTGTCCTAAATCTATATAACAGCGGATGACCTTGAACTTGTCATACTCCTGCTTTCAATTCTCAAGGGTCTGTTTTATGTGCTCTTTGCAGTCAAACCCAGGATGTCACGCATGTTGGGAAACTCTACCACCTGAGGTGTATCTCTAGTCTGAACAATTTTTTTTTATATATATAGATGAGAGAACACAGGCATTTGTACTAAAAAGAATGGAACCTTCAAAATGTGTACAATTTCCTCTTGCTTTCAGGAAAGTTTTAAACATTTCTGTGAGTTCCTCTGAATTCATCAAATTATATTTTGATCACTTTCAATATTAAAATGTATGAGGTCTTTTCCTGTAGCTACCTGCTGAATACATTACAGGAGTAAGTCAGTCAGGCCTACCTGTCAATATTGGGGATGTAAGACGCGTTAGGAAGGCATCGGTGGCAGACCTTCAGAAGGTGGGGCTGAACCTTAAAGCTCTGTCAGGGACACAGAGGGCTTAACCTTTGAGTACGTACTGTACCGTGTCTGTCATCCAGGTCTGTGTTTCTCTTATCTTACTGGAATAGAGGACTGAACTGTAACTCTCAGATGCTGGTTTCTGCTTTAAAAATTTATTTTATTGAGACAGGCTGTTATAGATCCCACACTAGTGAAGGATTTCCTAGATGGCCAAGAATGACTCTTGCTCTTTCCTCTCAGGTTCTGGTTGTGGGTGTATACCTAGGGCTCCTTGTGTTTTTTTTTTCGATTGCTTTCCTCTGAACATAGCTTCACAGTACTGTACAGAATTAACAATATAGCAGGGACTGTACAAAGGTCATCATGTGTCCAGGGTTCTGCAAACTTAAGCTGATATATATATATATAGTTTTTTTCGAGACAGGGTTTCTCTGTATAGCCCTGGCTGTCCTGGAACTCACTTTGTAGACCAGGCTGGCCTCGAACTCAGAAATCTGCCTGCTTTTGCCTCCCGAGTGCTGGGACTAAAGTGTGCCACCACTGCCTGGCAGTGCTGGAATTTTAAAAGAAAGATTCTTCAGCCATGTTTATTGGGGTGTCTCTTTAGAGTGTAGAATGTTGGTTAAAGGGAGGGAGGAGACTGTAGAAGGGTCAGGGAGGAAGAGAAGAGCAAAAGGAGAAGGAAAGGACAGTGGCTAAGCAGTGGCCTGTGACAGAGATGGGTGATGCCTACCACCATGGCATGGGGCCCTAATCAGCAAACAATCCTTGGATGCAGTCCCCCAAAACAGTGGAGTCAGGGGAAAACTGGGTGATTTAAGAAACTCCTTCAAAAAACATTCCCAGTGGATTGTGTGAAAAGAAGATGCAAATAAGGAATAAAGTAGGCATACTGTTTAAGAATTTATGGAAAAAAATCTCATGCTTTTCTGCAACTAACTATCTTGGAGGCTAGCACTTAGCATTAGAATACAATCAGCATTAGGCCAACCCACCACACTTGTGTGTGTCTGTTTATATGAGATGTCATGTGTCTCCCTACGTGCTTTTCTCTCTGGGCTTGGCCTTGCCTCATCATAACTACGCTGTAAAAATAAGGCAAGCGTGCCCTCCTAGAAATGAGGAGATAGAGGTCGGGTGTTGGCGGCGATCCACCCAGATCTGCCTTTTGGATATTGAGAGAACGAGATGAGAATGTGGCTTCCTGATGTCCACGGTGCTTTTTCTCTGACACTCTGGCTGTTAGCCTTCTGCTGGGTTGCTTCTGGAATAACTGGGAGGTCCGTTTCCTTTGTGTATTCTTTAGGCTCTTCGGCAGATCCCTTACTCCTGCCATTATGATGACTCTCCTGATGAATTATGCAGCAGCATTTGACTTAAGACAGAAAAATCAAAGGACTTGGACTTAAGCAGTATTCTCACATGGAAACACACTACTTCTTACATGCTCTTCTCTTCTCTTGAAATTGTTCGGGAAGAGTGATTTAAATAACCAGTGTGAAAGCTCAGGTAATTCTGCTGCTTAAAGAATGCATGATTTACTAAGCTCTGGGCTAGACCAATCGTTTTAAAGAGAAAAATGAGCTTCAAAGAGATCAAAAAATGCCAGTCCCCACCACATTTCTTTAGGGTTGTCAGTTAAATCCACTCTAAAAAAACTCAGTGGATTTTGACTAGCAGCCTGCTCGATCCTGTGACTGCTGTTGAATTCGTTCCACCTTAACTCCTGCGTTCCACCTTAACTCTTCCGTTCCACCTTAACTCACTGTAAGGATGTAGGATTGTTTTCATGGCCAATTCTTTCTCATTGTTTCTTCATAGGACCTACCAGAGAACTTTATACATACAAGCTCACTAAACCTTCCGGGTGAATAAATGAATTGATGACTGGAAGTTTCGTTGGTCATTATCTGATTGCTGTGAGCAAAGGAACGGAATTGCAGAATTAAAAAGAAAAAAACAATCAAGTGATGGTTATTATCTGTTGGTTCATGTAATTTGGTGCTGCAGAGCTTTGAGACTAGAGTCTTTGACATACTTTCCCTGTTCTACCAACAGCTGGAAGAACAGCACTTCCTGTTTATTCCAGTTCAGGACTCCACAGTGTTTTTGAGGAGCCTTCCTAGCCTTGACTGTGGAAAGACTTTTGTTGCTTAAAATCTAATGTGGCTATTCCTGCATTACCAGACCAAAGCACAGCCTAGAGGCCATTCCGAAGTTTCTGAAAACTGACCTTGTCTGTGTTTTGCTGTAGGACGGCTGGGATGTTGGTTGAGTATGAATTTCTAGCTTAAAAACCCCATTAGGTCGCCTGTATGATTTTCTTACAACTGAGTGGCCCTGGAAAAATGACTTCATTTCTCGGCATTTTTGTTAGACTGAGATTACAAAGCATATCCGCATTTGTTGTAAAGATTAATAATGATAAGTATTAATAGGTATTGGGTATAGAAAGTCTTGTTTAGTTCAAGGTTGAGTACAGGACACTTGAGACGAAGCCAACGAACGGGGATTTCAGAAATGATTATTTATTCATTTTGGATTCTTAGATTTGGATGTTCAGGCATGCATCGAGAAGCCATCATTAGGGCTGGAGAGATAGCTCTGTGGTTTAGGGTACTTGTTTTCTGGGACCTTTGTTCCACCCCCAGCGCCCACATGGTGGCTTGCGACCATGTGTAATTTTCTTCCTCTTTCTTTTCCTCCAATCATGGGATCTGACACACTCTTCTGTTTTCTGTGGACACATGCAGTTCTACATTCATATGGACACATACTCATAGGCATAAAAATAAAGATAATTAAAAAGAGCCCTCATAATCTTATGATTCTGCAAGACCAAAGATTCATCTGTCACTTTTAATATAGAAGCAAATTTAAAATAGGACGTAACAATTATGCCACTTATTACAACTGAAGAAAATAAAATTGTTGTGTGGAAAATTTGAAGAAGATGGATAATCTATTTTCAGCTTTCTATTCCATCATCAATCCTTGGCTATTTCACTGGTAGCTCTGATAGCATGTGGAGAATGTTGAATGATATTATTTCATATTTTGTTTCTTGCAGGAAGCAATATCAATTTTTATTTTTCTTGGAAAAATAATGAGTGACTTCATGACCTTTTGACAATCTCTCTGAGTAGAGCGAGTACCTGTCTGCTCCTGGTGTGGTGGAGATGAGGCGTGCAAACCAGAGACCATGAGGAATTCATGGGATAGGCAGGTGGTTGTCGGCTGATCTCCACCAGTTCTTGAGAGCTTTCCCTATTTTTAACTCAAAATTTAAGAGTGCTCTTTTCCAACCATAAAGGAGCAATGCGTTATAAACTTGATTTAGAATAATTTTTTTCTCTTAGCAATGTTAATAAAGTTCAAAAAATTTATTTACCCATCAGTAGAGAATAGGTTTGGATATTTTTCAGGTATACAGACTTGGACAAAGCATTAGTAGTTGGGTGTGTGTGTGTGTGTGTGTGTGTGTCTGCTTATCATCTTATCATCTGTCATGTATCATCTATCTATCAATCATCTATCTTTGTATCTATGTATCAAGAGCTATAGCTATAGACATATTTCCTTTTCTACAGACTTGCTAGTACATGCAATTAAACCAGACATTCTGTTTGCTTGTCAATTTCTCCTAGCAAATAGTAGTCTGCTAGTAGACTTAGTTTATGGTTTTTGTTTTGTTTTGTATAGTTTTTAATACCTGAATTAGTTTCCAGTAAATGTGTACTTGTTTGTACCGAGTATGCATTTTCCACTTTAGAAAGTTGGAGTAGAATTCGTGGGTGGACCACATGTTGGAGACGAATAGTTCATAAGATTTTTCTTTCCTTTAGTACTTAGGTATCAGGTATCCTGAGAAAGATGGTTGCTCCGCATTTGCTGTTGGATGCAAATGGCTCCCAGTGTTGGTACTGTGTGTTCCTTTAAGTGTGAAAGTGCAGCCAAACTGTGCATAGCCAATGATAATGAGATAGACAGGAATGAATTTGTGCTAGGCTTTTCTAGCAGAAGACCATTCTCCACATCTGTTTATTTGCTAGGCTCGGCTTAGGGTCTTTACCTAACCTTTGTCATAGATTACCTAGCGACCATGGAGGGAAGCTGCTTCTGTTATCCTGTTGACAGATGAGGAAGCTGGAAGTTGAACTTGTTAGGCGATTTGCCAAAACTTCAAAGGTTAGAAAGAGATATGGGCAGACATTGAGGCCAGGTAGTACAGTCTTTACAAAAAATTGCTGCGTGTATGCATTTAGTGTGCAAGTATGTGCTTGTGCATGTATATGTCTATGTGTGTGCAGATGTATGTGTCTGTGTGCACACATGTGCAGATATGTGTACCATTGCACATGTTTGAAAGACAGCCTACAGGAATGGGTTCTCTCCTTCCATCATGTAGGCTCCGGGCATGCAACTCAGGTAGTCAGTCTTGGTGGCAAGAGCCTTTACCTGTCATTAGACACACACACACACACACACACACACACACACACACACACACACAGAAAGAGAGAGAGAGAGAGACACACACACACACACACACACACACACACACACACACATACACACACACATACACACACACATACTCATACACACACTGCCCCATAGAACACTTACCACAAATTTTGTAGTGCCTTTGAAAAGCCCCTTTTCTTTCCTAAGCCACAGGTGCTTGGCCATTTAAATAAGGAAGGCCAGACCTTTGTCGTTGTCATTCATTCTATAGCACAAATCTTTTATATTGACTTTTGAAAAACACTTTAAGAAGTGACAACAGACTTGTCACATTGATTCTTTCCTCCACTGTAGCCATGAATACTAAACCATGGAAAATAGAAGAATGAAACCATAATTCTTCTCCTTTAATATATCATTAGTCATAACTGGATTTTCACATAATCCTTTCATTGGTGTGTTTTGTTTTTGATATATGTGTCTGTGTCTTGCGCACATATGTTTGTAGACACTAGAGGTTTATGTCTCGTGTCTTCCCCAGTCCTGTTCTCCCTTATATTTTGAGACAGGATCTCTAACTAAACCAAGAACCTGTCATTTGGCTAGACTGGCTAGCTAGCAAACCTCCTCAGTCCTCCAGTCCATGCCTCCTGGGTGCTAGGATTATAGGTATGGCTTCTTCTGTGGAACTAGGAGTCAAGAGTGTCCCTGTACTTGCACAGCAAGCATTTCCTGGTTGAGCCACCACCCAGCCCTGTTAGCTTTCTTTAACTGAGGTAGATGACCTCACCCCTAACCACTTGTTTTCCTCCTGCTCTACTTTGGATTTTCTCTGTGATCTGTTATTAGTGTGCTCAAATCTTTACCAATCTTCTTCTTCTTCTTCTTCTTTTTTTTTTTTTCTTTTTTTGGGTAAAAAACAAAAGAGCTGGGAACATTCCCAAGACCAGGGAACTCATAGCTTAAAACAAAGCAAAACAAAACCTTTTTGTGAGTCATGTCGTCACTTCAGAACTTTAGGAGCAGAGGAAGAGGTGACTAAAGGAGACAGCTCCACTGCTATTTTGCCACCAGTGAGGTATTCAAGAAAGTGGTGGTGGTGGTGGGGGGGTTGGGAGGTAGAGTGCCAGCTCATTGGAGACCAAAGCTAAGTGTGTTCTGTCCTGTCTATTTTCCCGTTCTTCCTTGTTGGTTTGTGTAGAGGAGGGGTAGCAAATGTATATTTTTCACACTCTAAAGGTATAGTTTTGAGAAGCTAAGTCATGGATGTCAAGTCCCCCACACATGGCAGCAGAATCACAATCAGGGGCACCACCTCTCTGCTCCCCCTTGGCTGCTCTGGTGACAACAGTAGGGCACCTGTAGAATAGCCGGGGGATGACACATCCCGCCCCTTGTTCCAGTTTCTTTCCACAATTTTTCTGGTTGCATGCCTAGCTCTCCTCTGACCCTCTGAATGTGAGAACTTTGCTAATAGAGAAGAGGTCCTGTCAGCAACAGACAGCAGAGAAATAGAGGCACGTATGTCTCATGTCGCATGAGTTCTTTTCAGAGACCTCCATCCATGTGAAGCTGGAATTCTCAGACTTCACCCTAGAAAGAGTTTCGTGATGAGGCAGTGTAAAGTGCAGCTGGATGGAGCTTACTAAAGCATCTATTTAAGCTTGAGGTTAATAGAAAGGGAAGTCCTGAGGAAAAGGGTATTATGTGCCCAAGCATGGGTGGGGGCCGTTCAAAGCCGAGATCCCTGTGATCGTCTTACCATAGCTGGGTGTGTGTGATTTTGGTGGCTTCTGAAGTTACACATGAAAGGCTTACTGAGGGACTTAAGTAGGATCATAGGGTGGTTCCCTAGGTAAGTGTATTGGTTAGGATTATAGCTGAAAAGGTGAAAAGGCCTGGCTCACAAGAGTTGCATGGGGGAGCCAAGATTTGTATTTAGCAGAAACAAAGCCTATAGCCATTTTTAGGAGATTCCTAGGAAATTACAATTCCCACCTAGGAAAAGTCGCCCCAGTTGAAGGTCCTGTTCAGTCAGGCCTTAAGCATGGTTTGTTGCTGTTTTCACCTTCTTATTTGAAAAATACGTCTACATAAAAGGAATACTGTCGCTATGTGGGCAAACCTCACAGTGAGTGCTGTTTGTCCTGCTGGGGTTTTATTTTGAATGCTTGTTCATTTTTGAGACAGTATCTCATAGAGCCCAGGTTAGTCTCAAACTGAGTGTGGCAGAGGATAGCCTTGGATTTCTGATCCCTCTGTCTCTGTCTCAAGTACTGGGATTGCAGACACTAGGGGCTAAAACCAGAGCCTCTTGAACATTAGACAGGCCCTTGACCAACGGCACTATATGGTGAGAAACTTCAGCCACATTCCAAAGTGAGAGACTCCTTTTTCTTGTCACATTTCCCAATTTTTTTTTCTTTCTATCCAGCCTACCTCAGTCCAGTTTTATTTTTGTACCTCCCAAACCTAACGAAAAGTAGGAATTATATTACCCCCAAAAGGTTTGGAATTATTTAGGCTTTAATCTGCTAAGGATTTTTAGCCAGGTTTGTTTTTTATTTACAGTGGTCTTCCTAATGTGAAACGTCAAAAGTGCCAGAAATAAAAGCCAGCAGATGTTGGCTCACCTAATCATCTCCCTGGGCTTTTCCTCTGCTGTGGGTATTTTTGTCGGAGTATAGGAATATGGCTTGGGTCATACATAGTCTTGAGGCCTTGGGGATACATAGCAGCGAACCCCTGGCTGTGCCTGTTGTGATTATAAAAAGATAAAGAGGTATAAGAATATGTTCTATGGGGGTGTGGTGAGATGTGGGAGAAGGGGGTATCACAGCGGGCCCATGCTGAGGCATCCCTTCCCCCTGAGGGACCAGCCACAGATGGTATAGTATAGAACAGAGTTTATTCAGGGGATGGGCAACAGAGTTAAGAGGGTAGTAGAGGCAGAGAAAAGCAAAGAGAAGGAGAGTAGAGAAGTAGAAGCTGACCATGACCACTTGAAGAGAGGGTAAAAGGGAATGGAGAGGGCAAGAGAGAGAGAGAGAGAGGCAAGATTAAGAGAGTAAGGAGGGGGCAAGCAGTCTCTTTAATAGTGGGCCAGGCCTACCTGGCTGCTGCCAGGGAACTGTGGGGGTGGAGTCCAGACAGAATACCAACAGTGCCAGTAATGTTTTTAGACAAGAAAGAGAGTTGTGAACAAGTCTCCTACTTGTGTCTACATTGAAAAGCAGCAACTTGAATGGGGACAGATTTGAGAGTGTTGTGACCAGCAGTCATCTTCTGTAAAGTGACAACTTGACAGTCACACAGTCTTTAGTAAAGACAGTGGTTTTAAGAGAAAAGTGGGGAAGCCATCTCAGCAGGACACAGGGTGACGTGAGAAAAATAGGTTTGATGGAGCCACTTTGAAAAGAAAGTGGCCGCACATGGTACCTTTAGCCTGTTTTAAGCCTTGCCACCTCAGATGTCTAATTTTGCAGTTGTCAAGAGGCATCTGCTTAGAAAACCCGGGATGCAATTTTCTCCTGAGATAAACTGAAAAATTGATATATAGGTATCTAAGAGACCTCTTCAAGTGTGTAAGTTTTTTTTGATGAATATGCTTACACATGGAAACTGATTGCATTCGGAGTGGCTAGTGGCAATTTCTAGTAGCTTCTGGAGAAGCAGCCATCTTCAATAAGGTAATCACTTTAAGTGCATCTGGAGGTCTGTGACGTGCACATGTGTTTGTAATTACAGTCGCAGAATTTAGAAGTAAGTGCCAGACTCCTGGGTGTTTATTCAATTCAACAAATGAAAAAAAAAATCTAATATTGACTGCCACCCTCACAAAGGTGCATTGTCTCCATGTGTAGAGCGCACTATGTGATGGTTGTCACAGCCTAACTTTGTAGTGTTGACAGTGCATGCAACCTTGTGCAGGGCCACTTCGCAGGCTTATCACTGAGCTGAGGGAATGTTGCCACGTAGGTTGGCTACATGGGGCTCCAGAGTGTCTGGCCGGGTGCTGGTCGAGTTTGGCATGTATGAGTTCAGGGTTTGTTCTCAACTTTTAAAGAAAGAAAATTATATGTTATTGAGTGCAGCAATATTTTCAGCGCCCAGAAATAACATGCTGTCATGATATAATTTATGAGAAGTATTTAGTAGGCCATGTACAAATTTTAGATCAGTGGGGATTTTTTTTTTTTTTTTTTTTGGCTAGAATCTTAACAAAACTGAAGGTCTCAGATGCTCAAATCTAAGCATGTGGGTTTTTTTTCTTAATTTTTCTACTTATCAATTTATTCAAAGTTATAGGTTTTCACTAAAGCTTTATTTTTGTCGAGAAGAAGAAAGTCAGCACTGTGTATTTGTGTGTGTGTGCATGCACGTGTGCACACAGGCACACACATATACATTTTTATATAAGAAGAACTCTGCCTCAGACACTCTGCTATGTCTGTGCACTGCAATTAAATGGCTGGAAGTTATGAAGCGGTAAACCAAGTCAGTGTGTAGCTGCCAGGGTTCTATTGTACAAGGAATAATCTGGGTAACGAAGGACTGCACAGCTCTGCCTTCCATTCTTGGATCATGCTAATATATGCAAAGCCAATATACAGCCAATTCTGATTACTAGGAGGTGTCTCTAATTGGTAAGTCATGAGGGCTCTCCCTTCTCTATATTGACTCTCCTGGTCTTGCTCGTTCTCAGGTTCAATGGGAGAGATGCTTAAAACAGGTTAGAGGGGGAAGGAGAGATGGGATAGGTTTATTAGGTTGATATTTTTGGAACTTAAACCATCATTTTACTGGTGTTAAATTTCAGAATTAAGTATATATTTAAAAATTTATTCAGCATATTTTACTGGGAGTACTTTCAGATTGTCTCTGTGTAAGTCCCGGGAATTTGAGGATTTTAGGTTGTGTGTTACTATCAGTTTTTATACAAATTCTTCTTAGAGTACCTGTCTCGGGGGAGGGGGGGTGTTACTTCCTCCTGTGGTTATTGCTTTATGGAAGGATAGGGTTAGTCCGTTTACATGTTAGTTCTCCTTATCTTTAATGCTCAATGATTAACTAGGCACAGTAGCTGTGGGCAGACCAAGGAGACTTCATTTAGAATCTGATTGTGTGGAAGTATGGTTCCGTCTGTATAGTGTTAGGGCTCGCGCTTAGGTCATGTTGTAGTTGTGATTTGGAGTACTCTGTGAGCTACCTTAAGCTCTTTGCGCTGGATCTCAGACTGACAGAACATGATTTCTCTAGGCTGTCATCCAGATAGGGTTAATTGCTTTAAAAGACCCTGTTTTGAGGGAGTTCTTAAGCATGAATACTAACAGGAGACACCATTGTGGAGCCTTAGAGGGTTAAATTTACATAATTACAACGATTACAGGCATTGACTAATATGTAAGATATCTTTGAAAAGGGTTTTGATTTTCATTGTTCTTCCAGAGCATCTCTTCATTTGCTTCCAAATACAATTAATTTGTGCGGTGCTTCCTCTATTCAGTGTGTATTTGTAAATATGGATGGGAAAACAGTCTGAATAGTAGGGATGGCACAATTAAGAAAGGATGAGTGTTGGAAAAAAATCAGGGATTTTAAACCTGATGAACCATAAATAATGAACTCATTGTTGTGAGGTCAGGGCAGGGGATATGTTTAAAGAAAATGAAAATAGCTTTATATTTTGCTGTATAACAACACACATTGACTCCCTACTGAAGAACCAAGGCTTGTGAGTATTGTCTGGCTCAAAGATTAAGAAAGCCACATTAGTGCTTCTCACTCACAGAGCTGAGGGCGTTAGGGAAAGTCAAAGCTAGGCGACTACTTTCTATTAGATGATTGTAAACTCTCTCTCTAGCTCTCTCTCTCTTTATGTGTGTGAGAGAGAGAGAGGGGGAGAGAGAGAGAGAGAGAATATGTGTGCCAATGTGTGTCTGTGTGGGCATGTGTGAGTGTGTGTGTAACTGACATGCCCTAAAGCAAATGTTCTCGGAAGGTACATTAGTGTTGTTCAGATAAGTTCGCCCTGTGCAGCCCTGGCTTCCCTTGTCCTTGAAATCTTGCCTCAGACTCTGGCATGTTCCTCCATGTCAGCTTTAAATGGACATGGTGTGTTTCTACTTTTGAGTGGAAGATTTATCTATCTATCTATCTATCTATCTATCTATCTATCTATTTATTTATTGGAAATTATGCTTTTAGTTGTTATATAGGAATGAAAATAGAAACTTGTTGATGTTGGAAATATTTTGTCTGTCTCTCTTTTTGAGATATGGTAGAACTATTCTGTACTTAAACTCCTGTCATTCTTTTAAAAATGAGATTAGGTTATCTCTATCTATCATCTATCTATCTATCTATCTATCTATCTATCTATCTATCTTTAATCCAGCATCCATGCCTGCACAGCAGAGGGGGGCATCAGTTCCCATTATAGATAATTGTGAGCAGCCCTGTGGGTGCTGGGAATTGAACTGAGGACCCCCTGAGAAAACAGCCAGTGATCTAACCCTCTGAACCATCTCTCCAGCCCCCAAAATTAAGTATGTATCTTAGTAAATATTTTGTTTACCTAGTGTGGAACTGGTCTTTGAAACATATTTCTTTAAATGTGTCCCAGAATATAGAAAAACAATAATTAGGGGCTGGAGAGAGAGCTCAGTGGTTAAGAGTTTGTCTTGTTCTTCCAGAGGACCAGAGTTTGGTTTCCAGAACCTAAGTGAGGTGGCTTACAGCTGTCCTTTACAGTTCTGGGGGATACAATACCCTCTTCAGGAATCTGAGGGCATCCCATATGTGTGATAACACACACACACACACACACACACACACACACACACACACTCAGACATACAAATAAAGTGAATCTAAAAACATAAAAGCACCATGCAGGCCCACAAATACAAACTGAAGCCCATGTTGGGTTCAGGTCACTTCTGTTTTATCATTTTTGTCAGTAACTTAAGGCTTTTCTCAGGAGCGAATGTCTGAGTTCACTTACAGCAGGCTATATGGAAACTCCCAAGGTTGTGGTGTTGAGATCAAATGAACAATTATTTGTCATTTCATGACATAATGAACTTGTACCCGTATGGTTGTATCTCCCTTCTGCTGCTATTTTAAGGAGTCCTGTGTGCCAAAGCATGGTTTTCCTTGGTTCTTTGCCAAGGGTCTGAGAAGGCCAGAGTAAAGGTATTTAGTAGGTTCTTTTTTGGACCAAATACTTTGTGGTTTTTGGTGAGATCCAGTTACTTGTGATTATAAATCTGAGGTTCTGTTATGAAAGGGGACTGGCATCCTTTTGCTAAAATCAAAAGTGTAATATACCAGGGAGTAAAGATCAGTCAGTGGTGTTAAAATTCCACTCTTGGAGGCAGAAGGTAAGCACTGAAGTCTACTGTCAAACACTTAAAAATGGCTTCCAAGGGGAGGCAACTCTTGAGCAGGTGGGATAAAGCCTTCGGATTGCTTAATTTTTGTCACCAGTGTTCACTCAGTGCCTACTGAGGACCTAAGTTAGGGTCAAGGTGCTGCACTTGGTTTCCTCAGTTATATAACAGAGATAGTTATATCTTATTTAAAGGACTCATGTGAGACTTAGAGACGATAAAAATGATAGAATAAAGAGGGTCTCAATGGAGCTATCCAGAGATAGCTTGTGCTATAAAGAGAGCAAATCTGACATTACTTACAGGGTGAATCGTAGAGAAATATTGATATAGCTTAACATATACCACCTTTCTCTTCAACAGATATTTATTGAATCTTACCCGGCTGTGCTAGGCCTAAGGTGAGAGGAGAGCACAGTTGTCTTGAGTTCAGAAGTTTGTGTGGTAAGGCGCTAGACCATCAGTAATAAAGGCATATAGTACATGCTAGTATAATTTAAAAGGAAATTAGTACAAAAACCTGTAGCAACCCAAAGTATCGAAGTGCATCTGTAGTGCCTACCACTGAGGCACACGGTAGAGGCTAGGTGAAGAGAGAAGTCACTAACAGAGACCCTGCTTTTAGTCAGTGTTTTGCTTTAATTTTGATTTTTTTTTGAAGTACCAATTTATTACATCGCTGTCTGACTTTTAAATTCTGTGCTCAAAGTACCTCTCCGTGAACTTACCTCAATTTTGCCTTAACCTTCCTTTTTGTATGAAGGAACCCTGAGTGGGGGCATAAGGCTTAGGGAACTGGGCAGAGGATGTGCTCAAAGCTGGACTTCACGTGGGAGTTGTTTTGAATGAATCTAAAAGTGACTTTAGGTACCTGGGATCCTTCTCATTTTTAATTCCTTTCCTTATTAAAATGGTTTTCAACAATTGTCTAGATGACTACTTCCTAAAACCATCTGGTTTAAGCAATAAAATTCCTTTTTATTTTCAAGTTGCTTTCAATATTTTCCAGCCTTCATAAACCCCTGTTACAGTGTTCATATAATCGTCATTGTGTAGATTTGGTGTTTGGTTTAATTCCCTTTGATTTCGGTGGCTTTAAAACAGCTTCTTACCCTGCTATTGCCTTCCATTATACAGGCTTTTCAGTAAGTGGTTAGGGTAATTGCAACATAATATCAGAACGACTTTTTTTTTTTTTTTTAATTTCAGATCTTTACTATGTTATGTTTTCCTTCCACCACCTCTTCAAAAAGAGCTAGAAATGTCTATGGGCTGGGCAGTATTCCTGTGATGGATATTTAGTGCCATGATTGCTATGTTATTATTATTGCTTCCATTTGAATATTTCTGAGAAGTACCAATCTAGACTGCAACTTGCTGTCTTGAATGTATTCCAAACAATAGGATCGACTTAAGAACAGACAGTCAGAAAAGGAAAAATATTGAAAAATGCCTTTTTCATTAACCTGACGTGAAATGAAGCTACCAACTTTAATAAGAGTCCTCCTTATAAAGCTTTTTGGATATAGTAAGAAACCATTCTTTTCTTTTTCTTTCCAAACTAATAAATGTTAATATACATATATACATACTACACATGATTTCTGATATTCCTAGGTCATATGAAATACAGACAACTAAACTCTAGATAGAATTTATAACTGTTTAAAGTAAGACATCCACCAAGGTGATAGTCTTAAGCCACAGGAGGGAGGGAATGGTAATTCTATGTAGAAATTGTACTTAAATAACAAATGGTGTTAGCTATTAATACAATTTTAGCCAGACTGATAAAATGGTATTTATTCTCTATTTTTTTGAGAAACACACATCACAACAACAATGTGTCCATTTATTTGGGCAATAGTTAAAGATGACAGTCAAATAGTGTTCAAATTTCTTCCCAGATTATGTTAAGGTAGAAGTACCTCTCCAACTCCTTTATGTCTGGGCTTACAGTGACATTACCAGATGACTAATGGTAATAATTAAAACTGTAATGCGCGGTTCTGAATAGAAATGACTTTGAACCTATACTATAAGCTTTCCCACTATGAGAACAAAATTCAACAGTTTTGTCTACTGCTTTAAAGCAGTAACCCTGTGGAGAACATTTAATAGCCACACATTATTAATATATGTATTTAGAATGGCAAGCAGCTCTGTCTACCTCGGGAAATGAGCAGAAATTAGATGCTACTGAGAGCAACATAATAGGCTTGGAGCTGGGTTTGTTTATACACGCAATGCAAATAACGTAGGAAGTATGAATGGCTACATAGTCGGAAGCTCTCTGCCTCCAGGTTCGTCTGTTTACATAGACACTGGCGATTCAGTCAAGTCTGAAGTTCAAGTTTATGTATGCTAAGCCACAAACACCCTACTGATATCTTATATGCTTTTTGAAAAGAGAATATTTTCTCTTCAGTGCCTAAATCCCAGTCCCCACAGGGAAACATTTCCTTGATGTTCCTCTAAGGACCACGTTTGAAAGAAAACGTCTTGGGCATTAATGTGGAAGAGTCAGGAGAGGAGAAGGCAGGAAACCCATTGCTAGAGAAAACAAACTTTAAAGTATCTTATTACTCATTCTCCGGGTGACATTGGGTTGCTATGGTATTTTTATTTTTATCTTCCTTAGAAATTTCTAATTGTTTAAGCTGAGCAAATCGGTGTGAGTAAAGTATTTTGCCTAGTGTAATCTGTTAGGAAATTGTTCTTATTCTGTTTATTTGCGAGTTTGGAAAGGACAAATTGCAGGGATTATTGGAAAATCAGCCTATATTATCTTGTCTTTAAATAGAACAGTTTTTTTGTTTTTGTTTTTTTGTTTTTGTGTTTTTTTGTTTTTGTTATTGCTTTTTAAAGAAAATGGTGCCTGTCCTATAGCCCAGGCTGGCCTTTAGCTTCTTTAACTTGTAGCTGAAAATGACCTGGGATTTCTAATCTTCCTGCTTGTATCTCTAAATCCTATTTCACGGGCTTGATGCTCAAGTGCTATGCCTCCAACCCAAGGCTTTGTGCATGCGGGGCAAGCCCTCTGCTTACTGAGCCATATCTGAAGCCAGAGCTGTAGTTTCTACCACAGCTTGGTGCCATGGTTCATGTCTGTAAACCCAGCGAATGAGAGGCTGAGGCAGAAGAATCTGTTTGAGTTTTAGACTAAGTCTTAGCAAAATAGAGGCCATCATGAGTTGTAAAGTGAGAAACTTGTTCAACAAGACAAAAGCAAACTCCCTATAAACAATGCCCCCCACCAAAGAAAAGCCACAGCAACAACAACAACAATAACAATAACAAACATGTATATTTTAGTGGTGAATTGTTAAAATGATGTCACAGGTACTAATTTTTACTCTTCATTGTTAGCTACTTGTTCATACTTTGTTTCCTTCAAGCTTGTTAGTTAGGGCATTTCTTGGGCTGTGTATATAAGAAGGATCATTTGGGCTGGTGAGGTGACTTGGTAGACAATGGTCTTTGCTGCCTCTGGGACTTACATGGTACAAGAAGAGAACTAGCCACCCCCCGCCCCAAGTTATCCACTAACACCCACAACTTCTCTCTCTCTCTCCCTCTCTCTTTCTCTCTCTCACACACACACACCATACAAAAAATAAATAACTGCAATTAAAAAATATATTCCAGTAATATACTACCACTTAAATATTGTGATCTCTTACTGAATGATACACACATTTGTAGTTTGAAGATGAATTAAATCTTAATTGTCCTTTAAGTCCCGTGTGACACAGGCTTAGTCTCCAACATGGGACTATGGCTGGTGGTAGAACCTTAAAGAGGCAGGAATTTTGCAGGAGCGGGAACCTTCAGATACCTACTGCTTGCTCTTGAAGGGAGAAGCCCCTTTGCCTTTCTGTCCTTTGTTTCCTGTCCATGACACCAACTCTTTTGTTCTAGAAGGCACTTCCTGCAATGGACTGGCCTCCCTGCTGAAGGCTTAGAAGCTTTATAGCCATAAACTAGTGGTTTTCCATCTTTCAAACACTATGGCCCTTTAATAAAGTTCCTAATGTTGTAGGAACCCCCAACCGTAAAATTAGACCATGGAGGAGATTCCAAACTCTTAATATTCTCTCTCTCCTCTTCTTTCCTGTTACCTCTTTACTCCTCTCTCCCACCTCTCCCTATCTTTTCTTCTTGTCTTGATCTGGCTATATGTATTCACCAGTCTTTCTTCCTCAGCCTCCGGGATGAATAATTTTCTTTCTTAAGAAGACCCTGGCCAGGACTGGGGAGCTAGCTTAGACTCTAAGTTGCCAGAATCACAAGTGTAGAATCCTCAACACCCACTGCAAAGTTGGACTCCAGTCTGTAACCTGAGCTGAGGGTGCAGAAACAGGAGCTTCTCTGATGCTCAGTAGCCATCTAGCCTAGCTAAACTGATGAACTCCAGGCTCATAGAGAAACCCTGTGTCAAAACAAAACAAAACAACAATGAAAACAACAACCAAATGTGGAAAAATAGCCTCCACAAACCACTGACTTTCATTTTTATGTAATGAGAATTCTAAATTGTTAGACCCATCATGTGTAGATTTTGAGGCTATTGAGTCAAGCTAGCATCAACTCAGTTAACATCACCATAGCCATTTTTATTAGTGATGAAAAATATCAAAGCAACAAAAATAATTATTGTAATTAATTTAAAAATCGATGCAAATACTGATGTTAAGTTAGGGAGTGGGTAGTGATGATGTTGGAATGTCCAGTATTGTAAGTAGGTCTGAAAATCACATCTTGCAGGAAGTTGGGAAGGGCCCATCTCTTCTTTCTAAGAGCTCAAATTTCCATTGTCAGTCAGATTTGTCAGCTCAGATTCTCTCAGGTCTCTTTGTTAGTGGGAGGCCATATGATTTTGTTCTCAGAAATAGGATGCAAATTGGAGAGAATGAGCAATTGGCCCCAGTGACGTCTTTGCCTTCTTTCTGCTGGCTGGAGAAACAGGTGAATGTTGGGAACAAGGTGGGCCAGAGGGCAGATGTCCTGAGTTAAACAGAGCACAGCATTAATGGGGCCAGAGGGACGGCTTCTTATTATCACTTTTCCAGTGCTGGCTCTGTGTTTAGGTAATAAGATGATTTTCTCTCTTGTTTAAGTCACTGCTAGTGTTAGGTTATTTGTTTATTTTTGTTGAACTTCATCCTGTTTTAATAGATGAGGAGACGGGTTTTATCAAGGTTGGTCGGCAAGCCAGGAAGGTGAAGTGAGTGAATAATGCATGAAAGAGCTGTCTGTTAGGAGCTGCAGGGATGTAAATAAGGCCAAGGCCAAGGTCATCCACCTTTATCTAGGTAGAAAATGCAGATAGGAATGCCCGAAAGCTGACTCAGAAAAAAAAAAAAAAAAAAAAAAAAAAAAAAAAAAGAAAAAGAAAACCTCCAAGGAAAACAAAGAGGTGTATATTCTAGCTTCCACTTTATAAAACCAGCAGAACCAGTATTGCTCTGAACTGCCTCAGGAGCCGTAGTTTCCTTAGACTGCGAGGGTGTAATTGATTGTCATAAAAGAGTAATGCAGTGGTTTTGCGAGCTGTGTTCCAGGAAGCAACACCCTTGAACACAGAGATTGTGGCTGCAATCGCGGCACGCATTTAGGCTGGGCTTCCCTCTCTTATGTATGCAGCAGGGCAAGTTTATCAATCTGTTAGTGATGCTCCTAGCAGTTTCTAAAATGTCTGATCCTAGAAAGGCACACAGTCCCTTCGAGTTGAGCATCTGCTCTGTAGCAGCCTGCTGTAGGATCTCCACTTAGTCACAGGCAGGAATCCCTGCATGTTTCAGAGTGCTAGCTAATGACTGCTGTTTTCTGTCTTGTCATTGCTCCCCTCTCTAGTAGTGACTGACACAGACCAAAGGCACTTTGGAGATTTCTGAAGTATGAGAGTATGTAAAAGGCTCCCATCAAGATCCCTCTGGGTGTTGTTTTGGATTGGGGCTATAATCTGGCTTTGCATACTTAGGACTTAGGGGATGTTCAGAGTGGATTCATTCTCTTATACTTATGTCCAAATTTATATGAACCTTGCCTTTGGGGGAATCTCATACTGGATTTGTTTTTTCTTCTAACACTTCCTCCTAGTCTGTTTGTTGGGTTACCTGTGCAATAGACTTCTCCAGAAGGATCCAGATGGCTCCAAAGGTGCTGTTTGATAACCAAGCTCCCTAAAAATAAGAACACAGTCAGAGTCCCAACCCGACCTTGAGAGCACACCAGAAGGTGTTTCTCAGACAGCTAGTGTGTTTGCTGCTACGCATCTGCCTAGCAGGTCTCAGGTTAGAGACCCCAGGAAGTGACTTCCAGGCTCCAGGACTGCATCTTGTTGCGGCTCTGGTGGGTGAGGCACTAAGACCCTGCTAGGAATCTGCTAGCTAACCCTTGTCACGTGCTTTTGTAATTTGCATTTCAGTTTGCACTTCCTCCTTGTGGACTCGGATTGGACTTATTTTAATGTCTAGTCAATTATACGGGGTCTCAAATATAATAGTTACCTATGTGTTTTTTCTCTCAAGAGCGCTGTCAGAGGAGCAATGTTTTATGCTTGTCTTTTCCTTTTTAATTTTATGATTTTGCGAAATTACTCAGTGCTACAGAGGAAATCAGCAAACGATTGTTAGCGGCTCTAGCCTTCCTTAATGCTCACAGAGTAGAGAAGGAGACTGGTATGCAGCAAAATAGAAACGTTGCCCACGACAGTCATATAAATTGTGTCTTTCGGTATAAAGTGGAGGCTACAGAGTTTGCTTCCTGCTGGCATTCCAATGTCATGACACATGTGCTGGTGGAGCTAGGGAATAAAGCAGAGGTTCGCAACATTTCTTCTAATGCTGTGACCCTTTAATCCAGTTCCTCCCCCACCACCATAAAATTATTTTGTTGCTACTCATGACTTTAATTTTGCTATTGTTATGAGTCATAATATAAATGTCTGTTTATCAACTGTCCAAGGTAACACCCATAACATGGTCGTCTGACCCCCAAAGATATCATGACCCACCTGTTGAGAACCTCTGGTATAAGCAGAAGGTGGTCCTTGGGCTCACATGGAATGTGTCCCACTTTTATTTGCCCCTGCTTCTGTTGCTGAGCTTAGGTCAAGGAGTTACAGAGATAAGCTGGAATAGCTCTCCTTGTCTGTTGCAGAACTATGAGCAAAGCTGCATGTTTGGATTCCACGAACATGCTTTTTCCAGTCTCTGTCTCCTGAGTGCAGGATAACAGGCATGCCCCTCACGCCAGATACTATTTTTAGCATATTCCTACCAAGCATCCCAAAACTCCCAGGTCCACAGCATGCCATCCAGAGGATCTCATGAATCTATAGTGTCCAAGGATGTTTGTCAGTACCCCTTATATTGGGGGACCTGCTCCATAGGGACCTGCTCCTTTGCCATGTGTGCACAGCCTGAGGGACCTCTGGACCTTAAAATCCCTCTTCAATCCTGACCCTCATGAGTCTTTCTGTGTTCTGCATGCTGACCCAGAACTTTTATGTGAGATATAAGTTCCATGAATTTCTGGAGGAAACCTTGTAGGTTTTCTTGTGTCTTCAGCACAGATGGGAATGCCAGATAATAGGGTAAAGGGGACCTAAGTTGGAGAACTTCCAAGCAAATTAGGGTATCTCTTACACACACACACACACACACACACACACACACACACACCACACACACACACACACATACACACACACACATACACACACACCACACACACACACACACACACACCACACACACACACCACACACACACACACACACACACACACCACACACACACACACACATACCACACACACACACACACACACACCACACACACACACACACACACACACACACACACACACACACACACACAACACACACACACACAAAACACACACACACCACACACACACACACACCCCCACACACACCACACACACACACACACCCCACACACACACACATACCACACACACACACACACACACACACACACACCACACACACACCACACACACACATACACACACACACACACACCACACACACACTTCTATTATATTCTACCATCGGATGGTAGTTAGCAACAAGAAGTGTTCAAATAGGAAGGAGTGAGGATTTAAAAGTAGTTGTCTTATAAAGGAGACATTCTAGTCTATTGTATACATTCTTCATTCTCTGAGTCCATTCTGCTTTGATTGCAACCACGTCACAATCTCTCATCTAGATCACATGACCATTCTACTGCTCAGCTTTTATCTGTGAGACTTAATCATGATTGCTTCCAAGGTAGGCAGTTAATTTTTAAAAAAAAAAAGATTTATTTATTTATTTATTTTAAAAGATTTATTTATTTTATGTATATGTGTATTACCTGCATGTACACCTATGTGCCAGAAGAGGGCATCAGATCCCATTATAGATGGTTGTGGTTGCTGGAAACTGAACTCAGGACCTCTGGAAGAGCAACTAGTGCTCTTAACCATTGAGACGCCTCTTAAGCCCCAGCAGTTAATTCTTTACTATTACTACTGCTACTGCTGCTACTACTACTACTATTATTATTATTTTGCTGTTGTTTGGTTATTAAAGATATGTTACCCTGTTCTTCCACATTCAAACAGCTGGTAAAAGTCAAGGTGTATATTGTCAGAGAAAAGATCCATTTGCCTGGCAGTCTTGCCAGGTCACTGTTGTGTTGTTCTGGGACAAGGGACAAGTGGGGATGTCTTCTTGCTCAGCAGTCCAACTCCTCCATGACTTCCATGACAATTGTCCTTGGGCCTGTCAGAATCAGGTTGCTCCTGGTGTGGTAGTCTACATTCAGCAGGCTGAGGCCATTGACAGAGACAACAAACTGACAGACCTTCATCCCTGCGGCAGCTGCGGCTCCTCTGAGGTCCACAGGCTGAGTGTGGCATAGTTACAGTTAATTCTTTACTGCAGTCTTTGTTTTGTCGTCCCTTTTGCCGTCTTTATAATCAGATTGTGCTTTCGGGGTCTTGCTTTAGTGGCTGTTTGGTTTTCGATGTGTCCTTTTCTGATTCTCAGATTCTACTTGGCAACTCTCACAGTTATCTTGGGTATTAAATGAAAGAACAGATTTATCACATTAATTACCAGGAAGCTGATAACTGATAGTAAATGATTGTAATTAAATTTTCTTTTATGAGAGTCTTTCTGTCAGTAGAGGAGATAACGTTACATTCCCTAAACATTTCATGGTTAATTTTGATCTTTATTTTCAGATCAAAAATAGAATAAGCTTATATGATCTATTTTTTAAACTGACTTCCTTTTTCCTCATCAACATCTTTTTTTTTAAGTAAATTAATTAATTAATCTTTATTTTTGAAGCAGGTCTTTGTAGCCCAGGCTAAACTGGAGCTCACTGTTTATTCCAGGATGTCTTCAAACCCAGGGCCGTTTTTCTGCTTCTGCCTTCATGTGCTGGAATTACTAGGATGGACCAATATGTCCAGCTCCCTTGCTAGAGTTTATGTCTTAAACATTGTTTAGAATGCAGAATGAACGCAGTCTGCTTAACAAGTGTCTTCTGATAGCTTAATTTCTTACTCATCGCTCTTCCTTTTAACTCCCTAGATATGAGACATGGATAACCTAGACACAGCACATTGTGACTTCTGAACTTCAGGCATATATGCAGATTTTCCTTATAGTTTTTCTTCTTTCTATTTTCAGTACCCCCTTCAGCCATGCACTATGCTCACTGGACCACTTGTTATACAAATATGGAACACAACTGCCGTTCACTTGTAACAGCTGTAAAGCCCCCTGACCTCCCTCAGCCAGTGGATACCAAATATACTTAGTATTTATATGCTTGAAATGCTAGCATGCATTATGGAAACCTTTTGGAATTTAAACCTCTAATACTGTCCTGAAAAAGCACATGCATGAGGTGTTGTTTGAGTTTGAAATACTGTAGCCTGTAAGTAACAGGAAACCGGACTCTGGAGACCTAACAAATAAGGGCTTATTTTCCTCACATAATGAGAAGTCTGGTGGCCAGCAGCCTGGCACCGCTCAGCCAATACAAGAAACTTAGGGCCTCTTTCTTCCCAGTGTCCTAAGGGTGTGCTACCAATGGCAACCCCGACAAAGACCAAGCACTGGTTAAGTTGCTAATTTCCCTATAGAATCCTCATTTTGAAAAAAATGCCCTTGCTATAAACCGGCCAGAAAAGTATCTGCTTAGGGTAATGACGCTCCTAGATTAACTTCTAGGAGAAACTTGTAGGTTTTGAGGTTAATTCCAAAGCTTGTTGGCTTTCCTTTGTGGTCAAGGGCTATATAGAAAATTAAGTTTGGATCCAAGAATTGTGCAGAACGGAAATACTTGTTTCATTGCCGGAATAAGGAAAAGAAGGAAAGAAAGGGAGAGAGAGAGAGAGAGAGAGAGAGAGAGAGAGAGAGAGAGAGAGAAAGAGAAGGAGAGAGAGAGAGAAAGAGAGAGAGAGAGAAAGAAAGGAAGGAAGGAAGAGAACAAATAGGGCACTGGTTAGCATCTTGAAAGACACCAGGGATTTCTTTTGCCTCCTTTTGCCTAGGTTCCCTTTAGTTTTTTCTTTTTTCTTTTTCATTTTTCTTCCTTAAGTAGATCCCAGGCACCCCCAGATTAAAGCCCTTCATACTATGAGTCACGTAGTACTTCACCTTATCTGGCTGTTTTGGAGACGGATAGACAATAGTTCTTACAGATAACCTTTTAAAAGGCACCTGTCATATAGAGTTCTGTAGTCACAGGACAAAGTTAAGGGCGAGCAGCTGAAGTCCTCTCAGGTAGATGATCCTTTTCATCGTCTTTGAATGAGACCTGTTGACTGAGATGACATGGGATGTCCTAAGTGACGTTCCGTTGTCCACGGGAGCCTGCTGTAAATGCCTGTGTCCTGATGTATGTGCAGCTAACTTCAAGTCCACTTGAAACTGCTCCTCGGAAGCTAGAAATGCTTATTAGTGATCCACACTGTGTATCAGCACACCCCAGCCTAGAGACAACGTGACTTACCCTTTGGTAATGGACAACTGGGTAATAATGGAAGATGAGAATTAATTATCTTTATGCAGATGTACTATCACTCTGTGATAGAGCTGGGTTATTTATGCTTTGGGAAAGATACCAATTTGGTTTTATGATGCCGCAGAGCCGGCAAATAGCCATTAAAGAATACGTTATTCGAATTGCTATTAATTTGGTGACTTATTCAGAGCACATAGGAATGTAGTACACATTTGTAATATATTTCTATCCCTTTTTTTGAATTAAAAAAACCTACTGCAAAATGCTTAAGCCTTCTAGGCCAGGAAATGTGGCAGAGGTTCGGAACAGCTTCGTTTGTCCCATTCTTTACATGAGCGATCTGTGCACTTGATACTCTTCAAGGCACAGATCCTAAATTATAGTACTTAATCATTGGCCCTGGCTGGAGAAAGCACTGTCTATGTGTCTTACTATATCAATGAAAACACTGTGGAATGTGTTTAAGAATTCTTATATAGGAGACTATGCTTATTTTACATTGTGTGTGTGTGTGTGTGCGTGTGTGTGTGTGTGTGTGTGTGTGTGAGAGAGAGAGAGAGAGAGAGAGAGAGAGACAGACAGACAGACAGACAGACAGATATTGGGACCTTTGTATAGCTCTGAGCAAAAGTAATAACTGAGAACTGTATAAAAATTTTTGCCAGCATTTGGGAGGTAGAGACAAGAGTATCTCTGGGCTGCAATCTGGTTTACAGAGCTAGTTCTAGGACAGCCAGGGCTATACAAAGAAACCCTGTGTTGAGAAACAAACAAAGAAAAATTCTTCCCCCTCCTTTTCTTACTTATTTAGATTCTGATTTGTACTATTTTACACATTTTAAATTTTTTTATATTAACTTATCCATCAGCCTGATAATGCATGAGCTCTGAGGTGAATGTATTTTTTTCCATTCCCTCTTGAGTGTCAAGGTTGCAATAGTACTTTGTTGAATTAAACATATATTTGTGCATACATCATATTTCATCACATATGAGAATAGTAAAATTACAAACTAAGTCTGCCTCTGAGTTTTGTGAGGGGGCACATACCCACACACTCACAGATACGCATTATTCAGAATACTAATAGTGCTCTCCTTCCAAAGGTTCCTGCTGTCTGTTATTTGGTCAAACAGAAATCCAAGCAGGACTGAAAACAGATTGTGCAGATGTGAATCAAGTCCTAAGTCATTTGACTTTAAATTATGGATATTATCCAAACAGGCTTCACCTTAGTGGTGGGTGAGTCTTTTACAGCTTCCTTCACAGTGGAGGGAGAGTCAGTGTGGCTTCAAAGCCCAAGGGGCCCTCTGGTCATGTCAACATTGTTAGAGATAGAGAGGTTCAAGTGAGGGGGAACACTTGGCTTCTCAAGCCCGAGAAGAGATCCTACTCATAGCCAGCAAGGGAATGGAGGCATCAGTCTTAGAGGAGCAATGAAACTTGTTCTGCAATGTTCCTTAGCACATAGGTGCTTCTTGTCTGGAGTCCCGAGGTGTGAGCCCAGTTCATCTGTTAGTTTTATGAGCCCCTAACAGATAACCCAATGTTGTGTCTAACCTGAGGAGCTGTGAGCTAAACACTTAGCTATTTGCTCCGTTTCTCTCTATGGCTATTTGCTACATCACTATAGGAAACTAATACACATATATAGGGTGGTGGTTTCCTCTAGACCAGCTAAAGGGGGGCATACATTAAAATTTACTTTTTACTTTTTTTGGTAAAAGCATCATTAACTGTAGGCTTGCTGTAATATATTCATGGTATGCATGAGAAAACAGAAGTCAAGAGAGGTTCAAGTTGTGGTCTTGTCTCCTGATGTAATGGTTAATGTTTTCTCAATTGGGTCTCATCATGCTGCATAATGAATGATAGTTTTATGTTGGGGAAATGTAAAATAGCTAAATAATAGCAGGGTCTGTGCCATAATGACAGCAAAGGAAGGAACAAGAAGATAAAAAGTGTGTTTACAAGAATATTAGTGTTTACTTAAAATCTTTGAAGCATGGCGGTGTGTACTGTGTGTTGCTGTGAGCAGTGGTCAGTATAAAGCATTAGTATATTCTGGAGTTCCCATTCATGTTGACCCACTACTGAATTCTTGCAGTGATTCTACTAATATTTTCTGCTAATATTATCTACTAATATTATCTTCCATGGATTGAATCCAGAACCTTGTGCATGCTAGCTAAGCACTCTACTGCTGAGCTACAGCCTCAGGGGTGGCTAATATTTGGGATATCACTAAGTCTCTCTCTCTCTCTCTCTCTCTCTCTCTCTCTCTCTCTCTCTCTCTCCCTCTCTCTCTCTCTCTCTCTCTCTCTCTCTGTTGTATAGGTGTGCATGTCTATGGGGAGATCTAAAGTTATACTGTTTTCCACTTCTTTCTCTTGATATAAGAGTTCTTTACAAACCCAGAACTCACCAAAATGCAGGTCTGGCTAGCCAGCTTGCTCAGGAAGTTCTGTGTTTTTGCTTTTTTTTTTTAGGCTGGACTCATGGTGGGCCACTTAGAAGTTGCATGGATTCTGGGAACCTGAACTGTGTGCTCTCTTGGTTGAATAGCAGATACTTTAGCTGCTAATGCATCTCGCTAGCCCCTCTACATTATATTTTGAGAAAGAATCTTGACTGAATCTCACCAATTCAACTAGACCACGTGGCTAGCAAGCCCCATGGATTCTCCTCTCTCTGGCCACCAGTATTGGGCTTATAGGTTATAGGTACATATAGCACCAGCTTTTTAATATAGGTGCTGGAGATCAAGTCATTTATGGAGGCATCTCTATAGACTCTTAAGTGGCTTATTAATATCTCTCTATATAGATAGATATATACATATCTATATACATGTATATCTATCTATCTATCTATCTATCTATCTATCTATCTATCTATCTTATCTATCTACCTATCTATCTATCACTTCCTTTTTAATGTCCTTAGAATTAGCAACTATTTGAGCCCTGAGAAGGTGAGCTTGCTACTCTTTCAAAGTACCTTTTGTATAATTCTAATATAATGAATGGCAAATCAAATTTGGTGATCTATATAAATAATATAGTAAAATTCAGTTTGTGTTATATCCAAGAAAGTTGGTCTGCTTATTATAATAAAAAGAAAATAACATTATCAAATGTTACAATATTCAATCTATTTTACCATCATTTTTTTCTGAAGCTCAAAATTCATTGAAAACCAAGTAACACGGTTAGAGAGTTAGTAAACTACAGCATAAGCTCTTCTGCTGGGTGTTGAGATATGTGGTATTTGAAGGAGACCAACATCAGACCTGATAGATTATTTCTGTGATCATGACCAGTTCCACTAAATGTAGAGACTAATGACATTTATTTTATTTATGTTACAAGGACTTTGTGAATAAATGAATATAGTGATTGAAAAAAAAAAGTTAGTCCAGGTCTCCTGTTTTCTCGAGTCCAGTACAGTTTGTCTGAACCACAGCTTTATTTGTTTGTTTTTTATTTTTCAGTATGAGATGTTTTATTTAGCTAGGTGGTAGTGATGCCTACCTTTAATCCCAGCACTTGGGAGGTAAAGCCAGGCAGATCTCTTTGAGTTTGAGGCCAGCCTGGCCTACAGGGTGAGTTCTAGGACAGCTAGGGCTATACGGAGAAACCCTGTCTCAAACAACCAACAATAAAAAAAAAAATCAATCATCAATCACTTTTAATTCGTGTTTGTTAAATCTTATATTTGGATTTGATGAATAGGGATAGTTTCTTAATTTACATGACCTCAGAATTTTAATTTCCTCAACGCATCTAGTCCGTCACAAACTTCATAGTGAATCTGTGTGGAGCCTGGGTTGGCAGCCCAGGGTGCATTTGCCAACCACTGGAGGAGGTAGAGTAGGTGCTTCTCTTTGATCTTAGTCTCATTTCCTCCCCTGGGGACTCTGGTCACCACGGCTTCACTCTGGCTTCTCTTGAATATTCCATCCTCTTTTAACTTGGACTGCCTCTGCTTTAGGAAGAAACATTCAGGCATTTATATTAACACAGTGAGAAGGCGAAACCTGTGTCCTCTCGGACTTCCGTTCTACAAGAACACGTGGGTAACAACTTCTTTTCTTCCTTTTAGAATTATTACTATAGTATAGGTGTATGGCCACTCTTATGTCTAAAACTTGGACTGAAATTCCCCCTTGAAGATTTCATGTTTGGTTTTGTGTAGAGTTTAACTTCTGACTGCCAGGTTCACGCTTAGCTCACAGCTCAAGTGTTTCCTTGTTCCTCTTGTTCCTCCTTGCAGCAGATAAAAGCAATAGCAAGCCTTGTGCGTCCAGAAAGAGGTTCAGGTTGTGCTCATAGATATGAACTTGATTTTGAGACTGTTTTAAGAAGATAGGCAAAGGAACAGTTCATACAGGAAAGCACTCAGGAGCCAATTTCACCCATGGGTGTCATGGCTCATTGCTCCCCGGTGTCCTGTGCTTACTCAGATACAATTTAACAAGTTACAAAGTCTCTGCTTTTAAAAGAAGAAAACATTGGAAGTTCAAAACCATTGTTCTATCTAAACAAGGAATGACTGACTTTAACTCCCTTTTATAGTGCTTCTGAATGGCCTCTGACATCTTTTTCTTTGTGCTCTTGAAAGGTGACCTGAAACAGAATAGGGCTTGCCATTTATTTTAAAAGAAGGCAATTTTTTTTCACTCTCTTCTTCCCACCCACCACCTGCAGCAAAAAGAGATTAGAGAAATAATCAGGATGTTAATTATATTTTAATAATAGCTGATAGATAGGGGGATTTTTTTTCTCTTTCACCTAAGGCTACGTGCTTTGTGTGAACTAGCTTATTGAATTTTAGAATTCCGCACGATAATAATAGCTATCGTCAGTCCTAGGAGACAAAAATAACTTATCAATCCTGGGACTTTTGGGCTATTGTCTACATTTGTTTCAGACCTTGCAAAAAGTTCTTTATATGTGTGATTTTTTCCCCCTGTTTCTTACTCATTATCAAAATCATGTTTCAAATATCATCACTATGTGGATTGTGAATTTGATATTTCTTTGGGGCTGAAGCTTAGCACGGAAGTTAATAAAGTGCTTTTGGGTCAGGGGAAATGGCTGGCGGGTTAAAAGCACTTGTTCTTTGTATGGCTCACGACAGCCCGTGAACAGCAGCTACAGGGAATCTGGTTCCCTCCTCTAGCCCTCATGGATGCCTGCACATACATATGACTCTGCACACACATACACATGCATTTATAAAAGATGTACTGCTTAGTGGATGGTAGGTGCCTAGGAAATCATTAAATGAAGATATTCTTGTTCTTTTCTGTGGGCAAGTTGAGAAACAGAGACAGGTACAATAATTAGAAGCTATGAAACTGGAATCTGCAGCTGAGAGATACAGCTGCAGAGCCTACAATCTGTGTGTGCACTGAGAGCTGATTTTCAAGAAGAAATTCATAAGATGGTGTTAACGTCCAAGGTTGAATATATACACTTAGGTTTGGAGAACAAAACCCACTTAAAGTTGTCTTGGGAAATTCAGAATCTTGGAACGTTGGAACATGTGTGTGTGTGTGTGTGTGTGTGTGCATGTGCGTGTGCGTGTGTGTGTGTGTGTGTGCGTGTGTGTGTATGTGTGTGTGTGTGTGTGTGCGTATGTGTGTGTGTGTGTGTGTGTGTGTGTGTGTTGTATTTTGTCAGAGGACAACTTGAGGGAGGCATTCTTGCCTGTCCCTTATGTGGGTACTGAGGAGCCAACTCAGGTTATCAAGGTTTTACTGCAAGTACCCTTATCTGCCTCATCACCTTGCTGACCCCTAGAAAATTAATGTTAAATTTGGGATATAATCTTCACATCACCGCACAGCTATATGGAGACTTGAGAGTAGCTTGTCTCCACAGCTCTGAAGACAAATAATGCTATGAGGCTTCTGCTTTGAATCTCAGCAATGGGCTTCATAAATCATGGTGTTCTGAAGTGGTTTCTGCAGTCTCCGGAGGATTCCCCATCCTTCTGTTGATCCCTGCCTGTAGCAGGACCGCAGAATGGTACTGCTGGTTTTGAAATCTCACAAGAAGGGCTCACCTTCCTGCTTGCATCAGGTGTTACCTAGATCAGTTTTTCCTTCTGTCTTGTAGGACCACTGTAGCAGGGGCCGTTCTTTCTCTCTGGCTGCTTTTGTCATCATTTTGTGTGAGTGGTGTGTTCTTGAGCCCGGTAGACTCCTGCACCTTGTGAGTTGTGAGTAAGGTTGCTCTTGGTGGTGGTAAAGAAGCATTCAGGTAGATACACACGATGGATATGTGAATGTTTCTAGGCTGTTTCTCTTCTCTGTTCACCACCCTTACCTTCTTACTCCCAGGGGCCGAATCATTCTGCATCGATTGGTGGCATACTTGCCATCTACTTTAGAACAATGTCCAGGAACAAATGACTTATTCTGCAGTTTTCACATTGTCTTGCCAATGAAGCTATAGCTAATACAAAGACACCATTTAAAATTTTATTTTAAGCATATGGGTGTTTTGTCTGAAGGCACAGTAGTATAGGTGCTGTGTATGTGCAGTACGTACAAAGGCCGGAAGGATGTATTAGAACCCCTGGACACTGGGGTTCTACATATGAGTGATCTCTTGTGAATGTTGAGAGCTGAACCTGATTCCTCTGTAAAGAGCAGCCAATGCTCTTTACAGCTTAGCCATTTCTCCATTCCTCCCCCCACCCCCACCAATGGAATTATCCCTATTTTTGAGTAAAGACGTCTTGTGGTTTAGAAAGAAAAAGACTGACCATATCTCAGCATTTTGTAAATGGTTTTGTTCATTGGTGGATTTACTTTGTGGAGGGCCAGAATTTAAGAATACACATGGAGTAGTCCTAACAAGGTCTTATTAATGACTGTTTAAATTGTATTACCAATATTTTACATATTACATGATTTAATGATTTTTAACTGAGGAATATATAAGTGAATCCACTTTTGTTTGCCAAGTTGGGAAGAATCCGTTAAAAAAATTATACAAGCCACTTTCTTACAAGGAAGGTCTGAAAACATTATATATATAACTTGTGAATTTTAGATTTTCCACATAAGATAGCCAGGGGCGTCAAATCTCTGGGAGACTCAATTGATTAATGCATAAAGCTCTTTACATTTTCAAAGATCAGAGATTTTTTCTAGGTTTTTTTTTTGGGGGGGGGGATGGGAAAGCTAATTGATTCTAAATGCCAGCCTTTGTCTTAGTGTGATGAAGGTGGTTAGCCCTTCTCAGACTATCCAGGTGAAAGGAATTGTACTCTCTTAATAGGAAATATTGATGGGAGAAGACCTTGAATGGACTCCCTAGGGAGCACAGGTGGGTCATTTTTTTGTCAAGCTCTGGGGACACTCTGGGATCTTTGAGCAATAGGAACAAATGGAGATGTCACCAGAATGAAGGGTCTGAGGTTTATGTCTATGTGTCCACCTGCTCTTCTGGCTGTGAGAGGCCACAAACGACTGGCACCTGCTAGCCTTTATATTACTTTGCCTTTTGTTTCTTGGAAATGTGTTAACAGATGAAGAAGAAGTAAAGAATTTGGCTCTACCATTGAGAACAACTGCATTGTTTTAATTTAGTTCCCTTCTTTGTGGCTCCTAGACCAAATATTCCATTATTGATTTTTCTTTTGGCAGTAGTGTAATTCAGTGAGAAAGAGAGAGAGAGAGAGAGAACACAAAGGGGCAGGGGGCAAGGACACAAAGAAAATCCTAAGAGTTATTATTTTTTTCTTTTGCAGCTCAGACACTTGTGTTAATAAGCCCTTAGTTGCAATAATAGAGGTGCTATGCTAGCTTATTTATAGGCCAGAACTCCACAAGTTAAACATTTTGATTGTATGAGAGGCACTTGCTTTGAAAAAGTACTCTCCGGAAAGTCAGACCAGGCCACCGCTGCTGCCACTTGGATTAAAAGGGCTCCCACCTTGACCTGGCTTGGAAATTACCACTCTGGGTTTGATTTTTCTGCAAAGCGCGCTGGAGCTGGGCTCATTTCCTTGTGAACAGTGGTGTTTGAGAGCAGCTGAACAAGGTGTGGAAAGCATCTCAGAAAAAGGTATCATGCAAGGCATAATTATTTTCCAAGTGTCTGTGAGCAGCTTTCCCCAGTCAGAGCCCCCTGGAGATTACAGTCAGAGTTCATCCAACACCATTGTGTTTGCGGTGCCTGCCCATAGGCCAACGGGCAGTCACATGGCAGGAGGCACCCTTTCAGATTCATCAGTGTTTTAAGGAAATGTAATCTGAGTTCTGGTTATTGAAAAAGTTACCCAACAGGAGACGGGAAGGGGGTGGGTGTCTACAGCACTTAGTGTATGTTTTATGGCTCAGCTGTGTGACTGTTGAATCTTTAAAAGTGTAGAGCACCCATTAACTGGTTGTGATCGGTGTTTGTTACGTGGGCCTCCCCTCCCCCCCCCCCCCCCCCCCCCGCAACCGATCTCCCGCTCCTCCTTTTTTTCTTTTCGCACTGCTATTTTTTGCCCATTGTAAACGAGGCAGCCTGGGACTGAAGGTAGCTGCATGGCTCCTGTCACTGGGAAGATGAAGTCCTGAGTGCCTTGCTGCACAAATCTTTCTGAACACCTGATTAGTTGTGGGAGCCGATAAGGAGTTCCGTCGTATGGTTGAGTAGGGGTCCTATCCCTTGTGACTGAAATAGGCTTTAAAGATACCCCTAAAGTTTTCATGTGAGCATCACTCACTGCCTTCCAATAAGGGCAACTTGACTAAGAACGGTAGAGCAGTCTGACTGTTGTAGTGGATGTCAAAGAGTGGAAGCAAAAGCATGTGCGTTTTAGGAATGGGCTGGAGGAACTCAGGAGTAGTCATTCTGCAGTTTGAGGGTCTCACCTCTATGATGTGACCTTGCGGCTTTGGCAGGGAATCCCACTTCCAGATTTGGACACAGCATGAGGTACAGGAATACACAGACCTCCTGTCTGCATTTGAATAATTAGCCTCAGCACAGGGTTGTGAACAGTGACAGGATATAAACAAAGCCAACATTCAGAGACCCCAGAGGAGGCTTGGCTTGGAGGGAGATAATAGCTCTGATGATGGCTCTGTTGAATTTGGTAGCATCTTTGCCCTTGGATAGCATTTCCTGTGGCCTCGAAGCATCCTCTTGCTCTGGAGGGTGCTTTCCACATAGCAGATGTAATAGCCCCACTGGCTGTATACACAGATGGGTAACTTACCCATCCCTACAACATACAGGCTTCACCCAAATAGCTTTATCCGAGCCGTTTTTCCTTCAGGCTGTTTCCTTTCTGCAGAAGAAAATTTGAACTAGTGTCCCACGGGCAATAATAAAAATACCACTATTTCAGAAGGATTTTTTAAACCTCATGTGTATTTTAGTTCAGGTTGTTTTCCTAGAAGAAAACTTTAACTTCCCAGGATAAAAGGAAAACGTGAAAGGAAAAAAAGAAAACCACCCTACCTAAATATTTTTCAGATCTGACATGTTTTTCATTGTGCGGACAGCCTGACTTTCTTCAGTGGACATGCTCTTGTGGAGATGTAAATTGGTGTAGTGGGAGAACTTCCACCAGGACTGTGCTAGGAGCCAAAGAGAGCCTCCTGCAGTGTCCTGGGGTCAAGCTCAGTGAAGTATTGCTCTGTCCCTGTCATGCTTTATTAGGGAAGTTCAAAGCCAGAGTAAGCATTACATCATCTGTGCTGTTAGTTTTCTTCTGGAATTTTCTTTGGAATAAAAATATCTGTTGTTAAGCATACGGGCATTTCATTAACCACATTTGAACTTCTGACAGGCTCTCTCTTCCCTCCTCTCCTCACTTCCTCATTTCTATTTACTCTTTTGTTCATGTGCACTTATACTGTAGCATGGGGAGGCCTCTAGTTCCCTGTGGCTCTCCTTCCTCTGCTTTCTATGTGTGCGGGGAATGTAGACCTCAGCCACCGTTTCTGGTTTACATGTTTTTGTTTGTTGTTTGTTTTGGTTTTGGTTTTTTTTTTTCTTTTTCATGTAAACTCTTGCTCATTTCTGTAACAACACTGGAGCAGTATTGTTATGGTTAGTATATGCTTGGTCCAGGCAGTGGTACTGTTAGAGGGTGTGGCCCTGTTGGAGTAGGTGTCACCTTGTTGGAGTGGGTGTGGTCTTGTTGGAGTGGGTGTGGACTTGTTGGAATGGGTGTGGTCTTGTTGGAATAGATATGTCAGTGTGTGTGTGGGCTTTAAGATCCTCCTCTTACCTGCCTGGAAGCAGATAGTCTACTAGTATCCTTCAGATCAAGATGTAGAACTCCCACTTCCTCCTGTACCATCCTTGCTTAGATACTGCCATCTTGCCACCTTAATGATAATGGACTGAACCTATGAACCTGTAAACCAGCCCTAATTAAATGTTGTCCTTATAAGAGTTGCCTTGGTCATGGTGGCTGCTCATATCAGTAAAACCCTAACTAAGACAAGTATATATCTTTCCTTTGCTTGGTCACTTCACTGAAGAGTGAACTAAGGCTCTGTGGATGCTGGGAAGTAGACCTCATGAACTTTAAGAATCCAGCTAGTGCAGTGTTTACTGTCACCATGCACCAATTATGAGCTCTTTTCTTGGAAAAAAACGGAAACATACCATTTCCTCCAATTTCTTCTTATTATTATTCATCCTGCCTTTGTAATCCATGGCACCAGTGACTTGGCTCTGTGGCATCTAATGTTCCTAATCCCTTTGATATTTTCCCATGAACAATTCCAAGCCATATGTAAAGGGAAACCAGTGCACACATTTCACATCTCGGATGAAAGGTCACGGAGTTGGTGAGTGTGGCTCAAGAGAAGCATAGTCAGCGTCAAAGTTGCAGACAAAGTGGAAGCATGCCAGGAGGGGACTGCGTGGCTGTGACCATGGGTAGTGACAAGTGAAGCCCCCTGAAGATGTATGATTGAAATCTCCAAGGGTGACATGACCCTTTCCACCCATCACAATTCATGACTATACTGGCAAACATGGTATTGTTGTTGAGGCATTTATTCTAAGTAAAATGTGAACTAAGACATCCATAGTCTTTCAAAATTACTGAAAAACCACCCTCCTGTGATCTGGTCAGTATATCTCTTATGTCCTTTGCTTCCCTGTGTCTTTCTCTGGCTGTCACCATGTCTTGTCTGCCCTAGCCATCTAGCAAGAGTCTGTTAAGTACTCCTTGTACTTTGGGACTGAGGACAGCACTCTCATGCCCAGCATTCACAGTCCCAGGTAGGTGGGTGCATCCTTTGTCCTACCCCTACCTCATGTCTTCATGTTCTTGGAGCTTGAATGGCTACTCTGGTGGGGTCATGGATGGATCTGTCATGCTGCTGGTAAGGAGGGAGAAGATCATGCAAGAACTCAATGCATGCTTGGCCAGTGACCTTGACAAGGTGCATCTGGATGGGGAGGAGCTGGTGGTGAAGATCTGTAAGTTCTTCCAGCAGTGAGAGCCCAGGCCCTTAGCTGCAGCTGACACCACTACTTGAAGAACATCATGGACTAGTGTGGCAAGATTCTTGGTGCCACCATTGGGAACCCTAGGACTGTTCTGCATGTTGACAGTGTCCACTTGGCTGCACATGACTTCTGAAACATGCTTGAGATGGGGGAGGTCCTACGTTTTATTGTGGAGGCTGACAGCAAGAGCTGGTGCAGAGTCCTGGAGGAGCAGACTCTGATGGTGCATCTCTGGAGATTCAGAGCGAAGACTGAAGGAGCTGCTCGCGTATTTGAAAAAGGAGGAAACTGGTACTGTGAATGTGTGGTCTGGTTAGCATAGAGATGGATTCTGCTCCTGGCATTGATCTAAGCAAGATCCCAAAAGACGTCAGATGCCAATGTGAGTCTGTGGCAGAGAAGACAGGAAGAATGACAGACTATTTCACCACATGGATGGAGTCACCGAGCAGAGAAAACTCTGACCATATTGAACAGCTCCAGAAGAGCAGGTGGGTGGTCAGATTTACAACCTCTGCTCTAGGGCCTTGAGCTGGCTGCAGTTTTGGATCACACTGAAAGCTGCCCTGGATGGCACAGTGACAGAGACCAAGACACCCTGTGGAGCCCAGCAGGTACAGATGGAGCTTGTGTCTGAGCACCATTGAGGCCCAGCTGACACAGTGGTGGAACCAGGAAGGAGGACCAACAACAGTTCTGGACACAGAGCTGGGGCTGGAGCAGGAGAGTACCGCCTACTGCTGCATGGTTAGAGTCCAGCACTGGCACTGCAACAGCCTGTTGTCTACAGAGACCTCTGCGTCGACAGGGTCCTGGCTCCTGTGCTTCTGTGAGAAAGGCCCCATTGAGTGTTGAGCTTCAGGGAAGGACCCTTGAGCCTGGCTCTTCCTCTTATCTGCCAATAAGGTTTGTTATGAGTTGTTCCTGGTATCTCAGGCCTGTAATTATAGCTATTTGAGAAACTGAGGCAGGGGAATGGGAACCCAAGGCTTGCCTGTGTCAGAGAGGGAATTCAAGACGAGGCCTGACAATTTTACAAATGTTGTGTCAAAAAAAAAAAAAAAAGAGGAAGAGAGAAAAAATGAGAGAAAGAAAAAGACAGAAAGAAAGGAAGGAAGGAAGAAAAAAACAAAAAAATCAAGAAAATACAGGTTAGGGTATTTGGCTTAGTAGTAGAGGATTCACCCAGCATGCATGCAACCCTGGGGTGTCTTCCTAGTACTGCCATGGAGGCAGGGGAAAACACAAACAAAAACTCAGAAAAAAATTATTTAAGGGCATGTGAAACATTAACATCTGTTACATAAATCCTACGTTTCTGTGATAATAATGAAGGACAATCTGGAATTTTGTGTTTATCTTTCTTGTCTTTTCACAATGTGCCCTTTTAAAAAACATAGATGCATGCCTATATTTAGATTTATGTAGTTTTAAGCTCTGTAGGAATAAAGTTGAGCCCTCTGAAATCTTCTGCCATTTACTTAAAGAAACTCAATATAATGTTTTAAATATTCATTCTGCCCATATTACATACTACTGTCTTGTTTACTCTGCTATGCCACTCTTGGCGGTAACGCATCCAGTGTTATGAGTTGACACAAATCCTCAGGGAATCCATTGTGAAAGCGCATGGAGGTAAAATGTTAACGACCACCCTGGCTTGAACCTGTAGCTACGTTTGAACAGTGGATTTAGGATGACAATATGAATTATAATTCATGTGAAATTGGTCACAACAATACACATTTCATAAGTGTATGATTTTTATAAATGGCTTCTTAGTTACCGCCAGTTGCCATGAAGAGGCATCATGACCCAGGCAATGTATAGTAGATCACATTTAATTATGAAGCTTCATTATAGCTGCAGAGGGTTAGTCATGTTGGGGAGGGGAGGGGCAGATAGGAAGTTACCATGCTGAGACAGTAGTTGAGAGCTCACATATATCCATAAGTTATGTGTTACATGCATATACATGCATGGGTGAATGGTTTGCTAGATAAAGTAGCTATATAGATAGGCAGGCAGGCAGGCAGGCAGACAGACAGACAGACAGATACTCTGACTTATCTTGACTGGGTCTTTGGAACTTCAATCCCCCCCTCACCCCATTGACACCCCATTGATCTAACAGATCAACACCTCCTAATCTTTCTTGAACAACCTCCCAACTGGGAACCGAATATTCTGATATATGAGCCTGTTGTGGGGAGCATTCTTATCCAGACCACCACAGATGGTCCATAACTGTCCTCTGATGCTCTGCAGATAAAGCTGTGGAATGATCACTCTCTATGCAGATGGCAAGTTAGACACAAACCACCTTATGTGTCATACCATAAATTTTCCCTCTCCCTCACCCCGTCTTTGTGCTAGGATTTTATGCCATCCTGACTGACTTGAGTCTCCCTCCTCCCACCTCACAGGTGCTGGAATCACAGGTGGATGTTATCACACCTGACTAAAATAGGACTCCAACAATAATTAGAACCATTATGATATCATAAAATGATTTAAGTCGGTTTAGTTAATATCTGGACATCAACATTCATCCATCCGCTGAGCGTCTAATGTGGTTTCTGGATTTCCAAGCAGGTTTCAGAACTCAGTGGCACTGTAGGAAGCAGCGTAGTTCGACAGACAGTGGGTAGGTTGGTTGCCAAGAGCTGGACTCTGTACTGTGTTCTACCTTAAGCATCTTACAAAGTGTTCCCTAATTACTACTTCAGGGCAAAATGGAGATGACAGTATCGTATGTAACCAATTAAATGAAAGAGGACGTAAGAAAATTATTTTCAATTCTATTCCATTGTGCAAGAGGCTTGTTCTTATTTGAAATAGCCCCCTTCAGTACATCCCCTTTGCAAATCAACCTGTTAAACACCTAAGTTATAAGAATGTGTCTTAGTGTCCCATTCCATAGTAAAGTAGCCTCATTAAAAAACTGCCTGAGTTATGCAAAAGTGATCAAAGCAATTAAATACAAATCTTTTGTATAAATCTTACCTTTAAATAGACATGAATATAAGTGTCAACAGTGTTCCTTTTGTTCTTTTTAAACATTTAGACATTTTATATTTTATGTTTATGAGTGTTTTGATTGCATGTAAGTAAGTGCCCTCTGTTTGTGCCTCCTGCCAATAGAGGTGGGAAGATGACATTGTATCCACTGAGAATGGAGTTACAGACAGGTCTGAGCTGCCACACAGGTGCTAGAAATTGAACCTGGGTCTTCTTTCAAGAGCAACAAATGCAGTTAACTGCGGAGCTAACTCTCCAGCACTCCAGCCCTCCTTTGATCTTGATTGACATATTCCCAAGAATGAGTATACATTTGTGTGTGTGCGCGCGCGCGCGCGCGCGCGTGCGTGAAGAGGGTACACTGTAACATTGAGGTCTTGATTTCTCATGTTAGACCATTACATAAGCAGTGAACTATAGTTCTAGCTTTCTGTAAAACGTTTGCTGGCTGTTGATTTATGCATTGTAAAGTTTAAGAAATAATAATTTCAAAGTTTCCAGCTAGCCACTTGTTTATGAAAATCTGGGCATGTAAGAATTTAAAGATAATAAATATGTTTTTCCTACACTTTAGTTACAAGTAGTAACCACTGTACCTCTATAGATGGTAGACCATAGGCTAGTCTGTAAACTGTAACTACATTACAAATATCCTTCAAGTTGCAACTTGAATGGATTAGTGCCTGTGGCTTAGAAACTGAAGAGTTAAGATGTAAAGTGATAAAGATAAATGTGATCATGTTTAAAATTGAAATCTTTGGTTATGTATCTAAATCTGTTGCCTTTGTCTAGGTAGCCATAGGATTAGAATTATGAAGCATATACTTGGGGCATAACTAATTTACAAATGGAAAATAGTCAGAGTTGCTTTTGGTGTTTCCTTTTCATGGTATGGTCAGACTGTTAAAGAAACTCTCTTTGTATCTAGGCATATACTTACGCCCAGTATCTTTCTAGCAAGACAAGCCAGTTGACCATGTGTTGCAGATACAGTATCCAAGAACAAAATTAAAAAAAAAAATGGTGTGCCTTATTTTCAGTCTTTTTCCCCCTCCAATGGATTATAGTCTTACAATTTTATTCTTTTCTCCTAGTAGATTGTATTCATTGGATTCTTAGCTTTGGGGAGTATTCAATCACCTTGTAAAATTACGCTCTCTGGTGCCTTGGCTTGCAGTGGGTCTTGGGTTTCTTTTGAAAATAGTGTCCCATTGATACCTAGAGGCTGAGAGCCTTCCTGCTGAGAAAGGCACTCCAGACTAAGGGCACTGTAAGAGAGCAAGCAGTGAGGAGCATACTGCTGATCATGTTCTGGATCTTAGTCCTTACCAACTGTGTCATCTCCAGCAAGTCTGATAATACCAGAGCCTGGTTTCTTTCAGTTCCGGGAGAGTGAAAGACCTTTCAGTTTTCCATATGTTACAATAAAGGCTATGGTTGATGCTGATATCAGCTGCTTACAATTCTTGTTGTCCCACCTAGTAGCTAAGTGTGCTAAGGAATTGTCCTTTTGAGGTTCACCTATGGTCAGGTGGCAGAAGGTGAAGAGCTGGCAGGGTTAGAATAGAGGTGGCTCACAGGGAGACATGTGACATCCAAAGCCACTGCCATCCAAGTGTTCAGACTCCAGGTAACATTAGCCCGAATGCCTGTCCCCCCAAGCATGGCATCCCATGAGCCTTTCCCATCCATATGGATTCACAGAAAGCTCACATTTTTCTTAGCCACTGCTGATGATAGATGATAAATTTCTGCCTCTTGCTCAGGTCTTGATCCCTATTACACATGGCGGGTTTCCTGCCTGTGATCTTTCTTCTTTCCCTGGGACTCTGCTCAGCTGAACTGACCTCTTTATTGGTAGGAGCCCCATTGATGTTCCTGCTGTTTACCCAGGCTTAATGAAGGTCTGATGTAAGCCAGAGGTTTGCAGCAAAGCTCGGTAACAGCTTAAAGCCGACTTTCAGCCATCTCCGCTCTCAGCAACAGCAGCGATCACTGCTCTTAGAAATGTTCATTGATTGTATCCACTCTACTCTCAGGGAGCAGCCCTCTGCCGCGTGGTTGGCCATTCTTTATCCCCAGCTAGACTCAAACATCCATCTCTATCCTTTTACTGCAGAGCTCTTTAAATGTTTATTACCAAGCCTTCTGGGCTCACGCATAACACAGGTTTTTACCACCAAACTGTTCTCTCTCTTCAAGGAATGCTGTGGCCACTCGGAGTCCAACTGAAGGCATTATTTTCTTTGATGATGGCGCACAAGGCCATGCTTGGCACAAATGGCGCACTCCTGTTTTTCCAACCGTTTTCAAATTTGAGGCAGGAGGAGCATTCAGGAGTAGATTTCAAGTTCCAGGCCTGCTGAGCTGTTAGTGACTTCGAGGTCAGACTAGTCAATTTCACTGGATCTGTCTCAAAAAAAAAAAAAAAAAAAAAACCCAAACAAACAAACAAACAAAAGAAAACAAAAAACCAAACCAAACCAAAAATAAGGCCTGGAAATGTAGCTCTGTGGTCGAGTGCTTTCCTCCACTATGCTGAGCCATGGGTTTGTTCCCCAGTACTGGAAAAATCAATAAATAAAATACAGAAAATGGACACACCCTAGAATTTCTAACCTGGGAAAACTAGAAGAAAGTATAATCTAAAGGCAAGCGGGCATCTAATATATATATATATTTTTTTCTTTCTTTTTTTAGATGCCTGCTTGTATGTGTGTCTTTGTGTGTGTGTGTGTATGTATAAATATGGTCCCCAGGGAAACCTTATATGGTGAGAGATGAGTCTGAGTGAAACTTAAGATTCACTTAAACTTTATCCATATCCATATATATATGTAGGAAAATTTACCTGGTGATAAGGGGACAAAGATATATGCATTCTGATACTTTGACTATTCGCCCTTTTTATTAGGCTAGATTTAGAATAGCCATCTTTGTGAGTTATGTGTTAAGATGATGTAACGGTGGGAAGTTAGATATCTGCAACCTTGTTTGCTGCTGATTATGGTTCCTCCAAGGAGGAGGAAATGAAGTGAATCACTGGGCAGATTCCTCTTGCCAAGTCCTAGAAATGTCTTCGCAAGGATTTAGCCAACACCATCTTCTGCTGATGAAAAACAGGAAACGGGAAGAGGGGAGGTAACCTGACTGATTGGGTGTCTGCAGTCCCAGATAAGAGTCTGTTTTGTGGTGTACACCCTGAAGGCAGGAGAGAGGGCCAGCAGGGTCTTACTGGTAGTGTTGGAAGCAGGCAGGGCTTTAAGGATCAGCCTGGAAAACCTCGCTATGGAGGAAACATCTATGCTGTTTGACACAGAGCAGTGGTAGTAATTGTAAATTAGTCATATCATGGGCCAGCTGAGCCGGGACAGGCACTGAAGTGTTCGTTATTGTTCTTTTTGTTTTGTTCTGGGCTCAAAATGCTTATAATGTCAAATCACCCCAGAGAATCCTTAGATGGTGAGAGATGTGTGAAACTTAAGATTCACTTGAACACTTATCCTCCTTCTCTTCCTCATCATGGCCATTATCATCATCTGTGTGTTTGTGTGTGTGTGTGTACACAAGTGCCACAGCCTGCGAAGGTGGGAGGACAATTTTGTGGAGTCTGTTCTTTCCTTCTATTTTACATGGGCTTCAGGAATTGAACTCTGGTCCCCAGGCTGCATAGCAACTCCCTTTACCTGCTGGACAATCTTGCGATCCTTGCACACTTTCAGATATGTTACAGATCTTTATAACAAAACAGGAAAATAGGAAATCGGGTAGGGATTTGGAGAGTGGATGAAGGATTGATAGGGATAAGAGGGAGTGGAGGGACGGTGGACTGAGTAATCAAGAATGTGTTATGCACACACTTAGAATTCTAACAGAGTAAGTTAATAAAAATAATCTTTGGATACCCACGTCTCTCCCCTGTACTCCTGCCATACAGCAAAGCCTCAAAGAAGCCAACACTGTAGTAGTGAACTACACTCTAAACCTTATTCCATTGTCTAGGAATCTTTGGAAACAGGAGTCTCATGCATTCCAGGCTGACCTCTAATTGGCAGTATAGATGACCTTGAAACCCCCTGATCCTTCAGCTGTCACTTGTTTAGTGGGATTATAGTTCTGTGCGACCTATGTTCTGAATGCTAGGTAAAGACTCTACCAGGTGACTCACATCCTCAGCACCCCTATCTTTATCTCTCTCCTCTCTTTTTAGCTCTCCCCTACCACACCCCCACCCCCACTCCTCTGAGACAGGGCCTTTCTACTTAATCCTGGTTGAGAGATTCTCTAGTCTCTGCCTCCTAAGTGCTGGGATTAAAGACTGGAGCCCACATAGAGGTAAGGGCTCTCTTTTAGTAAGTAGATGTTCTCTTTTCTGTTGTTCCAGTTTCTTCAAGTTTTGGTTTGAATGTGTTTGTGTAGGGGGGAGTCTTGGAGGAGGGGAAGGGGTGTGGCTGGGAGGAAACAACAATGACAGCTATGACAAGGTCTCTGTTGAAGGAATCAACAGTGTATCTAGGGAAAAGAGAAATTAGGGACAACTGACATGCTGTGTAATGCAGACTAAATATTTAAATATTTAAATACAAATTTAAATAAACATATATTTATTGAATGATAGCACTAGAAAGGCACTCAGTTTACCAGAAGGTACAATGAGCACACAGAGTCTGTTCTTTAAACAAAGTTTAATTTGCTTACACGCCTTTAAAAATATTCCTTCCTTGCTTGAATTTTGTGGTACATACTTATAACCTCAACATGTCGGAGACAGAAGCAGGAGAAATAGGAGTTCAAAGCCAGCCTGGGTGAATTCAGGTAAGCCTGGACTAAATATAAGTCCTTAACTAAAGAAAAAACAAGACGGAATAAAACAAAGCAAGCAAGGAAGGAAGGAAGGAAGCAAACAAACATAGAAACAAAACAACCCGTCTTCATAGTTCTGTCATAATTCATGAGAGAGCAGAGATAAATTTGTGTGTTCCCTCTCCTGCTTTCAGAAAGACAACTTCCACTTAAAAGAAATATATGAAGAGCTGTCTGGCTGCCTGTGTCCTCACAGTGATGCAAAGAATTATGCTAATGATTTTCCTGTTCCCTAAATGAATTTTACACGAGAAAATAGAACTAACATGAATACAGCATGATGTATTAATACCTTGTGGAATCCTTTTGTGAGATTTGGGGGCTTCTGTAGCTGAATTCATGAATGAAATTAGGGTTTGGTTTTCTTTTTTTTTTCAGGCTGTTTCCTGAATTATGTTAGCATCATAAAATGATTTGGGATGCTTTTATGTTCTCCGAAACACTTTATGTGACAGAATATCTGTCCCTTGGGTTTTCATGAATTTATCTATGGAACCATGTTAGCCCACTTCTCTTCAGAAAGAATTTCATTGACAACTCTCTATTGCTTTTGTGGCAATCTGTCTGCTCGGTTTACTTTTATTCTCTAACTCATTAACTTCTATTTTTTTTTAAGGACTCATTCATGTTGTTGAATGTTGATGATTTATTAAGAAATACTTCTGTTCCCCTGTTCAGTTGGATAATGTTTGATTACTTCAAAAAATCTTTATCATTTTGTTTGTTTCTGTCCTATTTGTCTTTGATAGATCTGAGCTGGGTAAAAAATATTTTCTCTAATTCCCAGAAGCTTATTAGAGCAGATACTAAAATGTCTGGAGTGCTGGCTTCTCCTTGGTCTCCAACAGTGACAGTTGAGTCACTATGGTCTTATTATCCATCCTTTCCGTGTGTGTGTGTGTGTGTGTGTGTGTGTATGTGTGCACATTAGTGTGCATACACATGAGTGTACATGTGTGTGCTTGTGTGTGTGTGTACATGTGCCTGTGAGTTGGCTTGTGTGTGTGTGTGTGTGTGTGTGTGTGTGTGGGTATGTATGTGCATGTGAGTATGCATGTACATGCATGTACATGTGTGTGCTTGTGTGTGCATGTACACATGCCTGTGAGTTGTCTTGTACGTGTGTGTGTGTGTGTGTGTGTCTGTGAGAGAGAGAGAGAGAGAGAGAGAGAGAGAGAGAGAGAGAGAGCGTGAATGTGTGAATGCAGCATTGTACAGGTGGAGATTAGAGCTTGACCTTGGAGACGCCATCTCTCCTTCTACCATTGGAGAACAGGGGATTTAGCTCCTTTAACTACTGAGCCATCTTGCCTGTCCTACATTGTGCTGCTAATACATACGTATGTATATACTTATATGTATATGTATGCATGAAACTTTTCATTTACATATTTTTAAATCTATAATTGACTTATAGGGCTCTTACCTTTGCCCCATGTCATCACATCTTATTTTTTCTTTTATCTATATATTTCTGTACCTCTGTAGATCCATTTAGTGCTGCCAATATGTACATAGGGGTGGGGCTCTTCCCTGGAATCTGCCAGTGGCCACACGTTTGAGAAAGTGATTTTTTTTTTCCATCCCTAGCAGGTATCAAAAGCCATTAACTTCTCACTAAGGACACCACCCATCTATGATGGGAATTGGTCTGGTTTGATCTTGTGCAGTTTGGGTGTGGATAGACACCGCTGTTGTGAGCTTATGAGTGTGAAAGCTGTGCCGTCTCCAGAAGCCAGCACCCTGTCCCACCGTTAGGTTCTTAGTGTGACTCCTCTTCTATTGAGGTCATGGTTGGCAAGTACTGGTTGATGTAGATGTCCTTTTTAGTGTTGAGCAGCCTCATGGAAATACTGTTGTCCCATACAACATCAAGAGGGCCTTTGCATCCCTGGTGCTGTTTTCTGTTCCCTTAACTGAACAGCGTGTTTGGTTATGTTGTTCTTCCATTACAACACTGCGTCTTTGATTTCTGCCAAGTTCGAAGCCAGATTCATATTTCTGAGCTCTGTAGCTTTCAAACAATTTTTTTCCCCTTGACACTTTTAGCACTTTAAAAAAAATTTCTTACACTTCAAAGACAAACGGTTTTTGCTTGTCCCTGGGAGTTGGCTTTATTGCCCCTCCAGTCAGCAGCAGGCAAGTGAGTCCTCAGACTGGCACCGGGTCCTCCTCATAAAGGTTCTTCCATTCTATTTCTTCTATGCCTTTCCAGCCCATCTGTAGCCTGGCTTCTACATAACACCCTGTCTCCCATGTTGTCACCTGTTTGCCTTGTCTTTCTTGCATACAGAGGTTTATTTCCTAGGGGTCTGTTCTGCTATGTCTCCTTATGTTCAGCTGTTGAGTTTTCAGTCTCAGCATCCTAAGGGAACTCCACTCTGTCCTCAGCAATTCTTCAGATCCCATCCTTCAGCTGGCCCTCCCTGTGCTTCTTTGCAAAACTCCATTCCTCCTGCTGGACTTTCCTGAGATATACTGCAAATACTGTAGCGAGATGGAGCTTTCTTTCTTATTTAATTTCCTCTTATTATTTTTTTAACCCCTTCTGCTGTCTAGGCTGGTCAGGCAATCCTTCTTAGGCTCGTAAGAAGCTGGGATTTCTGGAAAGTTCCCACATGCCCAACTCAGTCTTTTAAAAAAACAGAGTGTTCTTTGCTGAGTGTGTGTGTGTTTATGTCTATGACTAAGTGTCTATATGTGTATGTCTGTATATGTGCTTGTAGTGTATCTGTCTGTCTGTCTGTGTATGTGTATGTGTACGTGTATGTATGTGCATCTGTGTATATGAGTGTGTTTATGCCTGTGTATATATCTCTGTGTGTTTACATCTATATGTGTCTGTGTATTATGTGTATGCATATATGTGTGTCTATGTCTGTGTGTGTATGTATGTGTGTGTTTCTGTGTTTCTGTGTGTACAAATATGTGTGTGTGTCTGTATCTGTGTCTGTGTGTAGTTGTGCATGTGTATCTATGTCTGTGTGTGTATATGTGTATGTCTGTGTCTGTGTGTATATATACGTGTGTCAGTGTCTATGTGTTTCTGCGTGTATGTTTTAAAGGTTTTTCCATTTCTTTTTCATTCATGCTGGCCTGTGTAAAGATCTCTTGGGATCTGGAGTTTGCTGTCCTGGGAATGTCTACGGGTTTGCCCCTCTCAGAGCTGGAGTTAGGCGGTGCTTGAGAGATTGCAACAGAGAGATAGGTTGAAAATTCTCAAAGGGAAAGAGGAGGCCGAGTAGTGGAAGACTCACTTGTGCAGAGTGTGGCGAGAATTCTGAGTCTGCTTTTCTCCCCTCCGGTCTGTGCTGCCTGCGGACTTCACACCCCGCGCCCGTGGTTTCCCTCTGACCTGAACACCTGGTCTCGGCTGTCGCTGTATTTAACACAGGAAAAGGCCCTGGAACACTTTTGATTCCAAGTGTGTGGACAGAGGTGTGTGAATCATGAGCCTCTCATCACAGCTGTTCAGAGTTAGGCTAAAGCGAGAGTGCCTCATCTCCCCTGGCCTGTCCCCACTTCCAGCTCTTGGTCCTGCAGACCAAGCTACATTAGTGGAATTGTGCCAAGCATTCTCTATTAACTTCTCACAGTGCTGGATAGATTTCTGAGGGTGGGCCTGGGTTTTGTTTTTTCTTTTGTTTTTGGCCTTAATGTCCTTTTTAATTAGGTTGCACATATCTCCATGAAAAAGTTGTCAGTTTGGGCATGCTGGTATGCATCTGTGGAATTTTGAGTGTTGGTAAAGGCTGTCCCGTGCCTCTGTACTTATTGGTCATTAAAGATAGCATTTGGAGCAGCTATTGTCAAGTGAGATAGACATTTAATGTGGGGAGAAAATAAATAAGAATGTAGGAAATCACACATTGCTTTATGATAACGCCATTTTGATCACAGCATATGCCTGTTCCTTGAGAGTCCCAGAGGGCAAGAAGGAACGAAGGTATTATGCCCAGGTCATTTCCAGCTGACAGCTAGCAGACTTTCCCTTTTCCACAAAGGACCAATTGCAGAGTCAGGAGAGCGCTGTAGTATTGCTTTCATAACAACCTGTGATGGAGGATTACGTGCAGTCTGAACTGCTGTGGAATTATGATAGTGACTTAGGCCTTGACTATGTTCAAGGCAGCATCTTCCCTACATGTATGTAGGGCATAAAAGAATGTGTATAGAAACTCTTACTATCTGAGGTGTTTGGTTTTGATTTTTTTTTTTTTTTTTGCTGTAGCATTTTTCAAAATCTAAAGAGTCGGTGCATCCCTATAGCGTAAGGCATCACACCTAGCATTTAGTTTGTGTGAGGATGTGACTCACACTAGGATTTAAGTACCCTTCAGTAATTCATCATTATACCCTTAATAAAATGCATAACTGCAAATTAAACTGTGACTCTTTCTTGCGTTTGCCTAGGAAATCATAAACCCTCCAGTCTGTGAAATTTAGTGTCCCATTTAATATTATTATGATGGCAGTAAATACTTGGGGCAATTAAATTTCTTAAACATACGCATCTGATGAATTGACTTTCTTCTTGGCCTATTGTTTATAAGAATGTCTCAGTGGCCTTAGATTATCAAATGTTTTAGTTTGTTGCAGAGAGTTGTTAACTTGTATTGACTTGAGGAGGATTTTGCCATTTGCATAGAGGGTTTGTAATGTTTCTTTTCAGTAGACAATAGCTTTGTGTTAATCCATATGGGCTTTGTGCTAATCTATAAAGCCTTTGTAGGCACAACCGCTGACTTCACACCACTGCTTCCCTGAGGTAATTTGATCTTCATTTCTGAAAGAAAAGCCATCAGAAAGATTGAGTTGCCTTTAGCACTTAATGTAACTGAGTCTGTTACTATCGTTTTTGTTCTATCCTTCTTGACTATATCTGTTACCTGTTTGCTGGACAATTATACTATTATTATAATTGTTGTTGTTACCATTATATTACTGTTCTGTATTAGAGGGATTAACCAATGTCTTGACCACCAAATGTGACTAATTGGATATACTATAGACTCATTAAATACATTCATTGAGGCAGAGGTCAGGAAGGAATGGTTTGAGGTTGTTGAGCTGTCTCAGGAAGCTTCCTGTCAAGTCTGCTGACCCGAGTTCTCTAACAATACGGGGATGACTGCTCCAAGGTATGACTTCATGTAAGGATTTCATTGTCCATATGAGGGAGAGTATAGCCAGAGGCATTTGGAAGAGTCCAGTGTAGAAAGAAAAAGTTATACACTAAATATGGCCAGTAGAACCTGGCTTTGAGAGGAGGAGGAGAGAGAGGGAGAGCAAGAGGAAGAGAAGAAAGAGAGAGCAAAGGAGCAAGAGAGAGAGAGAGAGAGAGAGAGAGAGAGAGAGAGAGAGAGAGAACACCAAGATAATGAAGAGAGGGTACATGGCTGAACTGTCATGGCCCTATTAGAATGAGAAGAAGCCGGGGGAAGGGAAGTCCATGAGGTAGAAAACTTCAAGGTAGAGAGGTTGGGGTGAGAAGAGTTCAGAGTAGTCAACATGCCAGCATGGATGTCTGTAATCGGAGCTTGAAATTCTGTGAGCCCTTGGAGGCCTGCATGCACGTTTGGATGCTAGTAGACACCGCAGTTAGCCATTTATTCTGGGTTACTTCTGCACCTGACAAATTCAATCCCCAGGACTCGACATAGTAGAAGCTTAGAATTGATTCCTGCAAAGAGTCCTCTGATCTCCAGAGGTGCTTCTGAGTAGACAGGAGACCCTCCAACTGAAACCACCACCACTACCACCACCATCACCACCCCCAGGAGCAGCTCTTGTTCATTGGGTGATTAGATGTGGACTGACCTGCAAGTGCATTTGGGTGTCATTCTACCACCATAATCTGTGTTCTATGTGAGAGGAAAACTGCCGGATTGAGAGTTACTACGTTGTTTTTTAAGCAGTTTCTAAGATGATTCTCATTAGACTGTTTGTGTTATGTGCTGGTACATGGCCCCTCCCCCTCAACCTCTCATATCTACTTAAAAATGCCACAGCAAACTAGACTAGTGACATTTAACTCCTCAGCTGTGGGAAGTGGGCTCACTTTATAGCTCGACACCCTTGACAGCAGAGGTTCCCTTAACTGTGCAGAGTTGTTTGATCTAGTAGGTTAGCTTTTGAGCCTCAAGAGTTAATCCCAGTTAAAAAATCAATAAAATAAGAAATACAGTCCTCACAGTAAACAAATGTCAAGGGCTCCGTTGCTGCTCGTGGCTGCTCTTAGCTCTGCCAGAATACAGACCAATTCAGTCATTGGAGAAACACCACTTGACTGGACTACAGAGAGAGGGAGGAGCTAGGGACATGGCAGGAGGTAAGGCAATTCTGACATCTGGGAGGTGAACACTGTGGAGTTAGTTAACTTCCATTTGCCCCGTTGTAGTCTCCCTTTCGGAATAAATGCAGCTGATATCCCTGCTTGAAACAAATAATGCATTTTCTCAAGACCACTCTGGGATTTTATAAGTGTTTCTAGTCTTTGCCAAGTGTTAGTGAGCTCTCTACCTGTTGGTATAGACTGGAAAACAATGTTGGGAAAGCAGGAGCTGGCTCTAAAGTGTAAAGAAAAGAACAAGTTCCTTAGGAGCCTGTTTTAATTAGTTTAAAACTCCTTCCATGTTTGTTTGCACACCCTGTATTCCTCCCTCCTTCCCTCCTTTCCTACCTTTCTTCCTCCCTCCCTCTCTTCTTCCTCCCCTTCCCTCTCTCCCTCCCTCATTCTGTTTTTCCCTTCTTCCCTCCCTCCTGTCCCTTTCTCCCTCCCTTCTTCCTTCCATTCCTCCCTTCCTCCTTTCTCTCTCCTTATGTCCCTCCTTCCCTTCCTCCTTCCCACCTTCCCTCCCTTTTTCTCCTCCCTCCTTCTTTCCCTTCATCCTTCCCTCTACCTCTCTCTCCCCCCATCCCCCTCCCTTTCCTTCTGTTCCTCCCTTCTTCCTTCCCTTCCTCTGTCCCTCCTCTGTCCCCCCCTTCCCCCCTGCCTCCATCCCTCTTTCCCTCTTCTCTCCCTACCTTCTCCTCTTCTTTTTTTCTTCTTTTTTCTTCTCTTTTTTCTTTTCCCTTTCTTTCTTTGAGAGAAGATCTTATATGTATCAAGTGACTTGGAATTCCTAATTCTAATGCTTCCACCTCCCACACATTCTTCTTTCCAGGTCTGTATATGTGCTATACTCTCTTGCCAATTGAGCTGTGTCTTCAATACCTTATAGTTTTTAATTTAAAAAATTGAAAGGCAGCAGAGTGTGTGTATGTGTATGTGCACAGTCTATAGTTTTTCTTCTTATAATTTATATACTATGTTGTTGTTTCAATGGGAAAATTGAGCTCAAGTGAAAATTTATATGTTGCATGGCTGCCTCTGAACTTTCTCCTGCCTCCCTTCTCCTCACAGTTATTCCTTGGTTAGTTATGTTGGTTGTCACCAGGGACAGCCAGCTTCTATGTCTTTCTGGCAGCTTTAGAGTCTTGTTTCAAATTATATACAGGCAGCAGCTTGACAGTGATTTGTTACTGTTCAACCCAATGTTATTTTGATTGGGTTGCAGTTCGTGATAAAATATCTGTTGATTTGTGATAAATAATTAATATCTTTAGGACTGTTGGAGTTTCCTAGGTGGTGGCTTTATTTCCTGAGAACTAAAGAACACTTGTCCAGCCTGTAATTTATCGTCAGCAAAATGAGCAAGGATATTTCTTTAGCTAGCATATTAATGCTTAAGCCCTGAAGTGGCCCCGAGAGAGGCCCCCATTTTCTTAAAGCAGAGGCAATTTTTCTCCCCTGGCAGTTTCAGAGATGAAAATTCTAGGGAAATATTTTCTGGATCAGGATAAGAAGTACCCATGCCCTCTTTTGTTGTTGTTGTTGTTGGTGGTGGTGGTATAAAATTTATAAGTGTACGTTTTTAAATGTCAGATATTGGTTAAAATGGCTGTTGCCCTGACAATTGTTAAGAATAACCTTCTTCACTAAGACACTTTCACTTCTCTTATTCTCGGAGGCATGAAGGACAATGAAGAGCTATGACGAGAGGGAAATGAAATTCTGTCAGTTTAGATGTCAATGGTGAAAAAGAAGAAGAAGAAGAAGAAGAAGAAGAAAAAAAAAAAAAAAAACCCAACAAAACAAACACACACATAAAACAACCCAGGCATCAAACAGTATGGCTCCAGCATGCCGGAAGTTAATTCCTTTAGGGTGAGTTCTAGTCTGGGCCGAGGAGGCTTCCCCTGAGCTCTCTCAAGGCCAGATGTTCATCCCATGCCTTGGATGGGTGTCCTGCCTTCCGGGATGATTTCAGTTGGAAGCATGGCCAGGGAGCTAGTGGTGATCCTAATTTTCCTTCAAGGGCAGGACCCTGAAACAAAGTGTTTACTGCTTCTAAAACCTCTCACTGGCTAGACAGTGATCACGTGACCCTCAGAGCTGGACCACTGACAAACAACAGCCTTTGAGGGTTCACGCCTTCAGCCTGCACTGTGTGCTGAGGAATAAAGGGGAGGGCCTGCCCAGAGTGACTTGTTTCAACCCTGTCCAGTACTCCGTGTCCGTTCAGCTCACAGAGCATTGTGAATCTTTCCACCGGTCACACTGGCACAAAAAATGATACTAGTAAATCATAATTTAGCACAAAAATGATACTAGTAAATCATAATTTATTTTTTATTTCCCTATTAATAGAAAGGAAAGCAAACCAGAGAGAGAGAGAGAGAGAGAGAGAGAGAGAGAGAGAGAGAGACCCAGAGATCCCCAGTGGTGAAATAAATGAAACAAGACTCCCATTGTCAAGAACCTATAATGAAATCGGATGCGGATAATGTCGTGTGAGGACCAGCCCTCGAAACAAATGTTCAAAGATACGGAAAGTGGTCTCGGCTGCTTTGAGGCCTCAGGAAGTGCACGGAGTTCTAAAGAAGTAATCATGCTCAGCGACATTTTTCATAATTTCAAAAAGAAAAAGATATTCTTCCTAGAGAATAAAAAAAAAAAAAAAAAAAAAAAAAAAAAAAGCTCCGCTCAAGGCCAGCTGTAGTCTCCAGCAGCCATAAAAGCCCAAACATAATGATGCTCACATTTCTTCCGCTTGCTCAGTAGCACCGAGGTTGGAGTAATGGAAGGAGTCGAAATTCAGCCCGTTTTCCAGTTACTCCTGGTCTGATTTTTTTTTTTCTGTCATATTTATAATCTTTCGGTTTCTTTGGTCTCTAGTGTCCGCCCGATTTCTCTCTCTCTCTCTCTCTCTCTCTCTCTCTCTCTCTCTCTCTCTCCCTTCCTTCCTTCCTCCCTCCCTCCCTCCCTCCCTCCCTCCCTCCCTCCCTCCCTTTCTTTGTTTTAGAGAGGAAGTATAGTTTAGGGAATGAAATGGCAACTGGATTGTCTGTGTGCAGGCATAAAACCGGATTTCGGATTCTTGACAGCAATGCTGTCAGCGTGTAGGACGTTTTTTGTTCCTAGTGCCGCAGATATAAATGCAGGTATTGATGAACATATCTCAGCCTTTTTATGTTTTATGCTGGCTTGCTTATTTATTTATTTATTTATTTATTTATTTATTTATTTATTTATTTATTGGTTTGAGACAGACTCTAGTCTAGCTTGGGTAGTCTGAGGCCCCTGGTCATTCTGTTGCTTCAGCCTCCTGAGGGTTGGGATTTCAGATGTGAGCTGTTGGCACCAGCTGGCCTGTCTGAACCTGTTTTCTGTTCAGGTTACTTTTGTTGCTGAAGAGAGAAAGGCCTGGCTAACTTGTACGCCTTCCCAGTGGGTCTTGGCATTACCAGATTAGATACCTGTTGTTCCTTTTCTCCAGGGAATGGTAGCTAAGCATCCTGCCTCCTTCCTGGGTGTTGGCAGGATTTCAAGCCACCTGTATCCTTTTCTGTTTTCTATCCTGCTGGAAATTTAGTTTGGAGAATAAAATTTGGTCGATAAATATTTATTAAATTAAATAAGATTTTAAAAGTGTACTTTTAATTGTCAGATACAAGTGCCAGCAAATCTACAGTGACATCATGATGCCCCTTTGGATTGTATAACCCCAGGGAATGTCCCATATATAGCTTTTATTGTGGTTGTTGCCAGTTGGGGTTATATGAAATGGGTTTGCTGGTCACAGATTTGAAATGCTATGGGAGTTGTATGATATAGTTAGGATGGTTTTATGTTTGCTGTTGAATATGAAGCACTTGAGGGTAGAAAAGAATGTAGTAACCACACCAGAACTGCATGAATGAACTGCATAATATCTGCCTGCCTGCCTTGGGAAAGTGGGCATGATGGTTTTAGCCACTGAAATCAGTAGCAAACGTGGTTGATTATTGGAATCAGTTTTCTATGTCTAGGTCACTGAAACAAGGATGAAAATGACATACCCTGAGACCAAATGCTGCTGCTGCTGTTGCTTCTTTTCTTCTTCTTCTTCTTCTTCTTCTTCTTCTTCTTCTTCTTCTTCTTCTTCTTCTTCTTCTGCTTCTGCTTCTGCTTCTGCTTCTGCTTCTGCTTCTGCTTCTGCTTCTGCTTCTGCTTCTGCTTCTGCTTCTGCTTCTGCTTCTGCTTCTTCTTCTTCTTCTTCTTCTTCTTCTTCTTCTTCTTCTTCTTCTTCTTCTTCTTCTTCCTTCTGCTTCCTTCTTCCTTCCTTCTTCTTCCTATTGTGTGTGCTTTCTAAAATAAATCTCTAGAGGATACATTTTTTGTCTTGGTGAGCCTTCTTTACAGTGACTGAAAATGGCCCCCACTTATTTTATTTGACTGATTGATTGATTGATTGATTGATGTAGAGTCTTGCTGTGTAGCCCAGGCTGGCCTTGAACTGGTGAACACCTCTCACTTCAGTTAGCCACTTAGGTGCTAAGATTTGTTCATTCATATGTTTGCAAGTGCTGAGATCTCAGGGGTGAGACATCATATACTGCATTTGAGCGAGTGTCGCCATGACCTGTCTGAAATAGTGTATAGAATGTGTATTGAAAATTCTTTTCATTTTTTTTCCTTGTGTTGTTTACCGACTTCATATAGCAAACTTCATATTCTCTTACTTCAGGTGCTCTATTCTGGCTTACTTCTCTGTGTTCAGCGTCTCCCTTTCCCACTACTGTGCTAATTTTTTGTTTGTTTGTTTGTTTGTTTTCTTTTGTGGGTCTGCACTTTCAGTGGCTGGCACTTGCTTTTGCTGTCCTTCAGCCTCACAGCCTGTTCTGCCCTTCCTGTCAGGATGTTCCCCTTGCCTCTAGGTGTCTTCCTACCTCCCTTCCCGCCCTGTGCTCTGTGTATCAGAGAAAGCAATAATGAGTTCTGATGACCCCGTGAAATCATATGTGAGACCAGCCATTAGCGCTAGTTATGTAAACATGTGATTGCAATTTATTTTCAGCAAGTTGGGGCAGTAAAAAAAAAAATCATTCCTCTTTCAGCATGTAAGGATTATATTTGATGATGGGAGGTTACCTTTTTGTTGTAACATTGTAAAATAGTATCTCGTTTTATCGTCATAGCACTTTTGGTGAAGTTTTACTCGACTTTTCTGGTAATATGCAACAATAGCATTCTTGCAGTATTCCGCAGAAATTAATGGCAACTATCTTTTTATATATCCTTATGCCTCAGCCTTGCAATGATCTGCAATGGCTGCTTAAATCTATCTAAATAGTGAGCATTTTGTTTCCCTCAGCATCTTTTCCCGTCTTCATCTTGTTAAAGGTCACTCTGGATGGTTTCTTTTATTGTGCCTGTCTGTCAATTAAGAATTCTGCACTGGCTGACACTTAACGGTTGAACTGTTTCCTGGTCAAGCAATGCAGCGAAGGCAGACATTCTAACCAGACTCTCCTGTATGCAGAGCCAACGAATCCTAATCTCCTGGCAGAATAGAAAATGTAAATTGGTTGAAAATGTTTACAGTGCTGGATGGTGATGCTCTGGTAATGGGAGGAATCAAGGCAGAAAAAGTTGAGGGCCAGATACTCATCAAAAAGATAACAGAGAGATACTGAAGTGTTTAGGCAACTGATGGCAGCTACTAAATAGGATAAATTAAAATATAACATTGATAATATAATTTAATTTTAATATTTAATGATATAATAGAATATTTATAATATAATTATAATATTTATAGTATGATTATTAGATAGTTCTAATGCCGTTATTTATGTAAAATAGCACGAGAAAGTCTATGACAAGACTTTCAATTATTATAAACTTACATTTATTAGGAAAACTTTGATATTCCGGGAACAGCTGTACATTGTAAAACCTATCAGCATGAGTTTGTAATTCATATCTGTGCTTTTGAAAAGGTATAAACTAACAAGTGCAGGTTGACCTGAAGATGAGACAGTCGATGGGATCCTTCAGCAAGGTCACTCATGGTGACTGTCTTCTTACGTGTCATCCCTGAGGCACTGATGAGGCTCCTTAGTATCGCGTTTCTTTAAGACATGGCATGGGCGAAGTCTTTAAGGATAACTGTTTTGTAGCTTCTTTCCAGGGCCACTTATTTGTAAATATTTAGATTATTTGTAAATATTTAGACACACTTTTATTTTCTAATTATCTGTTCTTCATCTTTTCTCTGCCCTTTAGCCTTTCTTTGCCCGCTATATGATTGAGTTTAATCTAAACTTCATGTGGGGATCTACTTGGGAAACCTTTCTAGTTAGCATTTAATACAAAACTGCCGCTTGATGGCTTCCCTGGATGGTCTTAACTAGTTTGTCTTATTTCTTCTCATTATTAAGTGAGGTTAATTGAATGCTGCAATATCTAAAAATAAATAGTTTTTCTAGATTCAACATCTAAATATAAATAAGTTTTCCTAGCTTCAAATGCACAGTGATAATAATATATCTAATTTCCTTCCTTCCTTCTTTCCTTCCTTTTGCCTTTCCCCCTTCTGTGAGAAACATGTACATAGTGTGATAATTTCTGTGGAATATCTAACTCCTGTAAGGACTTGTTCTGTGCAGAGCTCCTTGTGTAGAGATGTCATACTCGTAGGAATGCCATGTGTCACACGGATGCCTTGTGATATGATATACCCAAAACTAAACACCATATAAGAGAAGTTAAGAGTCAGCTTTTATACTTCAGGTAAAGTGACAGAGAACAATTAGCAAATGTTTGAGTTACTTTTTGGTTTTGAAGTATAAGTCGAAAATATGTTGTCCACCTCTGAGAAGTTTGACCTAACACTTTCAATTTAGTGGTAAAAATGAATATCTATTCTCAGAGACGTCGTAATGAAAATTTAGATCATAAAATGGAACTGTGTATTTAAGTAATAATTTTCTGTCTCACTTTCCTTATTGTCTAATTTTTACTATTTATCTCCCAACATGCTGAGTGTGTTTATATTCTGAAAGGTAGAGTTAGGATTCCCAGATGCACACAGTATTGTCTCAGGTTGCAGTATACAGTGTGGAAAACTTAATTGGCTTGTATCTTAGACTTTTCCTACAAAGATACTTTCTATTTTAGGAAGAAAAATTAGGATAGTGAATGTTAGATTCTATTTTAGAGTACTTCAAACTGCCTTTTCTTTTTTGAGTTATCTCAGAAATATTGCCTTTGCAGTTTTAAATATTTTGACTTAAATAACTTGACTATAATATATATATATATATAGTCTTTTAACCTTCAGGAAAGGTGAAAAAATTTTCCCAATTTGGACAGGAAGAAACGTGATATTAAAAACAAAAACAAACAAACAAAAACAGCAAAAACAGGGCAAGGAACTGGGTTGACGATCAAATCAAAGTTATTAAAAATCTGAAAGTGCTCTCTCAAGTTTTTCCAAGTCAAATTTCTGCAATTATCTTGCTGGGTGATGAAGGGAGGAATTTTATTGCTGGGAAAAAGGAAAACCCAGCAGTCCTCAAGCCTGCTTTTCAGAAAAGAGCTCTTTGTCACATTTGAATAGAGTATGTGTGTGCAGTTTGCTCTTTTATTATTTTTCTCAATGGAAAAAATTAACAAGTTGGCAGTTGGCTGTACAGATTTCTCTTTGTGGGGGGAGATCCTGGGATGTGGTGGGAGAAAGCCCATCCTAACACAGTTGCCGATTGTACTCTCCTGATTCTTTTTGGTGGCCATTGAGATGTTCTTATCCGCCTTTTATCTGTTGCTTTTCTAGGACAAAAGTGACTACTAATTGTATACCATGCTGCACTGAAGAAGTGGGCCATTTGGCCTCTCTCTCTCTCTCTCTCTCTCTCTCTCTCCCTCCCTCCCTCTCTCCCTCCCTCTCCCTCCCTCCCTCTCTCTCTCTCTCTTTTTCTCTCTCAGAGAGGAGAAAGCAAGGGAGATTGAGGGGCTTAGCCCTTCAGCTCATCCCTACAAGGCCAGACTGCTTCTCTAATTTGCATGGGTACCTTGGGCATTGTCCTTCTGGGCTCTGGCAGCTTGACCCCCTCCTTAGTGTAGTGACCCTTGTCATCTTGCTGTTCATTCCTGGGTCCTGTTTAATGCTAATTAGTCCTTCAACCAGTTGCTGTTTACAATTGTGTGCTTTAGAAAAGCAGGGGCTCTCTCCAAAGACCACATTGGTGGTCTTAAACTGAACTGGTAAGATGGAAGACCTCCCAGGCCCCAGAGAAAAGCCTCTTAACATTTCTTTTTTAGTTAGAAATATGTAATAATTGCATCATTAACATAAATAAATAAACATTGAAGAGCTGAGTTTTTGACCTGGATGCCATTTGAGAATGGTTGGATGCTCTTTGGAATTGCTTTCGTTCTTAACTTTGGAGTCCCAAAGAAGCAGATCATCTCAGGCATGCTTCTCACTGTGAATAATGGTAGTGGACATTAAGACAGACAGGGCAGGTTAAGTGGTTCCAAGTTTAGAAATAATTTATGTGGCCTTTATTTTCTGTTCGAAAGAACAAATTGAACAATAAGGACAATGGAGTTCTGTGGACCTCATACATAATAACCTTAGATTTTCTACCCCGTTTAATCTCTATGAAATTTTATCAATATTTTGGTTGTAAGCATTGCTGTCCTTCCTGGTGTGGGGGTAATGCTGGATCAGGAATGTTTTATAGATCTTCTTATTGCCCACCATTCTAACTTGATGTTAGCCCAAGCTAGTGCAAGGGCAGGACTTTATTTATTATCATTCCAGAGAGCTGCTCACAAAGCTGCATTTTAAAATGACACTTTTAGGGACTCAGTGCAGAGCATAGTCCTTGCACCACACAGTCTCTGAAGGGGACCCTGGAAAGCTATCTTCACTTTGTTGACACTGGTTTTTATTCCAGTAGATTGTGGACAGCTACTTGTCAAATGAGCACCACACAGCTTTGAGTCTTGAGTCATTTCTAAGCAGCCTTATTTTAAATGTTGATGTGTAGCCCATTTATTGTAGAGAAGTTAACAGAAATAATATGCATTCTTTTTACATAATGGCTCATGCAGTTTGTGCAGGGGAAATGGCTTCATTTTATCTCTCGTGGGCACGATAAATCTTGTGGTGATAGGCTACTTTGCTTAGTAAACTTGTTTATGGAGTTTGGCAAGGAAAATGGAGAACATAAGAATTTTTGATTAGAAGCATTTCAATTAAGATCAAATGAGCTGGAGAGCTGAATTCATTTCAATGACTTCCTGGTTTTGGGGGTGAGATTAATAGATACTGGAAAGTAAGATCCACTATTTAATAAAAGTCCTTTAAACAATACACAGTATTAGAAGATTAACTAGGTTTCGATGTTTAAGTGTTTTGTAACTCTTTCTACAAGAAGTTGGCTATGTGGACATGTGTAGGGACCTGTGCATGTTCACTGGGTGGGGAGGGACAAAGACAGATAGACGGAGTTGGACAGATAGATGGCTCTCAGTGGTTTGGAAGGTTCTTTGTCCTCACATGCCTTTCCCTGTCTTTCTTTCAAACATGAACACAGAGTTGCTGGATGGAGGGAAGCTCCTTGTTAACGCTGACTCGCAGCTAGCATATGTGGAGCCCAGCGAGTCAAAACTGTGTCTGGTGTCTAGTTCTCACCTACTTTAGAGGGTCATTGATTTTTCTTAATATCTGATTGCCTGTCCTTTGAAGGAGGAGGCTTTAGGGTTTCATCAAAGGTTTGATCTGTCAGAAGAATAGTTATGCAGAAATCTTAGAGGAAAGAGATCACTACCAAACTGCCATCCACCATAGAACTTACCTTTTTCCCCTACCCACCTGCAAGAATCTCAAGTCGATGCTTTTTCGTTCCAGGGCCTTACTGATGATACTCTTAAGTCTGTGCAGTTTCAGTAGATAATGCTCAGAGCACAAGGAGTGATTTTTGTTTTCAGGTTTAAGCTTCTGCTGGGAAGGAGGAGAAATAGCACAGTTGAAAGCATCCTCCAACTTCAGATGACTCTCTTCAATGCTGACTGCACTAAGAGGATACTACACTTCCGTCCCCCTGCTGTGTCACCTGGCTGTGATAAATGAGATGTTGCTAACAGTTTACAGAGCAGAATGCACAGGAATGATGTAAATTCTAGATGAGGCCAAACTGTAGTAGCTTTTTTTTTTTTTTTACACTACTACAAAAATGGAAACAAAAGCAATGATACACTAAACAAGAGCTGCACCTCAATTGATTACCTTACGTCAACTCTTCCTCTCTTAGGTGTGGAGACTCCCTGTAAAGGCATGCACTAGCAGCTGTAGCCTAGAGAGCAGGGGCTGGGTCACAGGGGGACCTGTGTTCTTTGATGGTGGTAGAGGTACATAAGGACATTGACAATGTTCACAATGCAGTGTAGTGCTAGGTGTCACGTGCCTGCTCTTCCCAGGGTTTGATAACATCGCCTTTTAGCACTGTCCGGAAGTTAACAGAGGGATGGCATTTGATTCTGCATCATGGCCTCCTGCTTTATGGTGAGAGGCTAATGCAAACAGGATGCTATGCTTTCTTGTTGGCCTTTAACACAAGGCCACCCCTAGCTGCGGGCCAGGGCTGAATCATCTTAACTTCTGCCTAGCACCGGAAGTGGATAGGATATGTCCATCTGTCAGTGTTTGATCGGCGTAATTCTTTGCCTCAGCTTTTGGTGTTTTGGGTTTTAATTTTCCAGCCTCTATCCAGTGAGAGTTAACAACATATTAATTTCCTCAGTGGAGAGAATCTGCCTTCTTCCTTGATTCTGCCTGGAGGCTTTCTGAGCATCATCGACTCTCTTCGTTGATTTCTATTTTTATATTCTGTTCCAGCTATTTGGAGAGTGTATTCAGAAAATAGCCTAGGTTGTAATTTTTATGTCTTCTTCTTCTTCTTTTTTTTTTTTTCTTGAGCAAATAGTTGGGAATAATAAGAGCACATAACTGAGGGCTATTACTTGGCAGTGAGGGGAAGAAGTTTGTCCTATCTCTTTGTAGTTTTGTCTTCTTTTATAATGTAGCAATTTGGGAGATTCATGGGGTTTCATATCAATAAAGAAAACTGAGTTTTGTTTTCGAGGCTGGTTTGGGGGCCTGCAGAATTTTTTTTTTTTTTTCTTCTGAGCATGAAAACATTAGCGGAGGCAGATTTTGAGGAGAAATTTCTAGTTTGCTTTGATTTCATCAGAGTTGCAGAATGCTCCAGGAAGAATTTCTTCATCATCTATTTAGTCCTGAGCTTTTCTATTTCCCTTGGGATCAGTTGCTTTATTTAACTTGTTCAATTGGTGGTATTTGGCCTCCTTGTTTTGAAACAGGAAAATACATTTTATGAAATCTGTTTGACAGTTGGATGAAAAATTAGTGTGAAATGAAGGAATCTTCTAGATAATTTTGAGTTGTTATTATATATACTTTAGGAATCTCTTAAGAAAGCCCATTGTGTGTGTTTACTAATATCATTTTCTACATGGTTTTTGCCTTCTTGGAAATTCGAAGGTCTAATTGTTAACATTCACAACCAACAAAATGCTATTGCAAACTTGTTACTTATTTAATGGTTTGATAGAACTGTTTATTCAGGTAGGTAGACGTTCACCATCAGATGCACAAAGGGTTTTATAAGGCAATACATGTGATTTTGTATATAAATACATATGCATTATACACACATATGTTATATGTATGTCCATGCATTTCTGACTCGTACTGCATAAGTAAAGCAGATTTTTCCCAACAAGGCAGTAGTATAAGTGTATAAAGTATTGAAGGTGTTGACTCATCATTTGGGCCCAGAAAATGAACTAAGCATGTGATTAAAAAAAACCCCAAAAACCTGGCCCCTATATCTTCCTTCCTTGTCTGTCTCCTTCTCTTGGGTCACCTGTCTTCCTCTGCACACTGACATGCCATTCTATGTACCTGACCTATTTGATCCCTCTCCGAGGCTGAAGGCACAAAGGCAAGTCATTTTCTGAAACCTACACTCACCTTGAATTTTATAAGAGCCAACCCTTATAGGACATGCCACCCCCCAGATGAGGGTGAAGCTGACTCTTAGCTGCCTGAGTAATCCAGTTCCTTATATTGTAATCATCTGTTCATGCTCACATGGAGATGGGGTTCCATGTTCACTGCCTTCGGTTCCTACTTGGAACATTTCCCCTGGTTGATATTCCTTATAGATAAATAGATCTGCCATTTTGTTTTGTTTTGTTTTGTTTTGCTTATGAAGTAGTGGTGATGAGTTAGTCTTATATGTATAGGCAGACATTCCTTTCCTGGGAGCCTTTTGATTCAGCGCATCTCTTTGTCTTCTTCGGTGTCTAGGGCTGGAGCCACTGTACAGAAAGTCTCGATCCCCTGAAAGCTGAGGGTTTTGTTGTTGTTATTGTTGTTCTTTATATTCTTCCTATGCCTTGCAACGGAAACAGCTCCAGCACCACGGAGGGAGTGCTGCTAGAGCAGTTGTTTTATTTTCTTTGTAAGAACACTTGTACTCACCTTTTACGCCACAGTTGATTTATGATTAACGCTTCAAAATGAATCTCTCATGCATACCCTTCTCTTATTACAAGGCAGAGAAAATGGAAGGTGCCTAATGTGCCATATTTGTCCTCATCAGGCTGCAGGAGACAGGCTAGCGATGCAGCGTGCATTCTGCACTCCCATTTCCGTTTGTGTTCAGTGAGATCCAGCAGGAAGTTTCTGCTAACAAACGTCATGCTTAATTGAAGCATTGGGCTGTACGTTTTACTTATCATTCCCAGTTGCAACCGGTAAACACGTTTTCTTAATGTTATGTTTAGTATGTATGCAGTATTTCTGCTATTTTCTGTAGTTTGCTTTTTCCCCCCTGAGCTAATTTTTGGGTCGGTGGGTAGGGTATGATAGGTGTGGAATATTATTTATAAACAGTCATTAGACATATTTTCTGAATTGTATTTTTTCGATGTATGAGAACTGTTGTTTCAACTGCTTCTGATTTGGGAAAGGAGGAAGGAGTTCAGGAATTGTGGGTGATAATGTTTAGGCTTTCCTCTTCCAGGGTTTGAATGCCACAGAAACCCATTTATATGCAAATGAACTTATAGGATCCCCTGTCGTGTTAGGACTTGGGAAACTTTCTCAAGTGGCTTCACTTAGATTTCTTAAAAATCATCATTTACAATTATCTCTGACCCAATTCATGTGATCCTGTTGGCATGAATTTGTGTTTCTGTAATTCTTGTCACTGCTTAGGAACATTTATCCAGCAGTTCAATAGCCTCATTATAACAGTGGGCTAATAATAATAATAGTAATAATAATAATAATAATAATCTGGCTCCCTCTGATAGTGTTTCTCCTATCTTAGAGATAATATGGATTCCAAAACTGTCTTTTCACAAGAGGTAGGAAAAGACTTTTCACTTTCTAATCTTTGAAATAATGTTTTATGAAAGCCTGTCCTGAATTTTCTTTTTTTGTTTGGTTTTTCGAGACAGGGTTTCTCTGTATAGCCCTGGCTGTCCTGGAACTCACTTTGTAGACCAGGCTGGCCTCGAACTCAGAAATCCACCTGCCTCTGCCTTCTGAGTGCTGGGATTAAAGGCGTGTGCCACCACGCCCGGCATCTGTCCTGAATTTTCTTAAGAAAGTGAGAGTTGCTATATCATCAATGTGAACCTTCTGCAGTGTAACAATTTTGGATGTATCTTTTGAGTAATTGACTTCAATGGGAGGGATGGTTGGTGTTGTAACAACATTCTTTGATTCCAAGGATTGCAAGAGAGCACTTCTGGCACGTTTACTACTACTATTAATACTACTACTACTTCTACTACTATTACTGCTATTGTTATTAAATAAGAGAAATAATTGGTGTTTTTGTGAATCCAATGGGAATACCAAAATATCATATGTACCCTTGAATTTACACATAACTATAAGCCAAACTGATATTAAACTTCCTTAATTTATTGGGTATTTATTTATGCATGGCTTTAAATTATTACTGCCCCATTTGGTAGCCTAGGATCTTCTGTAGGAGCACAGTGGGGCAGTTTAGCAGTGCCTTGGCAGCTTTAGGATTGTAACTATGCTCCTCCCAGACTCCTCTCTCCTCTGAATTATTTTACATATTTGTGCTTGTAATCTGTTTGGCTGTGGTCCACCATCTTTATGATCTCATTAGCTGCAGTCCACCCTTCTTATCATCTGGGTAGCTGCGTTCTTCCTAAGATGAAGGGAGAAATAATCACGGGATAGCTTGCTTCTCTTTCTCTCCCTCACAGTCTTCTCCAGCCCTTTCACGTTCAGGAACTAATGTCCGGTCCTTTCTGCTGTTGCTTCAGCATCACTGGAGACTGTATAATCGCATCCTCATCACCTTACCTCATCGGAGTTGCTAGGACTCCCCTGCTCTTCAGGTCCCAGCCTGTTCTGTGTCACATCCCAAACTCCTGAAGTCCTCAGCTGGTTTTCTTTGCTTTTGGAACCGAGAAGTTCCCAGTTGACTTTAAGGGAAAGCCTGTCCCAGATTTCTGTCAGCAGCTGTTCCTAACTCGGGCGGGCGAGGATGCTCTTTCGAGGTGTTAAAGCATCTCTCTTCGCCAGCTGATTTACTTGAGCCTCCAGAGGCATTCCTTTTGCTTTTGTTTAAACCCCGCTAAGAAATGGCGAACAGGCAAAGTCAACTGAGTCCTCTAGCCTGGCGACCACCAGATGTAGGAGGTGCGCCTGGCTCTGCCAAGCAATTGGGATCATTCCAAAGGGCATCATCAGAAAAGGATTGCAACCCTCGTGAGCACAGATGCAGGTCCTGCTGAGTTCTGGAGATTGTCAGAAAGACGGAAGAACGGATAACGGTGAACATGCCACAGTGGTCAGGAAAATATTTCAAATGGAAAATAAGTGGACCCAAGGCCAGTGAGGATTTAATGTGATGATTTTAGGCACGGGAACACTGAGCACATCCCGTCAGTAACGTTTCCTTGCCATAGACTATGAGAAACATTTACTTGAAGTGCAATGCTGTCCCTGACAGGTACAAGTACCAACTGTGTTGGGATAAGTCACAACATAGGTTCCTCCTCATCTGGACACTTGAGAGACATGGTCTCTTAACAGTATACACAGAATCCTGATGGATAAGCGTGCAGTTCCTTATCCTTCCCTTCATGTAATTTTGTTATGAGATGTGATGGGAAGGAAGAGAATGAGTTTGTCAAGGCTAGAGAGACGGCACAGCTCCTAGTAATGCCTGCTGCTCTTACAGAGCACCCAAGCTTGGTCTCCGGTAAGCATAGTGGATGGCTTACAATGAACTCCAAGTTCAGGGGTTCAAAACTCTCCTCTACTCTCCATGTATTCCTGCATAGACATAGTACACACACACACACACACACACACACACACACACACACACACACACACACACAGTAAAAAAATACTCTTTTAAAAATGTTTGTTGGTAAGAAGTAGGTTTTGCTCTATAGGAGTTGCTTGTCTCCTTTCCCCTGTTTTAGAGCCTGGATTTGAGATTTCTCTAATCTGAGATGTTTGTTTTCATTTGGCTTGGGAGTGCTGTTTGATTGCACTTTTTGTTTTATTTTTCCAGGTGAAGATTCCCTTTAGATGAAGTGGGTAGCAATTTTTCTTGTATAAAATAGATTGCTGAACTAGTCACTGTGCTACAAAACAAAACAAAACAAAACAAAACACCCAAAATCATGTCTTTGTCTCTTGGCTCCTTTCCGTTCTTGGTATACTTAGTATAGTAATTGCTCAGTTTCAGGACTTCACCTAATCTGAGTTTGGCAGAGCTGCCTGAATGAGCCTATTTCTAGCACTGGATGACAGGGGTGGCAGTCAACACCTCTGTGATGTGGACACTAGGGTCAGCTACTGGGCTCTGAAGCCACTTAGTGCAACTAGTGGCAGAGTGCAGGTCATGCTCTGCTCCGGCTGGAGGAGGGACACCTCCTCAAGATACACGTTTCAAATGGCAGTCAAAACATCATGCTCTTTCCTACTTGTAGGCCTGGTTAGTCGGGGAAATGATCATTTTCAGGCTCCTCAATGTCAAACAATTGGTGACAAGTTAGACAACTCCTTTTGCATTCCTGGAAAATTTAATCTGCAGGGGAGTTACTAAGTCCCTTCCCTTCTGAAGTGGCCTTTACCTGGAAGAAAGACGTTGGCATCCCTTCTAATGGTAAACAGCATAACTGCCAATGTTGTAGGGTGTAGGTCTGGTTTTGTCATGTGGGTGAATGCACTGGCCATAGTTTAACTGCTCATCCTTTGCCTAAGAAATGCTTTACCTTCCAGCGTGCTTTCTCTCTGACCTTTCGCCTGATGCCTACTAGCCTAGCCACCTCCTGAAAACGCCTGCATTTGAAGCTCTTGGGTGTTATTTCACGTTCCCAGGGCTGTTTTTTTTTTTTACTTCATTTTTTAAATTAGATATTTTCTTTATTTATATTTCAAATGTTATCCCCTTTCCTAGTTTTCCCTCTGAAAATCCCCTATCCCCTCCCCGCTCCCCCTGTTCCCCAGCCCACCCACTCCCATTCCTGGTCCTGGCATTCCCCTATACTAAGGGAATAGAGCCTTCACAGGACCAAGGGCCTCTCCTACCATTGATGACCGTCTAGGCCGTCCTCTGCTACATATATAGTTAGAGCCACAAGTTCTATCTTGTGTTTTCTTTGATTGGTGGTATAGTTCCAAGGAGCTCTGGGGTTATTGGTTAGTTCATATTGATGTTCCTCTTATGGGGCTTCAGACCCCTTCAGCTCCCTGGGTACTTTCTCTGGCTCTTTCATTGGGGAACTTGTGCTCCGTCCAATGGATGACTGTGAGCATCCACTTCTGTTTTGTTCCCTTGGTTTGCTTCTGGCCTGCACACAGAGATTCTGCTGCTGTCCCAGCCTCCAAAATCCTGGGTTTACAGGTGTGCAACACCGCAGCCAACAAAAATGTTCCCCTGGGTCCTTCTATTTCAAACCTCAATATTTTGTAAGCAGAGTTTCTTTTCTTTTTCTTCATTTCCTTTTTTGTTTTGTTTTGTTTTGTTTAACAGGGTTTTCCTGTAGCTCAGCCTGGCTTCCTACTTGCTCTCTGAATGAGGATGTCCTTAAACTCTTGACCTTACTGCCTCTTGGTGCTGGGATTGTATCAGTGGCTCAGTATGCCTGGCTTCAGAGACCACTGTGTTACCACCGCCACTATCCCTGAATAACTCTTAGTAATGCAGATTCTCAGGTGCCTCACTAGACCAAATAAATAAGCAACCTGTGTCCGATGAAGGGTAAAAAAACTACTGTATATGATCAGATGGATGTTGGACTCATAAGACCTCAAATTGTCCATAAAATACTTCCTATTTTCAATATTTTTATTTGCAGCTCCTTCACTGTTTATCCTAGAATAATAGAAGAGTTGACTTAGACATTTATTTTTTAATTAAAAAAATATCATTGGTTGTACATTTTTAGTGCGGTCTTACTTTGAACTAGCAAGTTCTAGCAAGAACTATTAAATTAATGTTGATTGAATTTTCCAATGACACAATGCAAATGCAATTTATCCCTAATATTTTATGTGTGGAAGAATGTGCTTTCCTACTAAATGACTCAATTAGTGCTGCCATCTCAAATGACATTTGACTTAACTTTAAAAGTATTAGTTGTGAGAGGGAATTAATAAGAACATTTGAAGAATTTTCCACTGTCTTCCTTCTGTGGCAGTTAGAGAAGTCTAGGGATAGCGATACGGTAGGATGGGGGAGGCTGGGCGAGGGTGGAATGGTGAAGCTCAAGTTGGAACATTGGATCTCATTAGAATCTTTCAAACCCTAATGCTCTTTTGTTTCCAATAGATTTATTACACTGTCTTTCTCTACAATTCACTGCAGTGTTTGAAGGCACAGTCGGAAGGCACAAAAGAGTTATATGACCCTTGAACCAATTAGCATAGCTTACAATGTTCTTAATAGGTTTATCTACTGTATATGAGACTTGGGAAAATGACTTAACTTTTATGCTCCTTCATTCCCTGGGGGAAGTCTTTCAATGTCAGATGCTTTGTTACCGACAAAGTAAACCTCACATGTTTGATTTTTGGCTTTGAGCTAGAAAACCCTCTTTACTGTCTGATGGCTTCAGGGTCTGCTGTCATTCTTGAGGTTGTTTGCATATTTGCATAGGTTTTGTGGATGTGTGTTAAGAGATGCATGAGACTTGGACTAGGGGTCCCGCCTTGCCTCAGCTGGTGTGTGGGACTCAACACAGGCTTGAAGTTTGTTCAGCTAGTGTGAATTCCTGGGGCATGGTCCTTTTTTGTCTAGACTCCCCGTTGCCTTGATCTTTTTGATTTTCTTTTTTCTATGTGTCATTGAAATTTGGTTCATCTTTTGTTCTTGAAAAGTATAAATGATGCACATTTTCCTCATAGCCTCCTAATAGCACTTACAACAGCAGCAGCAGCAACAATAACAGCAATAACACAATTTACATTGGGGAAAAATCCTAAGATATACTGTTACATTTCATACAGCAGGCAAGCCCTGCCTTGTGCATCTTCAGAATGTTCATTTCACACGTAAGTGGAATGTATATCTTGAATCTTTTGCTGTTTTATATTATATAGTTTTATTTTATGTTAGGTCCAAAGAGGTACTCCTACTATGAATCTTTGAGATGTCGGGGTTGTGTGTGTGTGTGTGTGTGTGTAAAACTTCCATTTACATGTTCAAGTGATCTCCCTCCACTTGAGTTTACTTACCATTCTTTTTTAACCTATATTTACTTTCATGCTTTTATTCTAGTTTATGAGGTTGGATTTAATCAAAAAAGAATGTAACAATTTTCTCCTGAAAAGAGTTACTTAGCATGTGAAGATGGAATGCTATCCCCAGTGGTGGCTGATCTCCCGGAGGCTATTTAATTGCCCTAAATCCCAGTCTTTGCATCCTGTAGACAAAAGAGAAGAAGAGTCATGTATCCTTATGAATACCTATCTATCCAAAGCCTCTGGTAGCAGTTTCTACGTTATTGGATGCACTCAAAGAAAGGTTGGGGGATGCTAATAAAACTTTTTGGAAAATACACAAAAGATGCCCAGAATCCCAAGAAATAGAAGGCATCATGGAACAGTTTATTCATGACTCGTTTGAATCACAGAGGTTAAGTGTATTTTATGGTGAGGCACCCTGTTTATTTAATGCATGGTACCTACCATCTGTAGACAACTCTCAGCTACATCCTGATTGTTTGGTCTTTATTTAGCCTACTGTTAGGTTCTGACGGATAGATATTGATTTGCTTTAAATGATGGTTTGATGGGTGCTGGGGATGCTGAGCTCTGCACGTATTGCCTCAAAACTCTGAATAACAGTATTATATATAATAATTTTATTATTATCATCAAAACTAGACTAATGATATTCGGAATAGAACATTGAAACATCAGGACAAGAGGGCTTCTGCATGAATGGATTCTTGCAGAAGTTCTGCACTTAGCTTGATGGCGTTACTTTGGATCCTAGACTTTTTAGTCTCGACAACTGAGATGATATATTTTTCCTTTTCTTTATAAATCACAACCTAGTCAGAGACAACAGGTTTATAGCTAGAGATCATGATAAAGTGATTTTTCCCTGCCTTTTTTTTTCTGCTGTAGATTTACATATTATCAACAGTTTTGACCTTTAAGAGGTAGTTTGCGACTGAAAATATGAGAATTGATCAGGGCAACAGACTCAGGTTGGGGCCAGCCACATAGCAGGCAGTAGTGTGTACCGGGGCTGGATATGAAAGGCTGACTACGGCATTATGGCTGTGGATGGATTTTTAATAACATGAAGTTCAGGGGTATTATTGGAAAGAGGCTGTGACTGCAGCCAAAGACCTGGCCAGATTCATTCAGCAAAAGTGTTTGAGAACTCCGGGGGGGGGGGGTGTGTTGGGAGGGGGGACAAAGCTGGTTACTAAGGTATCTGGAAACAAGTCTGAAGAATGATTTTATTTGCTGTAAGGAAAAAAAAAAAGGTTTATAATAGAGCCCAACACCAGCTGAAGGCTCTCATGGTAAAGTTGTGCCCTTTCGCTTCTAGTTTTGGATGTGAAAAAGGTCCAGAAGAAGCCAATGGCATTCCTCCAACATATGTAATGAACAGTTATTTCTTGTGTCTTAATGTGTATTTTAACCAGTTCAATAGCTCTCTTTATCAGAGGGGAAAGAAACATAATATCATCCTATTCCACCGTTTAAGTAAAAAGTTGCTCTGAAAATCCCTTTGTTGGAATGGTTCGTGTGTGGGAAAAGTAGAATTTTGATAGTGTATTTAGTACCGTTGCTCTCCATGAGTTAGATGTTCAGTTTAACATGTTGTTCTCATGTTGTTCTGTTTATCGTTAAAAAATAGTATTTCAAAGGAGCAATCTCTGCCACCATTGGAGAATGGCTTTATAAATGCATGATAAAGAGTTTTAGAAGACACTTAGCTGAAAAGGGACATTTTTTTTTTCAAGTGAAAAATAATAACTATTGTTTTCTTTTTCAGCTATTTGTGTGTGTGTGTGTGTGTGTGTGTGTGTGTGGTAACTCTGTTTTGGCTTTGCTGCTTCTCCTTTCCTTGTTTTGATAGTGCAGTGTAGCTTAATAACGCAGTGCTTCGACAAGGTGGCCTTTTCATGTGGTAGAGCCCTGATGATGGCGAGGGCTTAGGTTGAGACCTCACTGTCTTCTGGAGCCATTTCACAGCCTGGGTATTATTGCAGTGCCTTGACTGAACACTGGCTGAAGAAACTCAGATGGGGCTGTGCTCAGATCCTGCTGTGCTTAGTAGGTGTGTGATCTCAGTGAATTTAAATTTACTCCAACATTGTTGTTTGTTAACTGTTTAACATTACCTGAACTCACTGGGAGAAAGTTCCCCTTTATTGAATAGAATGTTTTAAGTACCAAGCACAATGGTTGGCATTTAATACATGTCTTAGTTCGGGTTTTACTGCTATGAGCAGACACCATGACCAAGGCAAGACTTATAAAGGACAACATATATTTGGGGCTGACTTATAGGTTCAGAGGTTCAGTCCATTATCATCCAGGCAGGAACATGGCAGCATCCAGGCAGGCATAGTGCCAGAGGATCTGAGAGTTCTACATGTTCACCTGAAAGCTGCTAGCAGAATATTTGCTTCCAGACAGCTAGGAGTAGGGTCTTAAAGCCCACACCCACAGTGACACACCTACTCCAACAAGGCCACACCTTCAAATAGTGCCACTTCCTGGGCCAAGCATATACAAACCATCACATTCCAAATACATATGTATGTATAAATGTAGTTGAATACATTTAATCTCTTAATCTAGTAAAGGTAATACCTTTATTACCTTTTTCCTATCCCTGGTATAGCTAAATGCTTATATTAACCAATAATATTTTTTCTATTTGATTTCCAGGGACTATGATTACTCCTAAATTTAAAACAAACAAACAAACAAAAAACATATTTGAGCAGATATATGGAAACATGTCCTACAGTATTCTGCCTGTCTTGGGCTTCTCTGGCTCATTCCCAGATGCTTCCTCCCCCATACATGCTCTCAGCATGTTAGCCTGTGCCTAAGTGTGCAAAGGCACACTCGTCACAGGCGGATACAGTTGAAGTGGGCATGGGCAAGCTTTTAACCACTGACACACTATGTCATACAGAAAGTGTCCAGCATGAACAGAACTCCACTTCATCTTAAACATGGGTTTTAAAGGGACAAAGGGTTAACAGAATGAGATAAGGGGTTCAGTATAGTAAGGAGAAGTTCACACAAAACATGTGAAAAATACCGGGTTTGTTTGCTCAAGGGACTGTCTCTGAGTCAGCCATCTGTATTCCTGTGGAGAGGGCTCTGTCTGCTGGTGGTGGTTGGGACAATTAGTTCTTTTGGCAGCCATTGAGAGTTTAGAGAGGCATTGTAGAGTCATTCTGGTATATGATCTTCAGCCGTTAGTATCTATGTTTAAGTCTTGATGGTCCTGGCTTCAGACCTTGTTGTGAGAAGGTCTCAGTAAAGCCAGGCAAGACATTGACCCTAAGGAGTATAGCACGATTATGCTTTGCTTTACAGATAATATCCACGTATAAGTGTGTGCATAACGTGTTTGTCTCTCTAGGGCTGGGCTACTTCATAGAAGATGGGGAGGAAGGAGTGTAGGAGCCAGAGGGGTCAAGGGCACCACAAGAAAACATGGTCCGCAGAATCAACGAAGCAGAGCTCATAGGAGCTCACAGAGGCTGAAGTGACACTCGGGGAGCTTTTATGGGTGTGACCCAGGTGCTTTGCATATCCAATTCTTTAGTTTGGTCAACTTATGGCACTCCTAAGAGTAGGAGTGGGGCCTGTCTCTGGTGCCTTTGCCTGAGTGTGGGATGCTTTTCCTCTGGGTTACCTCATCCAACCTCCCTATGAGAGCATATGTACCTAGTCTTAATTGTAACTTGCTATGCATTGTTTGGTTGATAACCCTGGGAGGTCTGCTCATTTAGCATGAGAACAGTGGCGGATTGTATCTGGGAGAGAGAGAGGGAAGCTGAGCGGGAAGGGGAAAAAAAAGAAATTGGGCACAGAGGAATCCTCAGACCACCCATGATCAGTTTTAGTATTTCTGTGAGAGGACTTACCCTCTGAGAGAGGGCCTTCTTCAGCAGCCTATTTGGATCTTAGCCGAAACTCCTCAGTCAGTTTTGTGCAGGAGGTAGGCTGTCCTGATGAGGAAGGGTTGGATGTATTCTAAGTTTGCCTAGGACTTAAGTGCAAGTTATAACTGGCCAGCTACAGATTACAGCCCTGGGTAAGCCATTTATTAGTAAGCCCCCAGTGTCCTCAATTGTAAAATGAGGATATGGAAGTTTCTATTTTATGACTAATGGAAGTTTACCAAAATCATCTTGTGAGTCAAGGTGATTAAATCAAAAGGTAGCATTTAAGGGTATCCTGGTGGCTAAGTTGGCTTGGCGAGGAAAACTTTTGCAGCATTAGCTTGACAACCTGAGTTCTATCTCCAAACCCACGTAAAGGAAGAAGGAGAGAACCAACTTCCTAAATTTATCTCCAAACTCCACGCATATGCCTTGTCCCGTGTACGCCCCCACAAACACATCCTACACTTATCAACAGATAAAACAATTTAAAGCACGAAGACGAGTCTGTTCCAGGTAAGGTTGAATGGTGATTCATGCTGTAATTTATGCCAGGATTAGAATCAGTTATCTTTAGTTTTGTTTTCCTTTAGTGCCAACTATTCATTCATATATATGTCTCGTATTTATAATCTACTGTTTATATTGATCACAGCATCATTATTTCTCCTGTTTTCCACGTTATTCATTTTTAATGGTAGTGGGGGCATTCTGTAAGAGCTTGGTATTTTTTACCATTGGAAAGCATTCTGATGAAACATTTCCCACTCAGCCTAGACACTAATGTGGAGCAGTGCGCTGTTCCCAGAAGGCTTATGATGCTTGTTGTCAAGTGGCTGGAACCAAATTCCTCATAAAAATGACTACATGGAGCCTCTTCTGTGGTGCCGCAATATGATATATGGAATTCTTAGAAGCGCCGTTTTCTTCAAGTATCATAATATATCTTGGTTTCTGTGTGAAATAAGTTCAAGACAGACAAAGGAAACAAAGTCATTTCGGAAGCATCTATAAAAATGTTCCTCAGTCTGTCCATTTTCCATGTTATGTGTGTTCTACAGCAAACCAATCTGTAAATAATACACTGTTTTCATCTGCCTTTGCATTATGTGGCAGAGGTTTACTAGCTCAATCATAATTTTTAATCAATATTTTTGAAGTAGTTTATGTAGAAAGAACCATGCCAACATAATGGTGGACTTTTGGCAATTTATATAAAATACTATTGAACTTGTAATTGTTACGTATCATAGATGTCCCTAAAGCTATTCAAAGTGCCTTATGCATCAAAGTCCTCACTTTGAACACAAATGACCCAGTGTTTCTTTTAAAATGTGTAAGCCCCACCTCCCACCCCTGCATCCTCCAAATTTTTTTTTTTTTTTTTTTGGTTTTTCAAGACAGGGCTTCTCTGTGTAGCCCTGGCTATCCTGGAACTCACTTTGTAGACCAGGCTGACCTCGAACTCAGAAATCTGCCTGCCTCTGCCTCCCAAGTGCTGGGATTATAGGCGTGGGCCACCACTGCCCAGGGCATCCTCCAAATCTTGGTGGTGTTCTGGCAAACACTGATGTTACTCACTGGTAGAATCATTACCCTGATCCTGGTTTCCATTTTCATTAGTTGTTCTGCTTGTTTGTCCCTGAGCAAATTTGCTCTGTGATGCCATCAGCCATACTGGACCTGGGCCCACAAGCATGACCTCACTTGAATTTGATTATTTCTTCAAAGACACTCTAGTCAATTAATGACACATTTCCAGATACTATTGATGGCTTGACAATTGTTTTTGAAGGGAAACTATTTGACTAATAATATGCATTATGAACCCTTTAGAGTGGCTTATTATGGTATATTACCTATACCACTGAGGCCTCTTGGTGATACTTTGATCAGCCTAACTGCCACCAGTTATTCTTACATATTAAGCAGGAGTCCCTAGCCCCACTTGCGTCCTCTGGCTTTTTATTGCCCATATTAGACTAAGTAAGATAAATAGTAATTAAGCATAATTTAATATAATCCGTGCCTGCAGATAAAAAGTATACAATTTAGGGATTTGAACTCAGGAGTCTGACTCAGTTCCATATCTTGTCTCTAGTAACCTCATGACCCTGGTCAAGGCCTTCCCATCTTTTACACGTTATCTCCTTCATCGAGCAGTGGCAATCCTGCCTTCTAGAGAGAACTGCTTGTGAGATAAATGAGATAATACCCCCAAAGCCCTAAAGACAGGATCTGGCCTTTTCGTTGGAGCCACTAAATGAGTTAGCAAGACGGTAAACAAAAAGGATATGCTGCTGCCCTTGGCATGCTGGGAAGCAAGAATTCATCAGCATCTCCAGTCATCTGGCTCCTTACCTTACAAAGTATCTCTTTCATTCATTCTGCTACAATCACGGCTCTGCAGCGGGCTCTGCAGCGGGCTCTCACTACTCTGCGCCCTCCCCCCCCCCCCATCTGAATAGTTGGTCTCAGTACTTGGTACCCAGCTGGACATCAGAGCCCTTTCTTCTCCTTCAAGCTGTTTCCATGATTGTGCTTTCAAAGACAACTCATTTTTATCATCAAAGTAGATTATGTGAGGAAAGGGGCGTGGGTAAATATAAGAATTCTTTCAGGCTCCTAAAATAATAAATGCAAGCTAACAACCCCCAGTCGATGGAATTTTACCAGTTTTAGTGTGCTCAGATGTGTGAACTTGGGAATGTATTATTTAATCTCATTGATAAAATGATAAAAATATCCAAGGCATACAATTCTTCCTTCTTTTCTCAGGGTGTAAGGGGAAAACAGGGCTTTTCTGTTTTTGTTTTTAACTGGTAAAGGTAGAGTTGAATCCTGCACAAACATCTTTTTTTTTTTTTTTTTTTTTAATGTTGTCGTTGTGAGATCTTGCTTGGAAACGTATTTATGCATGACTTAGTGCTTTCCCTGTTGGCTGTAGATCTCTGTTAAAAAGACAGAAATGGTGATAAATCAGAAATGCACACTGGTATATTCAGAAAACATGTTTGTACACATTTGGATGCAAGCCTGTATTTCTATAACTTTGGTGTATTTGTTTATTGACTATATTAAAGTTCTCTTAAAAGGGAAGCAATGGTTTAGACAACTTTAAAATATTAGCATCATGGTATTTTAAGGATCTCTAAGTGTGCCATTATGTGTTAGAGTTCCCTGTGAAAGACTGAGGAAGGGTTTAGTGAAATGGGGCTTGAGTTAATTGGTTAAAGGCATTTGAAGCATAATTCATTTTTATATATTCATATGTAATAGTAATATTAAATGTCCTTAATGGCTGAAACTGGTTTTGATAATAGGATAAAAGAAGCAGCAATTACCAGTGAAAACATAGCATAACCCAAAAGGAGTTGATGGTTTGATGAATAAGGTTTAAATACCATGTTGAAAAGGCAGAGTGAGAATCAGTTGTACGAGGTTGGAAATGGTGAGCAAAGGGGCTGAGTCTTGTGATAGAACACTAGGAACAGCTGCACAATGTTGTGTTATGAGGTTAGTTTGGAAGTACAAGGTAGCTAGGGCAAGTGATCTGGGGACCTGGAAAGCCTTTAAGGAGCTTCCTGTTTTATAGTCACCAGAGCCTGGGCATTGTTACTGAAGACTGGAGTGTAGAGATAATGGTTGGATGTTTGAGTCATTCTAACAGAATGCCTACTTGCCTGTGAGAGGAAATTAGAGGTCACCCTAGTGTCTCAACCCAGGATGTCTGCAAAGACTGGACATGCATAACAAATCCAAGAGTGCAGGAAGACGTTACCTTTACACATGTTGGCTTGGGATGGTGAGTATGGCATCATGGTATCCATGGACACAGTGTGGCAACGTGGTATCCTTGGAAATGTGAGAGAGACTTGGTAAGAAGGATCAACAGTAAACTCTTGCTCCTGGAACCCTGACCAGATGAGTTGCCTGGTTTGATGAATAAGGTTTAAATTCAACGTTGAAAAGGCAGAGTGAGAACCAGTTGTACGAGGGGAGGATGCTGTTGGATGCAAACGATAGCTTTAGAAACTCACCCTGAGAAGTGGATACAGAAGACAAAAATGAGCGGTAGAGCATAGAATGTGCAGCCTCACAGAACAGTGGCAGAGAGTGTCCTAAGGACACACTACTGTAATGTGTAGCACCTAGCCTCATAAGATGGGGGAGGGGGAATCTGGTCACATTCAGAAAAGTTTTTCTAAAGCAATCTAGATCAAACACATTTCGTTGACTTTTTTCCTCCAATCTTTGAGCATTTTTTGAATTTCTTAAAAGGAGAAATCAGGATGTCTTCTTTTTGTTACTTAAACTATTTCTGAAAGATATCTTGATGATTGTAATGAGAGATTTGAACCGAGGTTCCCAGAAAACAACAACAAAGCACCAATACCCTCCAAGCAAGCAAGCAAGCAAGCAAGCAAGCAAGTAAACAAACAAACAAACAAACAAGACAGAAGAATAAAAGAAAAACCCAGTTGTAAGCTAAAGATAATCCCAGACGAAAGGACTTAATTATCTTGGGCTAGCTTTAGTCAGAGTGTTTGTTAGTCATTGCTTTTTCAATGTGCTAACAGAACACTAGCTTCTACTAATTCAAGATTTAAGAATGTAATCCATGGACACCTCAAACCTACAGTAGAATTACCTAGCTTTTGCTCTCTAGCGATGTAGTGGAAAATGCTTTGATACCTGATTTCTCTTTTTTGGGGGGGGGGGGTTCAGAGGTGGGGGGGTCTGTTGCATTTGCCAGTTAATCTTGCTAAAATCTTCCTTCTGCAACTCTTAGGCCTGGCTGCTGCTCCTTTCCTGGCATGGCTGCTCTGTCTCATCCTTCCTTCCCAGGTCCCCTTGCTCAGGAATCCTAAAGTCCCACCTCTGACTCCCTGCTCAGCCATTGGCCTCTGGCAACTTTATTTACCAATCAAAACCAACAGGGGGCAGGCACCAAGTAGAGTAGAGTAGTAGATCATGGATGTATATACGCTCTCCTTTTAGTACATTGATCATGAATATGTAGTATTTGTTCTTTAGAAACTCATGCTTCATAGCTTCTCCTACAGACCCATATTCAGTTCAAGAGGCCTCCTGGATATTGGCTTGTTGACGTTGAAGGAAATGTTACGTAGGTCTTCCAATTCTAAATAACTAATGGAAAATTCAGAAATATTCTAGACACAGATGTGCCACACCTCACTCATTATGATGGTTTAGTCTGTGGGGCTGGCTTCTAAGGAAGTTTGTGTTCACTGCCAGATGAATTTTCTCTTAATAAAAGGATTCACCCAGGGCTCCTTTAATTAGGTAGCTTACCCAGTGTGCTTAAGTGTTTGTTTCCAGACCATTAACTCCTTGACAGAAGACTGGAGAGGCATAGTGCTTATTAGACCACGGTGTTACAAATAAGCCTCTGAATTTTATTGTTCATAATGGAGGAAAAAAATAAAAAGACAACTAGTTCACTTTTATTCGCCGTCAGTTGTTGGGAAAATGCCATGTGATTTTCATATAAGGTGAGACTATTGCCGCTATGGGAAAGCAAATTCACTAAGTTTCAGTCATATATTGGCCAAATAGATGCGTCTGGTGGGGAGAGGGGAAGCCATTGTGGACTGATGGCTTCTGTGGTTGACACTAAGAGGAGTTCCTGAATCTTAGGAAATTCGATCTCCAAGTGTGGGTGAGACAGAATTTTTCCGACACAGAAATTACAAATAAGCATGACACTTTTTTTTTAGGACAATGAAAGTTAATGGTTGTGGGTCATATATCAGATATTCTGTATTTATCAGGATATAATTAATCCTGATTATTATATTAACATATTAATAGTATAATATTATATATGAATACTTTTATACAAAATATATTAATAGAACAATATATAAAAATATTATATTCAAATATATACAAATATTAATCAGATATTTACATCATGATTCATAACAGCAAAACTACAGTTACTAAATAGCAATGAAAATAATTTTATGATTGGATGTCACTGCATGCAGAATGGTGTTGGGGGTTGCAGTGTTAGGGAGGTTGATAACATATTCTTTCGCTAACAAATGACAGAATATTAGTGCAGTAAAGATGATGATGATGTCTCCTAGAAGACCAACTTAAATTGGGCTTTAGGGTGGAAAAAGTACACTACATGAAATAATAATGACAAGTAAGTGAAAAATAAACTGAAACGTAAATAAACTGGATGGATAATTGAAAGCAGAATTATCTAGTTCATATTTATAGCTACCTGCAAATTATTTGGCCCTTCATCAAGTATCCTTTTGAAATCTTCAAGTCTTATTTGAGACTGTTTACTGCTGGCTTGTATGGGCTTTAATTGGTTGCAGAAATTGGCATCTCTAGATTTAGGTTTTGAAAGAAAATGTTTATAGTTACTTCTCGGGGGGATAAAAAGCAATAGAGAATACTAATAAAAGTTGAGCCAAAATTTCATTAAGATTCCAGATACTTCCCAGTAGAATTTATTAACTAGATTATCTAGAAACAACATGAACTTCTTGGAAAAGTTTCAGAAGTGGAAAATACATGGCGATATTGTTAGTGTACAATACATCATTTTAAAAACTGTTTTCCTGAAAACTGTTAGATTTGCTTGAAAAATTCTTGACAGCGTAATTTTATTTCTCTATATAAGGAGATAATATGTTAATGGAAAATAGCTTGCTTAGTGCTTTGTAGTATTAAACAACCCTTTTATGTTTGTAATCTTTCTTAATCTTTAAAATAACCATTTAGTAAAAATAATTATTGCTGTCAGTTTGTAGACAGGGAAGTGAGGTGGAACATTCAAAAAGTTAATCGTTAAACATAATAGACCCTTACGCCTTCATTTTGTGCATTTCTTTTTCAGACACTTTTTGATCATCTTGATACGCTGAAAGGTCCCCTATTGGTAATCAAGCCCAAACCTATACTTATATCTTTTAATTTTTCTCTCAGCATGCGTCCCTCAGTGTTTGTTACTCTTAGACACAGTTCAGAATTTCTGATTTGTTACAATAAGCCCGTAAATAAACCCAGCCTGAGTTTAACATCAGGTTATATTTTGTAATGCCTACCCTTGATTTTTATCGTCTTCTACTAACAGCTTTGTACAGAGCATAGCTTCCTTACCTGCAGTTTCATTAGCTCCTCCCGACCAACTGTGTTCTGCACACGGCATGGAAAATCCCAGAAGTAAATGATAAGTTATTTTATGTTTTAATACGTTTTAAATTGTGCACCATTCTGAGTGGTATAATAAAGTATCAAGCCATTCCAAGTCTCCCAGCCCATATGTAGATCATCCACTTATCCCATGTAGTCACACTGTGTGCATCTCACTCTTAAATTATTAGTAGTAGTTTCTTTTGTTTTTGTCAGATCCACTGTGGCAGCAATGCTTATGGCCACGTAACACAATATTGCTTAATAGCAGCCTTAGAGCACAAAAGTAGTGACCACAGGGATTTGAATACATGAGAAGTATTGAAGCATTGGGTCTTAGCTTTGCTATTGCTGAGACTCTTTGATACACTTCCTCATGTCATGGCGACCCCCACTCGTAAAATTATTTTTCTTGCTACCTCAAAACTGCATTTTTGCTTCCGTTCTGAATTGCAATGTAAATCTCTGTGTTTTGATTTGAAAGGGGTTGCGATTCACAGGTTGAGAGCTGGCTGCTGTACTAAAGCATTCCCTTTAAGTGTAAGGTTGACTCTATTACTGGTGTGTATGTGTAGAACAGAATGAATATAATTTGATGTATTCTGTGATCTTGGGTGTCCTATGAATGTTGTAGAATACATCCTATGGATAACATAGGCTAAACATAGGTCTTTTGCTATTGTTTAAGGTGTAATTTTGCATAAGCAAATTTTTTCCCTATGCTATATCAAGTTAAAATGAGATAATTTTAAGTGAGGGTGGTGGGGGTGGGGAGACAGAAGCAACTCTTTACCGTTAGTTCCTGAGTGAAACCAAAGTTTCAGAAATATTTTGCAAAATTTATTCTTATTACTTTTACTGTTGTGTATGTATGTGGCTATGTGCATGCCCCTTCTGCCTGCAGAGGCCAGAGGAAGTAGTTTTGCATGGTAATGAATCACCTGATATGCTTGTACAGAATCAAACTCCATTCTGTTGGAAGAACAATATATGCTTGCTCTTTGCCAGTGAACCATCTCTCTAGCCCTCAAATAAAAAAAAAAAATTAAAATGTGCATATGTTGAGTAGCAGTGAATGAAGGCGTTCCAGTTACAGCTGGTCACAAGCAATTTGTGCCAGAACAAAAGTTTCAAACCTTGGCTCAATAGAATTTTCAGTGTTGACTTTAATATTGTGCCTGAGATTTTAAAAAGGACAAGAAAACTGAACCAAGCACAGAGTGGACCTCCCCTGTGAATTTTACCTGACTGCGGAGGTAAAATGAGGGCCTCTGCATGATTGGGGGAGTAAGAGTGAGTGAGACAGGCTTCATTGGCTGCACAGGAGAAGGGCTAAGTAGTCCTTCGTGTGCAGAATGGGTAAACTAAAGGGAGACTTCCCTCCAGAGCAGTGGTTCTCCACCTTCCTAATGTTGAGAAGCTACAATCCAGTTCCTCATGGCGTGGTGACTTCCCCCCAGTCATAAAACTATTTTCATTGGTATGCCATAACTGTAATTTCATCACTGTTATGAATCTTAATGTGAATATGTTTTCTGATGGTCTTAGGTGACTCTTGTTAAAGGGTCTTTTGAGCCTCCAAAGGGGTCTGTCCCTGCAGGATGAGAAGGGGTGTCAGAGGCTCAGCAGGTTTCTATAGGGAGATGGTCATTCACAGGTGATGCTGCAAAAGTTTTGCGGAAGTGTAGAAAAATTGGGGCTTGTAAAGATAGTTCCTGTAATTCCCCGTAGATTAAGGGCTGTTCATAAGGCTTGGAGAGTCTCATAATCACCTAATCAATGACTGCAGTTTGTTCTATTTTTATGACAAGAGGCTGGCTTTTAGGCTCTTTGCTTGATCTGGGTAGAAACTACAGGTCTACGGGGAGCAGGACCATTAGGATTTTAAAGTGCAGCGTTCCACACACAAGATACTCTAAGCGCCTAGCTGTGAGTACCAGAGGGTTACAGCTTCATGGTTTCCAAGTCAGGCTTATTGCCTTAGGTGCTAAAGGCAGAGGTTTATTATCCTGGCCTTAGAGTGCTGATCCCCCAAAGTCCCCAGGCTTGCTGTGGCAGGACCTTCAGCCATTCAAATACCTTACTCACTTTGGTTTGTTTGTATGTTTGTTTGTTTGTTTGTTTTGAGACAGGATTTCTCTGTATAACCTGGCTTTCCTGGACTTGATCTGTAGACCAGGCTGGCTTTGAACTCGCAGAGATCCTCCTGCCTCTGCACCCAACCCCCATCCACCCCGAGTCCTGGGCTCAAAAGTGTGTGCAACCATCACCCAGCTTACCTGGAACTCTCGTAATGACCAGGTCTTGCATTGCTTACACACTTGGCTCCTACCTTTGGTTCTTCTCAGCCATATGCATTCTGTGCTCTCTGCATCCTCCATCCCTTATGTTCTCGATACTTCCGGTATCCTCCTCAGCCTCAGCTTCTTGCAGTTTCTGCTTTTGCTTTCTGAAGCTTTTCAGTCATGCTCCAGGGTTCCACCTCCGAGCTCTGGGTATCTGCTTGGCTTCCTCCATTATAATTCTGAACACTTGGTGTCCTTATCTCCCCATGAGCCTCCACAGTTCTTAACTGCTTCCCTGTCTCAGCTGCTGCCTGATGCTGCTATGACTGGAAGCCTAGATTCTACCTGCAACTACTGCAGCCTGTTTTTTCCATGATGAAGACCAGAAGTTGGTAAAAGGCCATTTCGGAGACTCTGTTGATGCTAATATTGTGTAACTAGCCTGGGATATGAAGTCTTCCTTTTAGCCCAAAGAGTATAGATATAGCCTGATATCTATATCTATATATATCTATATCTATCTATCTATCTATCTATCTATCTATCTATCTATCTATCTATAAACTGGAAGAGGGGTGTGTCCTGTTTGCACACGGATTGTAAGTCTTCCTAATTAATTTCACCTTCACATGTGCACAGCTTCTGGTTCTAAGTGTTATAGACCTTGCTTTTGTACCAGTCATAAGATTTACACCACCACTGATCATGAAGTATTTGTTCAGTTAGGAAGCGGCAAAGGATAGCTTTAGAGTAGATAGGGTCTCCAGGAGTTCACTGAACTCTGCCTGATGATACAGACCCGTAACTCAGCTATCAGGAGGTAGACACTGTGAAATAGGATGGTGAAGGCTACCTCAGAGTACAGAATTAGGTTAGGACCAGCCTGAGGAAGTTTTGTGAGACCATTTGTTTTAGATAGTGAGAAGAGATGCTGATGACCCAGGTTTCGGGGTTAATAATGAGAAGGAAGACTGAATTATGGCCACTTGATTATGGATAACATTTTCTTTCTTTCTTTCTTTCTTTCTTTCTTTCTTTCTTTCTTTCTTTCTTTCTTTCTTTCTTTCTTTCTTTCTTTCTTTCTTTCTTTCTTTCTTCCTTCCTTCCTTCCTTCCTTCCTTCCTTCCTTTCTTTCTTTCTTTCTTTCTTTCTTTCTTTCTTTCTTATTTTTTTATTTTTTTAATATTTTTATTAGGTATTTTCCTCATTTACATTTCCAATGCTATCCCAAAAGTCCCCCATACCCACCCACCCCCACTCCCCTACCTACCCACTCCCACTTTTTGGCCCTGGCATTCCCCTGTACTGGGGCATATAAAGTTTGCAAGTCCAATGGGCCTCTCTTTCCAGTGATGGCCAACTAGGCCATCTTTTGATACATATGCAGCTAGAGCCAAGAGCTCCGGGGTACTGGTTAGTTCATAATGTTGTTGCACCTATAGGGTTGCAGATCCCTCTAGTTCCTTGGGTACTTTCTCTAGCTCCTCCTTTGGGGGCCCTATGATCCATCCAATAGCTGACTGTGAGCATCCACTTTTGTGTTTGCTAGGCCCCGGCATAGTCTCACAAGAGAGAGCTCTATCTGGGTCCTTTCAGCAAAATCTTGCTAGTGTGTGTAATGGTGTCAGTGTTTGGAAGCTGATTATGAGATGGATTCCCGGATATGGCAGTCTCTAGATGGTCCATCCTTTTGTCACAGCTCCAAACATTATCTCTGTAACTCCTTCCATGGGTATTTTGTTCCCAATTCTAAGAAGGGGCAAAGTGTCCACACTTTGGTCTTCATTCTTCTTGAGTTTCATGCGTTTAGCAAATTGTATCTTATATCTTGGGTATACTAAGTTTCTGGACTTATATCCACTTATCAGTGAGTACATATTGTGCGAGTTCCTTTGTGATTGGGTTACCTCACTCAGGATGATGCCCTCCAGGTCCATCCATTTGCCTAGGAATTTCATAAATTCATTCTTTTTAATAGCTGAGTAGTATTCCACTGTGTAGATGTACCACATTTTCTGTATCCATTCCTCTGTTGAGGGGCATCTGGGTTCTTTCCAGCTTCTGTCTATTATAAATAAGGCTACTATGAACATAGTGGAGCATGTGTCCTTCTTACCGGTTGGGACATCTTCTGGATATATGCCCAGGAGAGGTATGGATAACATTTTCATAAAAGTCAATGCTTTCCCCTCTGCTGCAAAGGGGCTTATACGGATCACTGTCTAATTTTCCATTTTTATTTTCGTTAAAGTACAGTAGGTGAGATTTCCATTCGACTCATACACAGAAGCATTGGTCCTGTGAATTCACATTGCAGGCTGTTTTATTTTGTTGTAAACATGGAAAGCAATTATAATTTTCATTAAATAGGATGATTACAAAAGGAAGCCAACATTTCACAAACAAGATATTGATTCTCCAGTTGACTGTGTACTGTTCTCTTCAGACAGGAACTTTTTGTAGTTTCTAACAGGACTTTTAATGAAATTGAGACTTATTGTTCTTCATTTATTTTTAGAGGAATTATTTATTGTCCATTTATTTTGTGTTATGCCTTTTTCTGGGCATTGTGTCTCTTGTTTTTCATAAGGACTATACTCGTTTGAATTAATGTGAGTTTGAGTAATGTATTTTACATGTAGTAAGAGTCCACTGATTTGATTGTTCCCTAGACATAGTTCTTAATGTGACGTTTTGTGTTTCCTCTAATCCATGTGGTTACAGAAGTGTAGCTGTAAAATTCTATATTGTTTGTCGTGAGGAATATTCTAAGGGAAGTATTTAAGATTTTATTACTTTCAATGAAGTGATATTTTAAGCTTCCTATATTGTCCATTATTTTAAATAATCAGCATATAGTTCTTTACAAGCCCTTAGAGTAACATGCAGTAAGAGCCTATGAATTATTGAACCATGTATGATATGAAATGAACTACCAGATATAGGTGATTTGACTGTGTTTTTGAAACTCACTGGCAATTTCTGTATCATGCTGTGCTTCCTACAACATCTTAACACGGAACTTTAGAAAAATTAAATGAATTGAAAATGTTAGTGCTTTATTTTTTCTCCCTTGTTTTTACTTCGTTTTACTCACTAAAACACTGGTGAGATGGGAGCTGTCTAATGCTTGCTGTCATTGCGTTTTATTTTAACTGCTTCGCTATGTAATAGTGATTATGTAGAGAAATTGATTCATGAATCATTAAGGTCCCGGGGAGTTAAAAAAGATCATATAGTATGTAAGGAATTTGTTTTAAGACAACAGCCAAATTGAAGATTGGTACATAGTTCAAACTTTCTTTTTTAATGGGTGGCTTTGACACACAGAGCTGACTCCTGAATAGAACAGGTATTTAAGGTGACACTGACTCAATTCAAAATGTAGATAGAACTTCAACCCAATGGAATTTTATTAGCTTCATCTATTGAACATTTCCCATAACTGTAGAATGGTGCTATCAGAGACTTAAGACAGAATTATTTTCTTCTTTTACGTATGATAAAAGGTTGTCTCCACAGGCTTATTGAGATCGGAGTGAGATGAGATTAATTCCTGACTGCATGGCTCTGCTTCTTACCTATTTTCCCCTTGTCGTGTGTTCCTTTTATTGTCTGCATTTCTTTTCTGAAGTTCTTGATACCCTAAAGAAAATTATTAAGAATTACCTTTTCTTGAGGTATTGTTGCAGATCCAAAGCATGGTTTACTTTTAAAAAATTAAAATCAAGTCTTCAAAAGTGGTAAAATGACTTATACTTTCTATTTCTAGAATAGGGCGATTCGATTCTGTCTGTCTGTCTGTCTCTGTCTCTGTCTGTCTCTCTGTGTCTCTCTGTCTCTTCCTCTCTGTCTTTCTCTCTCTGTCTCTCTCTGACTCTCTCTCTCTCTCTCTCTCTCCCTCTCTCTCTCTCTCTCTCTGGAACTGACTCTGTAGACCAGCATAGCCTTGAACCCAGAAATTCTCCTGCCTCTGCCTCCCAAATTCTGAGATTAAATGTGTGTACCACCAGGCCCAGCTAGTTTGACTTACATACTAGATTTTGTTCATGTATATGTTTATTTGTTAGAATATTGTTACATTCAGATTTTAATCATTTTGTGGCTTAGATTAAAAGAAAAATAAGTCAGATTAACTCACTTACATATTCCCCCATCTTGGTGTAATAGTACTTACACTAAGTTTTTTTTTTTTTTTTCTATTTGTATGAATAACCTCAGCCATAAAACACTTGTGTCAAGATCTATATTTAAAGTGTCCTTACCTCTCTGGCAGATGTGATCTAGTTTCTGCTTTAACGGTTATGTTTGTGGGGATTTGGCATTGTATAAAGGCAGCTGATATTCTCAGGTCTCTTTAGGGGGCCATTTTGTCATAATGCGTCTCAGTGGCCTTCTTCTTCTTCACACCCTTCCTTATTAGCCCACAGAGAAGTCTGTTGCTTTCTCCCCAGAGTGGTCTCTCATGTGGTCAATGGCAAATTCCTATTAAGAATTTTCCCTTTTGGGTAAATGTTCTCTTGATTTTCTTTGTTCACATGAGTGCACATGTTTCTAAGTCTTTAGTCATTCTAGGCATCCTTCTGGTGAGGTGTGCCATTGAATCAATGCCACATGCAAAATATGATCCCAGACTGAGCACCACTGTGAGACTCCTGCCTCCCTTGGTGTGTAAACTGTGTTGCTGTAATTTCACAAGACATTCTGGCAGCCAGTTTATACTGCTGGGCATGGGAAATGTCTTCCTATACTTTATTTCAGATTTTTGTTTCTGTTATCTTTTATAGGTGCAGTCATTTTAACCATAGTTTTAACATTTACTTTTATTTAAATCTGTTTATTGACAGCATGTCATTGGATAAATCAACTTATAGTTTCCTTAAAGATTTGCTGGGCTCTTGTTTGCCAGTACCTGCATCCTAGTGGGTAAGGAGGACAATACTCATTTTCTATGGTTAGTATCACAGTTTGTGTTTCATGTGTCGTCATGCTACATTGATGATGCTTTCAGAGAAGATGATAAGGAAGAAGATGGGGAACATTGTGGCCAATTCCAGAGGATTATGATATGCTGCGTGCTGTTTTGGCTCTCATGGCGATGTGTAAGGGATCTTGCTTTGCCGAGATTAATTGGTCACGGGTCCTGGAGCTCAATCATTGGAAGGTGGATGCTAGGTTTGCAAAGTCTGTTCTATTATGAACTCTGTTAGGATATAACAGGACAGAAAAGTTTAAGTGGGGAAGAAGTTGGCTTTCAGCATAGAAGAAATGGAGTTTGAAGATGATCTTTCTAGAGGAGACACCCTCACTGTGTAGCTATAACTGGAGGAAATGCATCCTGACTGAATATCATTGTGTCATTTGTCTACATAAGCATGTGGAGGACTATAGGAAGAGTTGCATCCTGGAGTGCTTCTAAGTTAACATGTCATCACAGAATGAGCATGTATTATTGTCAGGTAGTGTAAAAATCACGAATGGCTTTTGAGTAGCTATCATCTGTATGGGTCTCATTTCTCAGTATCATCTTACAGTCATACTTAGGGAAGATTCTGAGAAAGGAAGGTAGGAGTTGGAAGGGAAACAGCGGGGGATACTTCGAGTAAATCAAACTGAAAAGCACAAGAAGAGGGATTACGAGGTATTCGAAATGAGGGTGAAGGACAGATACAAACCACAGTGCTGTGTGAATTGCTTGACTCTAAAATCAAGTGAATATTGGTGTAAGGAAGAATTGTAACTGAATACAACCATGCTGCTTACAGAAATAGATGTCCGTTGTCTCTGGAAGATGGGAGAGTGGGTCTTTCAGGATGCCGCATTTGAAATACTGTGCCCTGGAGCTCTGCAGAAAGTTTTAGACAGAAGGCTTACGTTTGAATATGAGCTACATAGATGAAAGTTCTGAAGTACATAGGGAAGCAAGCAATTGGTACTAGTAGGGATGGGACAGAATAAGTGAGGGCTCAAAGGAAGGGAGACAGGACATTGATGTTGCAGCTTCAAGGCTTAATGATCTCCAGTGGCATTTTCTGAATGTACTATGTGATAGACTTTGTCCTGACTAATCTCTGAAGAATATTGGAAATAGTTTTAATTTAAACTCTTTAGAGTACTGTATGCCATGTCATGCCATGCCATGCCATACCATGCCATACCATACCATACCATGCCATACCATACCATACCATACCATACCATGCTTGCCCTGTGAGTTAATGTCAAGCACTAGGTTGCTTAGAACAGATTCCGATTTTTTTTTATTGTCTCTGCCTAAGTTTTAGATTTACTTTTGACTGATCGATCACGCTCTTGCCTTTTATTTCAGTTCCATTTAGCTTAAAATTATCATGTCCAGTCCTCTCACCACTCCCATTTATAATCTATAGCTTCATTGTGCCTACTTCTCACTGCATGCTTTTAAAGGCCCTGATTAGTTATTTTTCGTAGTTTGATCTGGTCGTCCATATGCTTCACTAGCAGGTTCTGACACTCACCAATATTTGCTCTAAAGTAGTTTAAAGTTGTAGTTAGTGCTGATTACAAAAATCTAGCTCAACTTACTGTACTTGCTAGTGATTTATTTGCGAGTCTTGTGTGGTCTTTACAGTCTTCAAAGCCCATGGACTAAAATGCTTTTGGCACCGTATCAGGCATATTAGTGTTGAACTTATTAGTGGCTTATTACGTTTGGAGGTATTCACAGACATTCTTCTGCTTGTAAATGCCACATTTTTAATTTTGAAAAATTTAGAGAAACAAATAAGAATCCCCCCGGGGCTCACGCTGACCTTACAGTTAACATTTACAGAGTAGATACGGCTCCTCTGACATTTAGGGTCACAAATTGAATTCTCTATTATCTTTGAATTTTAATGGGATCATACCAGTCACTCCCACTGTGGTTTATTCATGGAGATCTCCGCATCACGCTTTATTGATGTTGGCATCTGCTCTGCTCAAGATAAATACATTTTTGCTTACTCGGTCCCTGGAAGAAGCAGAAGTGGACGTTTGTAGGCCAAAACATTTAATTAACAGCGCAGTGAAAGGTGTGACCTAGCAAATGTGAAGTGTCTGCAATGCTCAAGATTGACGGGTGGAATCAATCTGAAGGATGATACCGCCCGGCCACAGGATAAAGTAGCATTGGCTGGCGTCTCTTATCCAGGCAGACTCCAAGCAGGTGCATGGGATGAGGTTGTTCTAGGCAAGATTTAGTCTCTTTTCTCTTTTTCCTCTGATGGAGAATCACAAATCTATTTAGCTTAACATTTCTTCCCTACAGGAACAGACAGTACTTGCATAAGGAAGCGGAGAGCTGACAGAATAAATACAGTTGCTATAGGTGAAAACACTTTTCCCCCCCTAAATGGAAGTTGTTCATTTATACATTTTTGTTGAGTTTAGATACAATATTTTTCCTCATTTTTTTGTATATAAAGTATATACGCTTCAGGTTCTCAGTCTAAATCAGTTCAAATGTCCAAATAGGAGAGTAGCTAAAGTTCACTTAGCAAAGTTAACCTCCATCAGTACAGGCTTCCATTTGAAATGCACAGCTACCCATTTGATAGGCATATGCAGTACCATCTATGCCCCTCACACTTGCTCCAGGGGCTACTTTATATTTGTTCCAAGTTTTTGAGCACCAGGAAGATTTTGGGTGACTGCCCTCCAAAACACATAGATGGTGCCCTTGTGTTTACTTCTCTCGTCCTCCCCCTCCCTCCCTCTCCGCTCTCTGTCTTTCTCCCTTTCTTTCTTTTTTCTTACTTTCTTTTTTCTTCAATCTGTCTCTTTCTTTCTTTCTTTCTTTCTTTCTTTCTTTCTTTCTTTCTTTCTTTCTTTCTTTCTTTCTTTCTCTTTCTCTCTCTCTCTCTCTCTCTCTCTCTCTCTCTCTCTCTCTCTTTCTTTCTGCCCCTCCCTCCCTCCCTCCGTTTCTCCCTCCCTCCCTTCCTTTCTAATTCTATATCCTCTTATTTACAGCATGGATTTGCATTAAGATACAGCATATGTCAAGAATCTCCCTGGGTGTATAAGCAGGTAGATCATGCTTGGAACTTGGAACATTATGCTATTTTTATTTCAATAGGAAGAAAGGACTTAGTTTGCTTGTACTGCCATTTAAAAATGCAAAGGATTTGCCTGCAGGAGCATAGCTTTCTCACTGCTATTTCTGATAGGAATATTTAGTATATATGGAGAGGATTTGAGAAGATGCTCCATTGGGAGGAAGGTGGGATTCATTTTGTCTAGTAAAGATCAGACTTTTCTTCTTATTCCAACCCAGAGTTTAAAAGTCACTGAAGTTGACCGTTGAACTGGATATACCACCGTCAATAACCACAAGAATAAAACTCAACAGAGTCCATGTGCTTTTATTTTAATTTGTTAAAATTAATAATTAAAAAATAATTAAATGATGCTTATTATTGGGAGCTTTGATTATGGATTGGGCCATAAAATGATTTCAACAAGTGGATATTACACAGAATGTTTTCTAGCCACTAAACACTTACATTAGAAAACCATATGTATGCTTTACTGTTATTTTTATAATAATACTTTATGGGTCTCACATTTGCCAAGAGAAAGGGAGGGTTAGGAGTCACTAAAGCTGCAGAGTCTGGTAATAGATATCTGGAAGGATGCGACCCCATTAGTAAAGAATCCTTAATTCATCTAGCAGATAACACTCGTTCGGTTTTGTAGTGTTCCAGCATTTGACATTCCAAATCTTTCCATTATGAAAGATTATGTAATTTTAGCTTTCTCCCCGCCCCCCCCCTAAATCTCCTGAAATACAAGCCTAGTACCTTTTCTACAGTGCATGAAAAAGTTGGCCCTAAACGCAGCCATTGATCCTCCTTCCGTTTCTACAGCCACAGGATGGCTAAGGGAAAGGAAAATAAATAAAATTCTTTAATTGCCGTTCCATTATCTGATATGGAGGTATCAGACTTTGTGTGAGTTACTAGCCTTGTATGCCTGCATAAGTCAGTTTTTCTCTTGTGCTTAGAGCCAGTGAATTCCTATCTAATGGTCCATGCTTCCATCGTAGGCTCACAATCAGACCACGTTTCTGAAACTCTCTCGAAGTCAGGTTCAGCACCAGGATCCTGAGCAGGAACCCAAGGTCAGGGAAATATGCAGGAACAGCTTTAGTTTAGTTGTTCCATTGATTTTTGAGACAGGCTGACCTGTATTTTTCTGGTCCTCTTTTGCAGGTTGAGATCGTAGGTTCGCACTACTTTTTGCCAAGGTGACTTTTGAAAAAAAATTTCTTGTTGTATTTCATTTATGTGTGTGTGCATGCACATGCGCATGTGTGTATGCTTATTTAAATTTTGCACTGTAGTAGTCTTTATTGAATTATTAATTTTAATTCAGACATCATTATTCACATCGATAGCATGTGATATTTCCATCCCTGGGGTGAACATGATTCAATGCTCCAGTTGGGCTGCACCTGCATCCTTAGGCACATCATTTCTTTGAGGTGAAGGCATTAGAAATCTCTTTTCAGATTGTTAAATGGTAAAGGGGCTTGCAGCCCAGCCTGATGACCTGAGTTTAGTCCCTTTGAGCACATAGTAAAAGTAGGGAACTGACTCTGACAAGTTGTCCTATGACCTTCAGATACTTTCTGTGCTGTGCTCTGTGTGGTTGTGTGTGTGTGTGTGTGTGTGTGTGTGTGTGTGTGTGTGTGTGTATGTGTGTGTGCATGTGCGCACACACACACAAATAATTAAATGTAGCACAAGTATTTAAAAAATTCTGTTCTCAGTTTTAAGCATATGGCACATTACAGTTATCATCATTCCTTTCTTACTTTTTAGTAGCATATAAGACAGATCTTATTTCTTCTCCCTGACAGCCATCGGCCAACAAGGAATTTGTCTTTATTATATGTAATGCTGTTTTGTACATTTTATTTCATTTAGTATCTAAGAACTTTTTTTCCCCTCGAATTGATATGAGCTGATGTTCCTGTTCTGTTTTTACAAGAGTCCAGCCCCTAGATCAGCAGTTCTGTTTGGTATACTTTTGGTTATATCCCTCAGTTTAGCAGTTGAGAATGGTTTGGGGTATATCCTGTAATAATTTTACAACATGGAGTGACAGAAGACCATTTGTTGTCTTAAAATCCATTGCTCTTAGCAAGGGAATAGCAGCGTCCCTCTGAGTGTGTGTCCTCTGAATCTTGTTCTTCATTGTTACTGAATAGGTCATTTGTGTCTTCAGTCATTAAACTTTGTCCCTTTTCTCAGAGAGAGGACATAGCGAGACCATAAAAGAAGCCATCAGCTCTCCAGCTACTCCAGAGTGAAGACTTCTCTGCCCTGTTTCCAACGAAACCACATCATTGATTAGATCACCCCAGTGCCTTAGCCATTTTAGCTAAGGGCCAGTGCCTTTTGTCTGTCTTCATTTTTTTCACTGGCATGCTCAAGCGTGGTGGCACACACCATTTGTTCTTGAGTGCCTGTGTGTCCTTTCTGATAATGGAAAAATTTTAGGGCCCTACTTTCTATTAATTCACTGATGTTGGTTATTTCTTGGAGCCTATAGGGCACCCAGTGTTTTCGGGCTATGTTAAAAGAGAAAAGAAGCTAAAACTATGGTTTTAAGATGGTGACCAAGTGTCCCATTTCCTCTGCGTGTCCTGCTGTGTAAGCACCAGGACACTGGAGCAAGTACCCTGTTTTCTAAGGATCTCTTCTTTCAGCATCCCCCCCCCTTTTTTTTCATGAAAACACTCTCCCACTTCTTAGAAATGTAATTTTACCTTTTGTACTTTCCAGCCCTGTTACTGATCTCTGTGGAGTCACTGACTTTTAAAATACTTTTTGCTAACAGGCACAAAAAAACCACTATCTGAAATAATTTCAGTTGATGTATATTTTATTTTTCAAAAGCTTCTTTTAAAAATACTATACTATAGTTTCCTTCTCAAGATAAATTTTTCCACAGTTTGTCTTTCCTGTGGATAACTCAACTGTAATGTAAAATAAAATTTGCCTAGCTGTCTCCATCTAATTGGCCGAATGAGAGTGATGTAGACATTTATTAAATGGAAATATTTATTACAGGACTTCCTAGGTCATTGGTAGCAGTGAGAGTGGATATGGGTGAGGAATCCGTTTATTCCATGTGTAACTGCACTAGAGGAAAGCCATCTCCATGAACACTTCAGAAATTCTCTGTGTTTCTAGAAATGCTATGTCTAGCAATGCCAACTGACAGTCAGTGAGATAGGAAATAAATATCTTACTGTTCCTTACTGGGAGATATTAAATACATAATATTTTACTTTCCAGCATTTTCAGCAACCATTGGCTTACTCTTTCTGAGCCTTATAGAATTTTATGATGGTATGAGATTTGTTTTGAAAGACATTCATTTGAATTTCCTTGATGCTACGCTAATTACAAATTCTTTTAATGTTAAAATGCTAAGCTGTTCACTTGATGGGTAATTATGTAGCCTTAAGATTCACCCAAAAATCCAAAAATATGCAGTCGACAAATTTTAGCTCCAAAGTAAGGCAATAGGTTAGGTCTACAACACTGGGCAGAAAACCAAAACCAAAACAAAAAACCAAAACAAACAAACAAAAAACCCAATCACACGTAAGAAAATGTTTTCTAAAGATAACTCATGGACCTAGTTTAATAGAAGGTAAACATTAAGTCCAATTTTTTTTTCTAAGAATTTGGCTAATGAAAATTCTTTAGGGTTTAAGTAGTATTTCATGTAGCCTTAAAATATCATTTATAGATGATTAAAATGAAGCTTGGACAAATCAAGAAGTTCTAATTTTATGTTTATTTGATAATGTATGTCTTTAATAATGTATTTATTATGTATTTAATAATGTATTTATTATTTTAATGTATGTCTGCTGCCCCCACACATTGTAATAATATATGGGAGTTAAAGGTATAGTTATAGGAATAAGGAGTATGATTGTATGTAGTTAGTATGCTTGCTTGCAAAGTATGGCCAGAGCTCCAGGTTTTATCACTAAAGCTGGGGCAAGAAGAGAGACAGGCAGCCATGGTGGGGATTGTTTTGGCTTTGTGCCTCTGTCAAACAAATGTAAAATTCCACCAAAGTACTCTTTAATACAGCGGGGTGTCACTCAGTGCTACGAAGAAATGTGCCCTCAAGCCACCACACAGGCACTGTACATATACGCAGCTGGATGAGACACGTCCAGTCTGACAGAACTTCTGAATGGTTCCATCTACCTCACGGGTGATAAAAGGCAAAGAAGCAGAGGCTGTGAAAGACCGTCGTTTGCCACTGTGAAGGAAGAGTATCGGAGGAAGTGGGACGAAACAGATTTGAAGGGCAGTGTAATTATTCATTGGGTTCCTGTAATGGTACATCCATTACACATCCCCCCAAACCCAATGGAAGCACCACCAAGAGTTCACCAAGAAGAGCAAACTCTAAAGTTAAACATAGACTTTGAGCTCATCAATTGTAATAAAAGTGTCATCATGGTGCGGGACTCTTCGGCGGCATGTGATGTGCATATGGGGGGGGGGGTAGGTAGTAGATGAGAACTCACAGTGCTTTCTAAGTTTTTCTGTCATCCTGAGCATGCTCTAAAAATGTTCGTTTTATAAAAATCCATCTCTTTTTTTGTAGCCCACTTTTCTCCCTCTTTTGAAGGGAGATTATCTACAGAGATCTTGAAGACTTTATGAAACCAGATTGAAACTCGTCTGTGATTGTAATAATGAATGTAGGCAATAATATATTCCATTTGTAGACATACTTAGCCATATGAGTCTGTGATGTTGAATGCCCTGTGGTCGACCTGATTTTCCTGGTACATATATCTCCTTCTAAATTCTCAGGAACAAATGGGGGATTTCACAGGGATACTAAACGGAGGTGCCATATTCTTGAAATAGCTTTATGCAAATATCAGAGACTCTCCCAATGTGTCATAATTGCCTTGTTCTTAGAGCATCTGGGCACACTGCAGTATAGGATGTCAATTTTCCATGTGGTGATCTGGCCCTGGTCACACACATTAGTTTCCTTTTGTACAGCCTGGGAGTGATTGACCAGTCTGGGAGCAGGTGTTGAAGAAAATGCTGGAAAAGACAAAAAAGTAAGAGGGTAGAGGGCATACGAAAATGTCTCTTTGAAAACAGTGTCCAAAAAGGAAATGGAGGCTCAGTAGTCTGAGGGATTTTAGTGTTTCTTAGTGCTTTTTTTTCTTTTTAAAATTATATATTCATTTAATTTCATTTTTGAGTCAGAATCTTACTATATCACAATTCCTGGGCCAGAACTCTCTATGTAGACCAGGCTACCCTCTAATTCAGAGATACTTGCCCACTTCTGCCTTTCAAGTGCTGGCCTTAAAGGTATGTACCACCACACTAGGTCTTATTCAGTATTCTTTGGGAGATAAAAATTACCCTGTGGTGTTTCTAAGAGAAGATTATAATATCAATTTTAAAAGTTCACTTAAGGATTGTGTGTTTGTGTGGGGGTGTGGGGGGGCTAGGGCTCATATGTGGAAGTCAGAGGATAGCATATGGGAGTCAGTTATGTCCTTTCAAGCATGTGATTGTCTAGAATGGAACTCACTGGGAGCTTAGCAGCAAGTGACCTTCCCTAGGGAAACTGTTCCCTGGCTGTCATCATTTAATTCTTAGTATAATTTGATATGAGGTAACACTTTACTTTATAAGGTAGTAGAGATTGAAGAATCTTGGCTTTCTTTTTTCTTTTCACTCGGTATCATCACGATTACAAAGGTGCATTTGGTGGGGTTTGTAGACATACTCAAGAGCTTGGGAGGGGTGCTAGATTTGTTTCTTTCTGTTGAAAAGTTTTAAAACATATATATATATATAGTATGTATAAAAATTTAGGTTACCAGGTGTTACTTTTTGCTGTTCATATGAGTACCATGTGTGGCATTTTCATATTTCCTGATTTTCTAAGTATAATTTATTATGATATGAAAAAAATCAAAGTAGGTAATAAATATATCTGTAAGTGTGAATGGATAATTATTAACACAGCTACTTCCATTTAATAAAAAGTAGATTTAACACAACTACTTTCATTTAATGAAAGGCAGATACAAATCTATAGTTGAAAAATACACAAATATTATATGATTTAGATCCTTCAGTGATCCTTATTTCGGCCAGGTGGATGGTGGTGGTACCTGCCTTTAATCTCTGCAGCCAGCCTGGTCTACAAATTGAGTTCCTGGACAGCAAGGGCTACATAGAGAAACCCTATCTCAGGAAGAAATAAAAAAGAGTCTTATCCAGTGGGTTGGCATTCATTATTTTCAAAGGCAAACTCAGGTAGCTCTGGGGCTAAGATTGGGATAGGTAGGCATTTATTATGCTGGTCATGTTCACTGGCCCTAAGTCTGTTTTTATTGTTTCTTATTATCTCATTGTCTTATTGTCTCTGCTTACTACAGCCCCTTCCTACCAAAAGAAACTTAAGTAACATTATGAAGAATTAGTCATGCTCTTGACTATCTCTTAAAACAGGTATTTTGGCTAGAACTGGTAATTTATATTATATAACACTATCTTGAACCATGAAGACAAGATAATAATTTATTCAGCAGGTTGTGTCCAGAGTCACCTTTGAATTTAAAGAAGTTTAGTGGCCTCGGTAGATCAGAGTGGAACCTTGATGCATTAGTAAAAATCTATGCTATTGATTTTAAAAAGTTGGTTCAGGATCCTTTTATTGTTTTGCTGATCAACATATCAAGCCCATAGCAGGCACTCAATGAAAAATGCATTAAATGAGTCAAATTGAATGCTATTTAGGCTATTGAGATGAAAATTAAATTGTATCACACATATTCGCAATTGCAAAAGAAGGCATAATATCAGAACTCTATGTAAGGAAGGATGCAGAATCAATTAATATCAAGAACTTAGTAAGAATGCTTGCCTGTAAATAATTAAGAAAATTGAGTGACTGGGAAAATGGCAGTATACTAGAAATAAACATATTAGAAATAAATGTGCATTCGATATGAATGCTATACATGACTTGATTTGTAGTCATCGAACTGGTCACTTGCATTTAAGTTTTCCTGTTAAGTGAGGGAGAAACGAGTTATCTATGGGGTTATTTTTAGGAAAGCAGTCTATGAAAAACAGACAAATAGGGCTGGGCAGATGCCTCAACAGGTTAGAATGGGTGCTTTACTAACCAGAAGAGCTAAGTTTGACTCCCCAATGCTCTTTTAAACACACAGGCATACTTGTGAATGAAGTCCTGGTCATATGGGTCAATGGCTGACCCATTCTCTTTAGGCAGGCACCTTTTAAAAAGTAGTTCTTGTAATTAATATTATATCTTTAATTAATTTAAGTTATATTAAACTTTGAAGAGAAGTGTAGCCCCAGTATTGGGTCAGGGTGGGGTTAGAGGAGGCCTTCAGGAACTGATTTTCCAGGCTTCCCAGCCAAAAGAGTAAGTTCCTGATCAGTGAGACACTGCCTAAAGTCCACCAGACATGGCGCAACAGGGGAAATTGATTGGAATATTGTCTGGTCTCCTATGTGTCCCATGGTTATGTCCCCTCAGAGAGAAAAGTGTAAAAAGAGATTTAGAAGCAAACAAACAAACAAATAAATACACTCCAGACATCTAGGCAGTCCGGAAGTGTACATACCTGTCTCTTTGTGATGTAGAGTTCATTTTGACAACATAGGTAGGAACCTGAGAATACTTCTTTCAATGAATTCCAAGTTGACATCAGAAGGAGTTTTATTTGAAAAAGGAAATTGAGCTATAAATACCAGTGGATTCAGAAAAGATTTATAATGGGACAAGACCAGTTGGAAATGTGAGAGGGGATGGATGTTCACCACTCTTCCCCCCTCGCTGAACCCAAGCTCAAGGGCGGGGGTGGGGGGATTGCCAGATGCAGTCAGCCATGGGAGGGGAGAGAAGCTGTGCAGAGCCAAGACACAGGAGGGAACACTGAGGCCATTTGTAGAGTAACTTTGATTTTTCCATTCAACTTAGAGTTCTCCCTTCTTCACGGGTGCTTGCCCTGTCTGTGGTGGGGCTTTCTTCTTTGCTTCTTGTGGACTTTATAGATAATTGCTTCCTTTCCTCATCCTTTCTCTTCCCAACAGTCAGTCTGCTATATCCCCAGCATGGCAGGATTAGGGAAAAACTGAAGCATCATCCCAAATGTGTATATTTCCATGTATTGCACGGTATAATTATTCAAATAATCAATGGGGCACTTTGTGGGACACAACTTTGAGAAGCCCAGGAGTTTGCTTAAGAGAAAAATTTTTGTTATTAGAGCTTTCATAATTTGTTTATTCATAATTAATATACATTTCTGATTTGTATATTTATTAACAGTGAAGTACATGTATGAATACACAGAACACATATGCACATATACAATCTACATGTATATACACATATACAGAACACACTTATACACACGCATACATCATCCCTGTTTGCTGGTATTGCCCTAGATTTTTTTTTCCAGTTTCAGTACACAAAAGAGCAAAATGATCATGAATTGAAATTTTTGCCACAGCTTCAATGCACTTGTTTTTCAGTGGCTACTTTAGTCAGTTGAGGAACGAAGAAGAGAGCCCTGCACTGAGAAAAGCTTACCCATATCAGGTTCATTTTTCATTTCAACTTCCACAGGAATGTTTAAACTTAGGGATTGTTTCCTCAATCTACTTTGAATGTCTTCTCCCCAAGTGGAAGAGCCTGGTGTATAACGACATTCTTCACTGTGGGGTGAGCTTTGACATCAGTACTGTGTATCCGGCATTCATCCAGGTGTATCCTTTATTCTTACAGAGATTGGAAAGGAAAGCGAGGACTTTAATAGAAGTGGCTGAGCAAGCCCACTGCCATTCTGTTTTCACACATTTAAACCCAAAAGTCCTATGCTGACATCCCAGTAATGGTGCCAATATCGAAAGAGAGTCCTTTGTTTTTCAGTTTTCTTTTCATTCCGTGCTTCTGAAGATTTTTGCTTGTCCTCTACAAAAGTTTTAGTTAGAGTCCAAAGCATAAGTTTTCGATGGCCGTGCTTAAAGGAAGATATTTTTAATTTCGAATTCCATTTCGAATCATTTCCTCACATAAAAGGACTTGCAGAGATGGAGAGCTTCAATTATGTTCATATGTAATTATGCGGCAACATTTGCTTCAAATCATTGCACATCTTTGGTGGGGGTAGAAAGTATTTCTTAATTACTGACTGGACTGATTTTCCTTTCCCCTCTGGTTGAGTGTACGTGGCCTTCCTGATGAGCTATTTGAAATTCTCTGACACGACCGTGTAACATACACACTTGCTTACTGGGGATTGCAATGTTTTAGTGATGGGCAGGAGACGGAGAAGCGTATGAACCCATTGTCTGTGAACCCTGCTCCTATTTGTGAAATATTACGATCTGAATATTGGTAATATTTTCTATAAAAACTTAACACATTTGTTCAGCATATTACACCTGAAGTTTTATGCATCTATTTTAAACTTGAGAACGAACCCACATTTCCTTCCACTGTTGTGGAGGTTAGAGGTGGGTAGTGCTAACTGTTTTGTATCAAGTAAGTCTAAAAGGTACTGATATTATCACTAGCATCCAGTTCTACATAATTCCTGATCCCGATGACCTAGGATCATACATAGTAATAATAAAGCTATTATACAAGTTCTAGAATATAAGTTAAAAGTGGAAAGGCAGTAGTGAGAGACGAAAAACACTCTAAGGCTTGAGAAATCATCAGAATTTTTGCAGGAGCTGCAGTAATCTGGTTTTGCTTTGTGAAGAGTTAAAGCTTACCAGTGTAATCCTTCTTTCTTCCCTTTCTCACATTAACACAGCGAGAGGAAGGAAAGCCACATTAGCCAAGCACGTACCTGCTATGAAACAGTTGGAATTATAGCCACAAAAAGGAAATGGACCGAGTTCATGTCGTAGTAAGGAGCCAAGCTGGGCTAGCACCAGGGCTTGTTAGCATTCAAGGCTGTTATTGTTCTCCACACCAAGTTCTGTTTTCTTTTGAGATTGGGTGTAGTTTGACACTTCTACAGTCTTGGCTCTTGGGAGGCAAAAGCCAGAGATTGAGACAGAAGAATCACAAGGTGGAGAATTTGAGGCCAGCCTATGCTTCAGTGCAGGTTGCACACTAACCTGGGGTGCACAGTGAAAGTTTGTGTTAAGTGCATATCCCTTTCCTATGTGCACTTGGGTATGTATACACACACACACATGTACACGCACACGCACAATTATTATTGATCTAAATATAAGAAGGAAACATCACTGTAATTTTTGTGAAAATTTTGAAGATTATAATTTAACTTCAACAAATTATATTTTATTTTAGATTTGTATATTATGGCAAAAGAGCTAGAGTTTTGGGATAGATGCAGTCCACCTTATGGTCAGCATCAACCAGTGACCAGCTCAATATAGTCCAGGGGCAGGCATCTCAAACACGTTCAGTTCCGTGGCCTTGAAAAACCTAAGGGCAAAATAGTCTTTATAAATAGACACATATTTAGCATCTATTATGAGGAATAGGCTGTGATAGACCGCAGAGAGGAAGAAGTAGTATTATAAAGCATTTCTGTTCTTAAAATTATATGTTTATATATATATATATACATATATATATATACACATATATATACACATATGCATATGTATATATGTACATGTGTGTGTATTTGTTTGTTTGTATGTCTATGTGCAGTGTCTTCAGAGGTCACAAGAGGCCATTGGGTCCCTTGGAGCTGGAGTTATTGAAGGTTGTGAGCTGCCATTTATGTGCTGTGTGCTGGGCATTGAACCAATGTCTTCTCAAAGAATAGGCATTGCTCTTATGAACGACATCATCTATATAGCTCTGAATGCTTGTGATTTAATTCCTGTAACCTGCAGACCCTATGTACCATTCCCAAATGGTTGCTAAATGAGTAAATGATGGATAGGTAACATAATATAAATGTTAAAATAATATAATAAACCAATATATATAACTGAAGGCTCTTAGTTTCAGGATCAATATGAGAGAACTGCAATATAATATAATATAATATAATATAATGATAGAATAAAAACAGAAATATCATCATCCATTGAAATATTAATAGTATTTGCAAAACTATTAAAAATAGAGAAATTTCACAGCATAATAAGGTCATGTAATGATATAAATATTTTGAATAAAAGGACATTTAGTCCACATATAAGAATATCTAGTTGTGTTTTTCTACATGGTACTGGGTCTGTCCATACCAACAAGTATGTTAAATATAGTTAATTAATAAGTTTGTTAATTTCATGATTACACTATGGTAATACCAACCATCTTTGGTTTGTATGCTTTTGTTAACCCACAAATCTCAGAAAGTTGCTTGAGAACTAAAGCTTTTCAGGGCTTTCACTAATATTTACTATTGGATCAAACTTAGTTCTAGTGCACAAGTCATTTGCACCCATACCCTGGAAGGCACTTGTCCTGACCTTTCCATGACAGATTTAAAAAAAAAAAAAAAACTTTTCTATTATACTCTGTAGTATCCAATCTGGGATTACCTGCTACTGTTTTGTCTGAATTTTGGCTTTAGAGTAGCTTTTTTGTTCCATTTAAAAGAATATTCATGCCATGAAGAGAGAGAGAGAGAGAGAGAGAGAGAGAGAGAGAGAGAGAGAGAGAGAGAGAGAGAGAAAGAGTGTGTTTGTGTGTTTATGGTTATTCTAATAGTATTTCATCAGGAAACACAAAAGTAATGCCAGCTCTTTGATAAAAAATTATAGCAATGAATGTGTGATTAACTATCCTTGGCAAATGTTCTCCCTCCTATTAATTAAAAAGTAATATCCCAGTTATGTAAGATGTATATAATATAATGCTGTTGGTACTTATTTTTTCTTAAGTTACTTAAACTTTGAAAATACTTTATCTGTTCATATTTGTAAAGGTTTAGGGCAGTGCCTGGCTCGTAACATGTGGCATTAAATATTAGGCATATGATAGATAATGATTTATGAGTAAGATTTGTTATTCCTCGGGGAAAGGAAATATGAGAGAAGTTTAAACACATTTTTTTATATCATGAATTATCAAAATGTCATTTGTAAACATTAAATAATTTATCTTTTAAGGCGTAGATGCCTTTAGTTTTTGGCCTTCTTAAGAGTAGATTACCGAATCTGCTCTTCTTTGGAAGGTAGAATATACATAAAACTCAGGGCAAACACAGGCTGTGCACATCTCAGTAGAAAGACTTGCTCAGAGTGAAGACAGTGTGAGAGTAGATGCAATTTTGCTTAACTGTTGTGATTGTCCTCATGTTATATTTATGTTCCTAGAGATAGATAAGACCAACTATGCTCCATATCACTTTTCCTCTGTGGAGATTCAAGCTTGTCACTTGTATGCCAAATCGTGTTCTGTGTGGTGATTGGTATTCTTTGAAATATTCTCATTTACTTGAACTTGAGAAGTATCTGCTAGGGAACAAATTTTGTGAAATTTGCTTTGTGATATTTTCATTATTTTTGGAGAGTTTTTTTTTTTTTAATACTTAATATGTTCCAGGATCTCTTCCAAGTTGCAGAAGGGGAGTGGAGAACTGACAGTATGACCTTACAGTGGTAAGGTAGAGGTGGTGCTACGGAATGGTTACAGTTGAGCTAGGCTTCACAAAGGCAACCCCGGGGGCAATTTATCCACTCAGAAATGTCCAGAGGGCTTCTGAAGCCAACGAGAAGGTGAACTCTGGAGAATGAGAGGGTGCCAGCAAGGTGAGGGTGGAGAGGTTGAAATGGGAAGAGTCACTTTGAATAATTTTACAAAAAGAGATACAGAGGGAGGTCGGGATAACCTGACCTCGAGACCGAGGATCAAAGTCCTGTGAGTGAGGTTTGATATGAAAGGGGAAGTTGCCTCAGAAGTAGCCATGGAGGTGAGCAGAGGCCACAGAATGCTGAATTGTATTGACAGTATTAAAGGTTTTCTTTGTGTCCCAAGAGCAGTGGGGTTCACTTAAAACCATTTAAATGAATGGAGCTAGAAGAAGAGGCTTGCTCTTGTGTGGAGAAAGCAACCTCTGCGTAGTTTTGTTATTTTATTTTTTTCTTCAAAAGGTCTCATTTGGCTCATAAATGGTCAGTACATAGTCAAGAGACTTGAGACAATGCTTTCATTGTATTGTCTCAAGTTGAATTCTACTGTTTTTATACATATATGTTTGTGCCTCTGCCCAACAGTAGGTTTAAAGTGTTTACTGATCTACTGTCCCCTTTGCCTACTGTGCATTTCTCTACATTGTAAGTGAATTACCATAAGACTTACTGGCATACATAATACGTTGTCCTTTAATGCTAATAGTAGTTTATTATTTAGTGACAGTGAGTCTAAGGCACAAATAGCTGCATGTGATATTATTAGAACTCTGAGTGTCATGACTGCCTTGGGAAGCTTTCATCTTTCATCTTTCTGTGGCATCTGACCATGTCACAGTAGTCTCTGAGGCGATTGTTCTGTGACTCCTCAGCTTTGACTCTTATGCTAAAGGCTACTGAAGTAGCCTTTCATTTTATGTTCGAATCCTTGGAACACAAAGAGCCTGGAGGGGGCTCAACTCTGCGTCTGTGTATAGAGAAATGGGTTGGGGAAGTTTCATTCCTTGAAATCCTTGATGATGTTAGTTGTAAAAGATATATGGATATGGTTAAGTCTCAAATGTTTTCAACAGTAGTTTGTGATATGTTTCAGGAAGTTAGCATGTGTCTGATTTGGAAAATATTTAAGTAGTAGACATACGTATATGTGATGTCTTAGAAAAGTCATAGCACTTTCAATATGGTGGTAACTTAGGAAGGCATGGTCTGGTGACTTAGAGAAAACATATTTACTATATATCATTTAGTTTTTGAAATAATTTTAAATGAAAGCATACTGGGAATAAATAATACCCAAGTTGAACACTTTGTCAGTGCTAGATGGTGGATATTTTAAGTGAAAACAAATAAATTTTTAAAAAGGAAATTTACTGTTGGAGATCTTGACAGAAAACCACAGCCGATTAAAAGTAGTTTTAAAAATGACAAGTGATGTGGATCTGTTTCTAATCCCAGCATGAGAGAGGCTAAGATACTGTGAATTCATAGCAAAATAGAAATGCTGTGTATTTATTGTGTATTATCAAGAAGGTTATAGGAAAGCATTCTCAGGGTTGGTTTTACAATTTGAATTCGATGTCAGGGGCTCATATGTCAATTCCTGTCCACAAGCAGTTTCTCTCACTTATAAATTTGTCATAGCTATAAATGTCAAATTCTTACTGTAAGCCACTGTCCTGGCTAATTTTCAGACAACTTGACACAAGCTAGAGTCAACTGAAAGGAGGCAACCTAAGATAAGAAAATGCCTCTAACTGAGCCACCAACCAAAGAGGAGACACAGGGCAGACCTCGGACCGAGGCTCTAGCATATATGAAGCAGATGTGCTGCTCAGTTTCCATGGCTGCCTTGTCTGGCTTCAGAGGGAGAGGGTGTCCTAATCCTACAGAGACTTGATGTGCCAGGGTTGTGGGGTACTGAGGAGGAGCCCCACCCTTTCAGAGGGGAAGGGGGGAGGATGGGGAAGGACTCTGTGAGGAGGGGGGGACTGGAAGGGAGGGCAGCAATTGGGATGTAAATAAAAAAAAATTAAAACGCCAGAAAAAAAAAGAAGGAAAAAAAAAA